>NC_056744.1:1165301529-1165621529 GCF_019279795.1 Protopterus annectens
TACATCATGCAGTTTCCTACCTACCTACCTTATTTTGGTTCTGCCCATTATTCTCTTAATATTTGCATTTCTCTCCTAGTTATAACCCCTCTTTTCTATATTCCATTGAATACTATGTCTGTTCATCACCTGGCCATACACTTTATTAGTGTTTTCCCTCATGCTCAGCTGTAGTGATCTCTTGTCACTCCTCCTTACCCTATGTTGCCCCGTCTTTATTCATTTTTTCTAATTTTCCTTAATTCATTTAGTTTCATTCCAGTTTTCATTGTGACTATTCCCTAGTACTATATCACACACAAATTACTTACCTGGTGTTGCAAGTGCAACTGTGATGCTGTTCCTCCCATTTCGTATAATGTCACCACCATCTTACATGTGACTCAGACCACCTTGCCCTCTTTTTAGCTTTGTTTCACTGCCCTGAAATTCCTCATTTAATCTGCCATTTGAGTGATCTAGTCATGTATAATCCTCATTCTGATCATACTTTTTTTCTATCTTTCCTCTTCTCTTTTATTTCCTGACTATTTTGTACCTTAGTGAGTTTTACTTTTTGAAGTAGTCACCCTCTTCAATTCTTACGTCATTTTGTTATCCTGCCCTATATACTTCCTTCTGGACATTACCCCACTCCCCCCCGCCATTAGGTTTTATTTAGCATTCTCAATACTCTTAATGTCTATTTTGTCATCGGGGCTTTCATGTATAGTATTCCTGCTACTGTTGTAAGGCATGCTGTCCAGATACACTTGTCTGTACTGAGGGGGCTCCCCCATCCACATTTTTCATCCTTTTTTCAATCTTTCCCTACTATACTCTTTATCATAGCAAGGTTTATGACACTGCCCCTCTTCTTCGTCATCACTTCTGTTGCACTGTATATCTGTCTACCCCCCCTTTCCATGAGTCACCATTGTCAAAAAAGACATCCGACCTTTCACAAGTGTCAGAGGCTATTTTCACACTCCTCTGGTGATTCTATAATAACATCTCTAAACAACTGTTAAGTCATCTATGTGTTAAGTGGCAGGAGAGTATCACCCCAACCCCAGGGAACCAAGATGGTTCACCTTTCAAGGCTGCCAAAAAACATGCTTCCAGTTATCTCTATTTCCAGTTAAACCTCCAGCATTTGCAGTCTACCTGAGAAAAATTCTCTAATGTTTGATTAGGCTATAAAATACTTATGCAATCACTTTCAAGAAAAAAATCCCAAACATTCTGGACATTGAATACTAGAGCCGTACAGATGTCCTCCCATTGCTCCTCTGTATATTGCCTTTCCAGTCTCTCTTCCCAGTCTTTTCTAAACTTGATCAGGTTTTATAGTTGCAATGCAGTATTTTATATACTCTTCTAATTATCCATTTTGTAAGAGAACCTCCTGTTCTAGACTCAACTAAACACTGTACCGGTGATTGTCTTTCATTTAGCACTCCCCCGTGCCTTTGTGCCTATACTCTTCTATTAATCCCTGGTAGAGTAGGAAAGGCAGTCTCTAACCTGCAGTCCAAATTTCTACTTAACCTCATCACACTATATTACCCTTCCTCGTAGTTATTTGTTCAAAAATACCTGGGTTCCTTTGCTAATTTTTTCCAGTAAATTCCAACCCACTCATACCTATTTTCTGAAACCTCAACTTACGGTCATCCCACTTCTCAAAATCTCCTTTCTTTATTCCAGTATTGGCTTAGTTCTTAGAATACTTTCAGTTTCATAGTTTTTTTTTTTGGAATAACACTAATCCCTGAATTAATTTGAATAATCTTTGAGATCCAAAGCACAGAGGAGGTGTTAGAACATCCTAATTTGTTACTTTTATATACAGTTTTGAGAGTAGTTAAATCACTAAACATCTCAGGACATTTCAGTCCAGAAATCTAGTTATAGCCTGATTTACATCACATCAGTCAGATTGTACATAAATGTGTCTATTCATTGATGTATTTACCACTACTAAATCCTTAAAAAGTGCTGAGAATAAATAATCATAAAAAAAATAAATAAAATAAAAACACACAACTCGGTACATAACTTTAATGAAGTGCTTTAGTTCCATACAACCCAGAACTTCATCAGAACAGTAATGACATACCTTCCCATTATTTGTAAACCATATCAACCAATTACAACAATAATTAAAACAATAACTGAGACAATTAAAACAATAGTTGATTTACCCAGTATTTAATGGCACTCAAAAAATATATATTAATACTCTGAAAAATATTATTCTAAAAATATATATAAATAAATACATATGCAGTTGTGCAAGTTTGTCAAAAATGCATCAACAACTTGTTAAAAATAAAACAATATTTTACAATAATATAATGCTGTTAAACCTTTAAATTTTGTCAGCTCTCATCTGTAGTACACTTTGTATAGCTATTGTTTCGTTCAATCCTGGACTTTTCATGGCAACCAACAATATCTGTCAGTATAGTTCATGTGAGTCCAAAAAATATCTCACTTACTTCCTCTAATACTTTTGTGCATCTTTTCCAAAATAAAAATAAATAAACTTGTTAAAACCTGTATAGCTGTCTGAATGAACGCTTAATGCACATGCTTTTTTCTAGCATATAATACTGATAAATCCATTTACGGAAGGGGTGTTTTGTCTTACCTATATAAAAGGCAGTGCATGTAGTGACATAGACCACCTCTGCTGTTGCACAGTTGAATTTCCCTTTATTTGTTAAAAGTTTAGAGTATTCCCCAATGACAGTGTTAACACTGTCATTAATAAATCTGCAGAAATTGGATGCCTCACATTTCACCATCCCTGTACTATTGTACTGATTTGTACCATTGAATTGGTATTTTCAAAGTAAGATTACATTTTCTTTCTATTTCTAAACACTATGTGCATTGCTGTCCACTTTCTTTTCCAAGTCAAATGTTCAAAATACTCCTGTCCAGTTTTTATTCAAAATATCTCTGATTTCATTAAAACCTCCAAAGTAAGGCAAAACTATTGCTTTACATTATTCCCTGTGGTCAGACCATCTTACTTGTATTCCCTCTGGATGTTTTAATACTGGGGGATATTTCACCATTTTTTTTTAAAAAGCTTTCTTATCAATATTGTTAACCATATCCTTAGGCTATCCCCTTTCATAAAACTTTTTTTAATTTTTCATTTCATTCTTAAAATTACTTTTGTTTGACATCACTGTAGAAAGTCTGACCATTTGACCTTTATTTAAACTTTTTTTTTGCTAAATGGGATGATTGCCTGAAAAATGTAAATAATAGTTGGAAAAGGTTGCCTTTCTGAAAGTATTAGACTCAAACATTTAGCTCATAGTTTTTGGTGACAGTAACATCTAAATAGTTTAAAAATGTATTGCTATATTCAGTGGTAAATTCTAAAAAGGACGTTGGATTACAAAACACATAAATTTATTCTTTCTTGTTATATAATAAATGTCATCCAAAAACCTAAAATATTTAAAAACATGTTTATTATAATTGGATGAAAAAACAAGGTTAGTTTCCCACCACCATAACACGGTGTTAGCAAAATAGGTGGCAGCCCCCATCACTACACCTTTAATTTGCTTGTAGTTTTCGCTTTCGAAATATACATAGTTGTTATGTAACACCAATTCCATAAACACACACATCTCAGTCTCTTTGGGTGTAAATGTGCTTCTTTCATTAGTGCTTTGTGAAACCACTCAAGACCAATACTGTGGAGAATTACCAAAAATAAATCCGTAAGGTCAATACCTACTAGGAGAATTTGTCCATAAATGCAGTATTTGCAGTTTCCTTTAAAAATGCCATGACTCTAATAAGACATGATTATTATCCTTTTTTTTTTAATTTAATATCAACAAATCTGGCAAATGGCTCTGTCTTTGAGCCACCAGCTGCGAATGTGGGTCTAAGAGGTGGATCCAGAAATTCTTATGTACTTTCAAGAAACCAAAAATTGAGGTTACTAATGGTTTTGTGACAGGTAACTAATGAACTATTACTTTAGAAAAGCATTATCAATACTTATCTCATGTAATATTGAATCAATCCTAGAATAAGAAATATTTACTTCATTTAGAAAAGCATTAACAAACATTTTCTATCATGTAAATATTAGAGCATTTTATGTGAATACATGTTTGTGTCCATTATACCACTCCCCCACCCTTGTCCAGTTTCATAATATGGATTGTATGATTACCCTTTAAATCACCGAGCAAAAACCTTTCTTCTCTTGTTAAATTATAATAGTTATCATGTCTTGTGTTACTCTGGAAAAAAAATAATTTCTTGCTCACATAGTTTTTCATATAAAGCAATATGGGTAAATAGTGGGGGGTTAAATATTCTTTTACGTGACAGTGTTTTACAAGTTTTGCCTTCATGAAACTTAGAATCAAAAAACAATTTCAAGATCAGTTTTGTAGCAAATAATTTTAGTACAGTAATAGTGTCAACCATATTTAACTTGTGATTTGGTACAAAAGTGATTCCTTTAGATAACAAGTCTCCATAAGTGGGGGATAATGTTTAAATAAGTATAGTTAAATATCTTGAAACTCCCATAATCAAATACAGTACCTTTTTATGGTCCCGTTCAGGTTCTTGTCCTTCCCCTGCCTCTTTTTCTTCAAGACGACATTCTCTGCTGGCCTAGTTGTTGTGTGGATAAACCATTTTGTCCTCCCAGGGATAAAAGTTTGCAAAATTTTTCTCCCTCAGACTTTGCGAATGGGATACAGTTAAAAAAATTCTCTTGATTGCTAAAGTCACCTTCTCCATTGTAATTTCTTGTATTGGGTACATCATTATTAACCACAAAGTGCTCCTTCTTATTTTTATTCTTATGCATTCCAGAATTAAGATGTGCAGTCTTATTACTATATTTTATCTCATCTCTGCTCAGTTTCAGTTGTTTTCACTCATGAACAGTGTCACGATATTTTTCTACCTCAAGAAAAACTTTCTTGAACAGGAAAACATCTGAGTCGAACATCGAGTCATTAGTGATGTCACCTTGTAATTTCCATATTTCCCATTCTAGTTTCTCCATTTTCCTGCCATTGTTCCTTATCAAAATTTGCATTAATTCAATACCTATTTAATTAAATAAACCCAGTAACTTGCGGTGGAGCAGTGAACCTTCTTCCAGATTGTTTGGGAATTTATGTACTCTTAGTCCCTTCGGTACACACTCCACTTGTATACACCTTCTAAAGGATGTATTGTCAAATTACAAAATTCTGTACTTTCTCAATTTTCTCCATATGAATTTGGTCTTTTTGCATTCCATTAGTATTGCAAGACCTACCTAATTTCTCACCATTGAAAGCAAAAAGATTTGGAATTACTGAACCATTTGCAATTGAATCACTCCTTCCATCAGTTTAAGGGTTCATAACAGCTTCCCTGTAAGTTCTTTTTTGTTTTTTCCAGCATTCTTATTTGATCCACTTGTGCCATTTTCAGTGTTACTAGCCACCTGAGTAATGAGCTGTAGAAATTTTGTTGAAGAAAGTTTTGTTACTTCCTGGATCTCCACCATAATCTGCCCTTGTTTCTTCAGAATATAAATCTTGAGGCATCACACACCAACCAAGGATAAAATGAAACTATGAACCACTACTAAATCCTGTTAAGTGCTGAGAATAAATAATTATAAAAAATGAAAAACACAGCAGTCAGTATGCAATCTCATTCGGTATGTAACTTTAATAAAATTGTTCCGTACAATCTGGAACTTCATCAGAACAGTGTTGATAGGGGGCGTGGCCAAGGATGAACACAGGATAGCAGCAGATTTCTTCAGCTCCACCAATTTCATTACACTGACAGGAATTAATTACTTAAAAAATTAATTTTTGAAGTAATTTTCTTTCTAAATACGTTTGTTTTATATAGTTCTTGAACTATATCTAAAAAAGAAAGGAAATCTTAACAATATTCCTGTCAGAAATCACTGTGGAAATTTTCCTGTCAGTTTATCAGTCTGAAATGACTTCCAGTAAGACAAATTCTCAAGACTCCAGCATCAAGAAAGAACTTCAGTCTCTGATAATTATAATCCAGCAACTTACTGATAAAATGGATAAAATGGATACTAAAATAGACACCTTCATAGAAAAAACTACAAAACAAATAGACCTGTTACATACAGACCTGCAACAACAGAAGAACCAGATGACAGGCATAGAAGAAGCTGTGAATGACATGGAAAATAGAATCAAAGAAGAGGAAATCAACATTGAGTTTCTGCTGAAACAAAATACACATTTACAAACAAAGCTGGATGACCTGGAAAATAGATCTAGGCGCAATAACATTAGGATTTTTGGACTGCCAGAAAATATTGAAGGTAACAATATTACTTCTTTTTTAACAACTTGGCTCCCTAAAACTTTAGACTTACCAGAAGCATTCTCTTTTGGTATCGAAGAGCACATAGATCTATAGCTAATACTAACTCTAACAAAAATATCCTAGATCAGTTATAGTTAGATTTCTATCATCTTTTGATAAAGAGATGGTTCTTAAATCTGCTTGGGCTAAAGCTCCTGTTAAGATTAATGAGACAACTGTGCGTTTTGACAATGACTATTCTTCCATGGTAATAGCTAAAAGAAAAGTTTTTCTGCCACTAATAAGGGAGCTTAAAAAGCACAGTTTAAAACATACCTTCTGTTTCCTGCCAAGCTTAAAATCTTCCTTCCTGATGGTCCTAAGGTTTTCGATGATTTAGACTCTGCTTTACTGTTTGTCAAAGAAAAAGGATTTTGGATAAAATAGAAGAAATGGAATGGGCTAGTTCTTCATTAAAGAGATTGGCAACTGAAGCTTCGTGGAAGACTTCAGAGAAGAAGAAGAGACTAAAAACAAATGATTTGTTATATGTTTTTTCTCTCTCATCATTTTAGTTCATTATTAATCTTTTGAATATAGTTCCTGCATTTCCAGAAAGCCACAAATATTTTGGAAAAGATTTAATCAAAGTTATTCTCTATGTGCAAAGAAATGTTTTGTTTCATAACCAGTCAAAATACCTGAAGATTTAATGGCAAGCTGTGATTCAATTTGTTTCTCTTTCTGAAAAGAAGTAAGGTTAGTAATTTGATACATTTTTTTATCTTTACCTTTTTTTCCTTCTTTTATTATTTTCTTTGTTTAAACAATGACATTCTATTTAGATTATGTAGTGGGTAAAGGGTGGGGAGGGCAGGAGAGAACAGTAATGAAAATATCATTAATAGAATAATAACATATTTATTCCTTGTAAAAGTTTTTATAAGTTCTTCAAATGCTATTTCTAATTATACTTTCTTGATTATACTGCTTATGCCTGTTTGTAAATAATCTGTTATGCTTTAACTAATAATAATCAGAACTAAATAAGAGTAAATAATATGTTTTATTTTTAACTCTATTAATATAAACAGTAAGTAACATTCCATTGTATATACTTCTTACAGCTTTCTCTTACATTTTTTATTTCTGCCTCACTCCCTTTTATTTTCTACTCTCTTTTCTTTTCTTTATTAATATATAGAAATGCTTTTGATTGTGTGGGCACAGTGAATAATAGGATTTGTATGAAAATTGAGTTGGGAGAAGAATGTTGAGTTTTATTGCTTGTTGGTAATTTTGGGCTTAATTTCACTTACATAGAGGCTGTAATGATCTGTGGAATACATTGTGAAGGTTTTGTCATGTTTAGATGCATTTACACTGCTAAATGAATGTTTGTCACTAGTTTTTAATAAGTTTCCCCTCCAAAATGTTAAGAGAGACAATCTGAGATGTGGGCTGTCTCATGCACAGTGTTCATGAGTTACTTCAGAAGCTTCAGCTCACAGAATTCTCACAGAGAAACTGAAAGCAGTTAGTATAACCTTTGACATAGTTATCACACTGACACACCATAGATTCAGGAAAATACTCTATTCATAAAATATGTCAGTTATAATGTTTTGTTTCATAACCAGTCAAAATATCTGAAGATTTAATGGCAAGCTGTGATTCAATTTGTTTCTCTTTCTGAAAAGAAGTAAGAGGCTGTAATGGTCTGTGGAATACATTGTGAAGGTTTTGTCATGTTTACATGCATTTACACTACTAAATGAATGTTTGTCACTAGTTTTTAATAAGTTTCCGCCAAAATGTTAAGAGAGACAATCTGAGATGTGGGCTGTCTCATGCACAGTGTCCATGAACTACTTCAAAAGCTTCAACTCACAGAATTCTCACAGAGAAACTGAAAGCAGTTAGTATAACCTTTGACATAGTTATCACACTGACACACCACAGATTCAGGAAAAATACTCTATTCATAAAATATGCCAGTTATAATGAGTCTAAATGATGTAGTTTCTTGTAGTAAGTAAATGTCTTATTTTAGAAGGCATAGAAAATGAAACATTTATTTAAATGTTTTTGAAAATCTACTTAACAGCAGCATAATAATCTGTGTTAAAAATTTGTGTTCCAAATATATACTTTACTATAACTCATTTAATTCATCTGATTGACAAGCATAAATAATCTTATAACTCTATTCTGGAAGAAATGTCATGTGATATATTTTAAAGCAGTAGGTTAGCATGATTGTAAAATCTGGTTACTAAAATGTGTTTGCTGTGCATTATTTTGTATAAAGCAGACAGATTTATTCTAGGGACAGCAAGTAGGTTAGTGCTCAACAAAGACACAACTCAGTGAGATCAGATATATATATATATATGTGTGTGTGGGTGTGTGTGTGTGTGTGTGTGTGTATATGTATGTGTATGTGTGTGTGTGAGTGTGATGGCTTTTTTTTTTATATAATAATGCAAGTGTTTCTGAGAATCTGCATAACTATCCAATATGATTTATAATAATTTCTATGAATACAGTATTTTACTCTATTGACAAAATGAATGTTTGCCACAAGTTTTAATAAGTTTCCCGCCAAAATGTTAAGGGAGACAATCTGGGATGTGGGCTGTCTCATGCACAGTGTCCATGAACTACTTCAAAAGCTTCAACTCACAGAATTCTCACAGAGAAACTGAAAGCAGTTAGTATAACCTCTGACCTAGTTATCATACTGACACACCACAGATTCAGGAAAAATACTCTATTCATAAAATGTCAGTTATAATGAGTTTAAATGATGTAGTTTCTTGTAGTAAGTAAATGTCTTATTTTGGCATAGAAAATGAAACATTTATTTAAATGTTTTTTGAAAATCTACTTAACAGCAGCATAATAATCTGTGTTAAAAACTTCTGTTCCAAACATATACTTTATTATAATTCATTTAATTCATCTGATTGACAAGCATAAACAATTTTATAATTCTATTCTGGAAGAAATGTCATGTGATATATTTTAAAGCAGTAGGTTAGCATGATTGTAAAATCTGGTTACTAAAATGTGTTTGCTGTGCATTATTTTCTATAAAGCAGACAGATTTATTCTAGGGACAGCAAGTAGGATTGTGCTCAACAAGGACATAACTCAGTGAGATCATATATATATATATATATATATATATATAAGTGTGTGTGTGTGTGTATGTGTATGTGTGTGTGTATGTATGTGTGTGTGTGTCTGTGTGTATGTGTGTGATGGCTTTTTTTTAATAATGCAAGTGTTTCTGAGAATTTGCATAACTATGCAATATGATTTATAATAATTTTTATGAATACAATATTTTACTCTATTGACAATAATGAGTTTAAGTAAATGCTCATATACAAACAATTCAAGATTTTTTTTTTGGAAGCTGTTAATAGTATTCACATGACAGAAAATATATGCATCTTAATATATGTAATGTCTGAATCATATTAGCCAAAGTTTTTGATTTAAATGAATGTTAGAACCTAATTTTCTCTCCTCTTGATTTCTAACATCAAGATTATTTGAATGCTATTTGAATACAAGTGTTATATATTACATAGATCTATATAGTAGTATGAACAGTTTTTTAAAAAAAAAGTTTATTTTAGTTTATATGATGCTGTTTTACCAAATGTGTAGTTTTGTCTTGATAGATAATTGAATTGAAAACTGTTAACCTCAGTTAAATATAACTAGTGTTAAATTGATAAGGTGGTAGCTGAGGTACTGCTGCTTAGGGTAGGGGGTTAACTTGAGTAGTAATTACTACTCTAAGTTGGAGTTTTCAACTCCAGGCTGGATGCAAGGTTTAATCCTTACATTATTTTCACTTGTTCATTGTTATATGTATATAGTTTTGACATCCACAATATATTTTGTATACTCATTGTCACTACAAACAAAATTGAATCCTATACAAAATCCCATAAGAGATTTAATAAATACAGCTATATTTAAAGGTACACCTAAAAGAGGAGATGTAACATTATTTATCTTGTTATTTGTTATTTCGATCATAAGATTCTTGAGTTTTAAAAATGTCAAATGACATCTTTAAAAGGAATTTCTTTAAACATTAATGGATTGAATAATCCGTGTAAAAGGGCAAGCCTAATAAGATACATTAATTTACACAAGGCCAATCTAGTCTTCCTGCAAGAAACCCATCTCTTGAAAAAAGATATTGATAAACTAGCCACTAATAAGTATACAGTATTGGTTAGTTCAGAGCACACTCAGAAAAAGAGGAGTGGCTATTTTATGGAATAAAAGTATGCCCATTCCTAAAACCATTAAGTCTTTTCAGGATGACAAAGGAATGTTTTGTATGGTTACAATACAAATTAATGGGAAGACTTACACTTGAATTAATGTATATTGGATACCTGGAATTGGTATTAATACAGTGAAACATCATATTGATAAGATCATATCATTCTCTATAGGGGATATTATTTTAGCTGGTGATTTTAATTGTATACTACATGAAAGTGATACTACCACTATAAGGAAAAGAAGAATTACATCTAATGCAAAACATTTAAATGATTTTGCTAATTCTTATCATTTGAATGATATTAATAATCAGATAGATTCAAAATCATTACCATACACCTTTTTTTCTAACAGATACAAAACTTATTCAAAAATAGATAGGGTCTTTATTTCTAACCAGATGGTAACAGATTTAATTAATTCCAAAATCATTCCATGTCCTATATCTGATCATAACTCAATTGATTTTGAATTCATGATAAAAAATACTCATAATGTTCAGATCAAAAGGATACCAGCATACTTAACTCAGCTAAAAGACTATAAAGAATATATACTTTCAGAAGTACAACATTTTCTAGACATAAATAATACTCCTGAAGTCTCCATTGTCTATGTTTGGGATACCTTAAAATCATATCTATATGGACAAAGTATCAGATGGTATAATAATAAAAGGAAATCTTGGGATAAGGAATTGTTAGATATTCAAAGTAAATTAGACTCTTATAAACATAATAATAAAGAAAATATTATGGACAAGAAAGTTATTGAAGAAATAAACAAACTAAATGAGAAATACAAAGAAATTTTAACTCATAAAGTTAAAATAACTTTAGAGAATACAAGTTTTGTCTTATTCAATAAGCCCCAAATACTTACATAGACTTAAAAATAAAACAAAAGATTGAATAAACAAAACCATATCAAAGAAATCTTTTCTCTAAGGAAAAGAAGAATGTTTCTAGTATACCAGAAATACTGGATGAATTTAGAAATCACTTTCACAAGATTAACCATAACAACATTAACATGGAACCTAAAGATAAAATAAAGGAGTTTATAACCACAAACATGAATAAAAAGCTTAATAAACAACAGATTAAACTATTGGACAAGAGTATTTCATATACAGAAGTTATTACACAAATAAATAAGCTTAAATCAAACAAAGCACCGGGTAATGATGGTATTATACCAGAGATATATAAAATCCTTTCTAAAACTACATATTCATTAATACATAAGGTTTTTATTTTGGCCCAAACTGAGTTAATAACCCCCCCATCTTGGCAATATACATTTATTTCACCAATTTTAAAACCTAATAAAGATCCAACTAGATGTTCTTCATATCGACCCATCTCATTACTTAATGTTGATTATAAAATGTTTATGAGTATTTTTGCTGATAGATTGAAGACAATCATCCCCGGCATTATAGATATAGATCAGACGGGCTTCATTGTAAATAGAAATACTTTTGATAATATAAGAAGAACTTTAACATTAATTGATTTTGCAAATAGGAAAAATAAAGATTTAACACTTATTAGTCTTGATATAGGTTCAGCATTTGATTCAGTAAGTTGGGACTATCTGTTTACCTTACTGAAATGCACAAACTTCTCTGATGCATTTGTAAATTTAATTGAGCATTTATACAAAGGAACGCTGGCTTATATTAAGGTAGGAACATATGTTTCACAAAAAATACGCATTCTTAAAGGTACAAAGCAAGGATGTCCACTTTCTCCACTATTATTCACTTTAGTAATGGAGCCTTGGGCTAATTTGATTAGAAACAGTACTGACATAGAGGGTTTTGAAATAGACGAAAATACAACATCAAAAATTCAACTTTTGCAGATGATGTTCTAATTACATCAGCAGGATCTAATTCTTCTATGCAGTCTTTATTTAATAAAATGATGAATTTTAAAAGTATTTCTGGTTTAATATTCAATGAAGAAAAACTAAAATACTACCTATATATACACGAAAAATATTCTCATTAGTGATTTTACTAAATATGTACCCAATTCAGGTCAGATAACTTATTTAGGTATAATACTATCTAAAGATATTAAATCTATTATATATAATAACTATAATACCTGTTTTCTTAATATACAAAATCTTTTAATACCTGGAATAATATGTTTTACTATGGAGGAGAGACTTACAATTATTAAAATGATAATATTCCCCAAGATTTTATACTTAATACAATCAATAATACTTTCACCTACAAAAATAATTATCAAGAAACTGAATACACTAATGTTAAATTTCTTATGGGCACCTAATAGACCTAGGATTGCATTAAAGAAACATACTAATAGCTGGTCTCAAAGGGATATTTCTTTTCCAGACTTTAATTTATATATTATCTCTTCTATTATAAAAGTTATTACTTTATTAATAGATCAGTCATATATCGCAAAATGGAAAGATTATTGGGAGCTAATTAGTATGCACTTCATGAAAATCTCCTTAACACATAAAAATATGATTGTAAATAACTCCATGTTGTGGTTGCTAAAGGAATTTTGTACTTCACCTATTACACCTAAACATATGGTTTGTTACCCATTAAATATTATTATTAGTTATCGTAACTTTATATTTATGCACCCTAAGTATAGGGAATGGAATTTTATTGTATTCCTATAATGTATACTCAGGGTATGCTTATGTCATCTACTTCTGAAGGAGCTCATTTAGCTATAGATAATGATCTAAAGTACTGGTATCAGCTGATATCTGATAATAAAGTTAAAATCTAGATTTCTTAAAACAAGAATTTGATCTAAGAGAAACTTGCTGGTTAGAGGTTCAGATCTTTAGACAACATCTCATTGAAAGAATAGATCTAATGTCTATAACAGTTAAAGAATCTATTCCAAAACTGATTGATTACTTGATATTAAATTTACAGCATAAAGTTTCTGATAAAGGTAAACTTTCATATATACATAAAATTATCAGACAAGAAACTTTTTACAGTGTAGATTCATACTGGAATTATTTCACCTCTATTGATGGGGACCCACCAACTCAACAAGATAAACAATATATATTGGAATCTGCTTATAGAACTACATTTTCCATTGTCTGGAGACTTTATACATGGACATTTTTACATAGATCTTTTTATACATCTTTGATGATGAATAAAATAAATAATAAAGATAATCTATGTAAGAGATGTAATGTAGAAATTAATGCTGACTGGGCTCATATGTTTTATGACTGTATGAAGTTGAAAGAATACTGGAAGTCAATTAATGAATTTTTGCAGGCTCTTTTTACAGATAATTTCATTATTTCTAAGTATCTTATATTATTCAACACACCTGAACCTCAATGTGTTAAAAAGATTAAGCTTCCCTTGTTATGGTCTATCCTAGCAGTGGCCAGGAAAATAATAACTAGAAATTGGATTTCAGATACACCTCCTTCATTCAATGAATTTAAAAATGTTATGAATATAATGTGCCATATGGAAATAAGCACAATTAGAATGAGAACAACTAGAAAAACATCATATTATATTGTATGGGATAATTTACAAAATTTGTTAAAAAAATTCTAATTTCAATAGCATGGTATTTTCGTTTAATTAATTGATCTGATTGTAGTGGATGTCTTTGTAAATACTTTAGTTGTTTTGTTGAATATTATAATAATACCTATTTTTAATTACTTGTATAAAATTGTTATGATATTTCTCTTATATGTTAAAACAATAAACCTGTTTTGAAAAAAAAAAGAACAGTGTTGATAGAACTTCCCATCACTTATAAACCATAGCAACCAATTCCAACATTAATTAAAACAGTAATTGAGACTATTAAAACAATAATTGATTTACCCAATAGTTAATTGGATGCTAAAATAGGTATTTAATACCCTTAAGGATATTAGTAAAAAAAAAAAAAAAAAAAAATATATATATATATATATATATATATATATATATATTTATATATATATATATAAAATGTATGTATAGACACACACATACATACACACACACAAAGATATATATGGGTCTTCTTCATTTGCCCTAACTTCTGATTGACCGACACCCATTTGCCCAACCCCATTTGACCGAAATTTCATTTGACTGACACTTCATTTGACCAAGTATTATAGGCAAGTAAATGGGATATGCCCCCTTCCCCACTGTAGTGCGGCCCTGGAGTTAGAATATATAGTTAGGGGGGTGTGGGGGGCACAGCCCCCCACAGTGGGGGATATGGGGGGTAAAGCCCCCCACTTAATTTCATATTATATTGTTTAGTTTTGCTTTAATATTGCTTAGTAAAACAAAAGTAAGTGGGGGGGTTTGCCCCCACACCCCCCATTGCAGGGGGTTGTGCCCCCCACAACCCCCCTAACTATATATTCTAACTCCAGGGCCGCACTACAGTGGGGAAGGGGGCATATCACATTTACTTGCTAATAATACTTATCGGTCAAATGAAATTTCGGTCAAATAGGGTCGGGCAAATGGGTGTCGGTCAATCGTAAGTTAGATACATATACAAGTGCTGTTTGTTAAAAATACGTCAACAGTGTGTTAATCCCTGAATTAATTTGAATAATCTTTCAGATCCACAGCACAAAGGGGTTCTTAAAACTACCTAACTTGCTACTTTTATTTACAGTTTTGAGAGCAGTTAAATCACTAAACATCTCTGGACATTGTAGTGCAAAAATTTAGTTATACCCTAATTTGGATCTTGGCAGTCAGATTGTCCATAGATGTGTTTATGTAGTCATTGATATTATTTGTTAAGCAAGGTAAAGCACTGATCCACTTGGATTGCTTTCAGGCTCAGCTCTGTGCTTGCAGACATAAGTCAGAGTTTGTAGGTAATGCAGTAAGGTAAAAGAACAAACACTGCAAATGAAATGTATTATAATATTTCAGTTCACTGTCTGTATACAGAATTGTACAATGTGTGTCACATAAGGGTTAATTTCAGCTGATTTGATTCCTTTCATTTAGAAAGCATAGTTCTGATGTTGTATTCTCAGTTTGGCTTCAACCTGTGGGTTACTGGATCCAGCCATATACTTTAGACTTCAACTCACCGGGCTCCACCTCCTTTACCCACATTCCCCAGCATCTCAACCGACCCCTCAGATCAAGTTTACTGCCATTCCTGTCAGCAGCTCAGTCTGGATCCACAATAGCAAATCCTTTCATTATAGCTTTAGTGGTAGTTCTTTTTCCAATGTTTTCTCCATTACCCTTGTTAGAATACATGTGTGTAGGAGGGTCTATATTAAAACATCGAACACTTAAATCAACGAACGATGTTTCATCGACCCTTTTTCAGCGAAAGCTGAAAATGTCGACACCTCAGAACAGCGATTTCTTTCCTAGGGAAAGAAATCACCTTTCTAACCAAAAACAAAAAAAACAGTAAACAGTTCCAGACACATACACACGTACCTTAACCCTAATTCTACCTCTCCAAAAAAAGTAAACAGCTGAAAACATTTATGCACGTAACTCAACTATACATCTAACGCAATAAAAAGTAAACGCTTTAAAACATATGCACTTACCATAACCCACACTCTAACCCTAAGGTCAGTAACTGTTGCACATTTACGTAAACAGTTCCAAACACATACACACTTACTTTAACCCTAATTCTACCCCCCCAAAATAAAAATAAACAGCTTAAAACACATATCCACTTAACTCAACCATACATCTAATGCAAAAAACAAAAATTAAACAGTTTCATACATATGCACTTACCTTAAGCTGCACCCTAACCCTAAGGTCAGTAACTGTTGCACGTTCACGCTCTGGAGCTATACCGGATAAGGGAATCCCTGAGACCACACTACAGTGCAGAATACAGCAAAGCAACAAAGCGGTCAAGCGACTTCTTTCCCAGGGAAAGAATTTGTTGAACAGCCGCTTCGCTGTTTTGCCTGTTTGCTCTTTAGGTGTCGATGAAAATGCATTCGACAAAATGCATTTTCGTCATTCTAATAGTAACCCGTGTAGGATGGATTTAGCATAGATAGTTACAGAGAAAGAGGTTGTCGAAGAAGAAGTGTGATTGTCAGAGAGATGAAGAAAGTAGACAAGAGTATAAGGAGATGAGGTGCATGGCAAAGAGAGAGGTGGCGAAGGCTAAGAATAAGGCGTATGACTAGTTGTATAAAAAGTTGGACACTAAGGAGGGAGAAAAGGACCTGTACCGATTGGCTAGACAGAGGGACCGAGCTAGTAAAGATGTGCAGCAGGTAAGGGTGATAAAGGATAATGAGGGAAACGTACTCACAAGAGAGGAGAGTGTTTTGAGCAGATGGAAAGAGTACTTTGAGGGGCTGATGAATGAAGAGAATGACAGGGAGAGAAGGTTGGATGATGTGCGGATAGTGAATCATAGAGTGCAGTGGATTAGCAAGGAGGAAATAGGGATAGCTATGAAGAGGATGAAGAACGGAAAGGCTGTTGGTCCAGATGACATACCTGTGGAAGCATGGAGGTGTTTAGGTGAAATGGCAGTGGGGTTTTTAACTAGATTGTTTAATGAAATCTTGGAAAGTGAGAGTATGCCTGAGGAATGGAGAAAAGGTGTTTTGGTACCGATTTTTAAGAATAAGGGTGATGTGCAGAGCTGTAGTAACTACAGAGGGATTAAATTGATCAGTCACATCATGAAGTTATGGGAAAGAGTAGTGGAAGCTAGGTTAGGAAGGGAGGTGATGATTAGTGATCAGCAGTATGGTTTCATGCCAGAAAAGAGCACTACAGATACGATGTTTGCTTTGAGAGTATTGATGGAGAAGTACAGAGAATGTCAGAAGAAGCTGCATTGTGTCTTTGTGGATTTAGAGAAAGCATATGACAGGGTGCGTAGAGAGGAGTTGTGGTATTGTATGAGGACGTCGGGAGTGTCAGAGAAGTATGTAAGAGTGGTACAGGATATGTACAAGAGTAGTGTGACAGCGGTGAGGTCTGCGGTGGGAGTGACGGATGCGTTTAAGGTGGCGGTGGGATTACATCAAGGTTCAGCTCTGAGCCCTTTCTTATTTGTAATGGTGATGGACAGGTTGACAGACGAGATCAGACAGGAGTCCCCGTGGACTATGATGTTTGCAGATGACATTGTGATCTGTAGTGAGAGTAGGGAACAGGTGGAGGAGACCCTGGAGAGGTGGAGATATGCTCTAGAGAGAAGAGGAATGAAGGTTAGCAGGACTAAGACAGAATATATGTGTGTGAATGAGAGGGAGGATAGAGGAATGGTGAGGATGCAGGGAGTAGAGGTGGCGAAGGTGGATGAGTTTAAGTACTTGAGATCAGCAGTTCAGAGTAATGGTGAGTGTGGAAGAGAGGTGAAGAAGAGAGTACAGGCAGGATGGAGTGGGTGGAGAAGAGTGTCAGGAGTGATTTGTGACAGACGAGTACCAGTAAAAGTGAAAGGGAAGGTCTACAAGAGGGTAGTGAGACCAGCTATGTTATATGGGTTGGAGACAGTGGCATTGACAAAAAGGCAGGAGTCAGAGCTTGACGTGGCAGAGTTGACGATGTTAAGATTTGCACTGGGTGTGACGAGGATGGACAGGATTAGGAATAAGTATATTAGAGGGTCAGCCCAGGTTGGAAGGTTTGGAGACAAAGCCAGAGAGGCAAGATTATGTTGGTTTGGACATGTGCTGAGGAGGGATGCAGAGTATATTGGGAAAAAGATGCTAGGGATGAAGCTGTCAGGTAACAGGAAAAGCAGAAGGCCTAAGATAAGGTTTATGGATGTGGTGAGAGAGGACATGCAGGTGGTTAGTGTGACAGAGCAAGATGCAGAGGACAGGAAGAAATGGAAATGGTTGATCTGCTGTGGCGACCCCTGACGGGAGCAGCCGAAAGAAGAAGAAGAAGTTAGGTAGCTAAGCTAGGCTTTATTTTCTAGTGCATTGTTTGAACAGTGGATGTAAAAAGTGTACACACCCCTGTTAAAACGCCAGGTTTTTGTGATATAAAAAAATGAGACCACAATAACTCATTTCATAACTTTTCCCACCCTTGAATGTGACCTATAACCTGTACAATTCAATTGAAAAACAAATAAAAATATAAAAAATAAGAAATGTACAATAAGCTGTTTGCATAAGTGTGCACACCCTTAAACTAATACTTTGTTGAAGCACCTTTTCATAGGCGCCAGAAGTTGTTGAAGGCTGGGGGGGGCAGAGGATGAGTGGGGCACTTAGTGATCTAAAAAGGGCATTTTTTTAAAACTCTTTACTACTGCAATACAGGTTCACTTGGAGGACATTTTAAGCTTAGCCAATTCTGTTTTGGTGCTTGAATTAACATTTCCTGATTGGTCTTACCTATCCCATGGCGGATAATTGTACATTAGCCCTAGTGAGAATAACTGTGATCATACCATAGATAATTCTATTACCCATCCTTCGATCCAAGTTGCATTTGAATATGGACAGGGATGAGCTTTGTTTACTTGAATGGATAGTCTGTTCTGGAACAGTGGTAGCTTCTGTGATATATATCTCTCTCTCCACAACATTCAGTTTAGATACCTGGACTGAGCATTTCTGAGGGCCTTACAAATGTAAACATGATTTATAAAACATACTGATACTTTCATACCAGCTGAGCTAATGCAAGCAGTGTGTATGAAAATGACATGCTACTAAGGTTTCTCAGTCACTAAAACAAACATTGTGCAGATCTTACAGATACCTATGGATGTCTAATGTAGCTTGTTCATAGCTGTATTAGTAATTCCAAATATATTTTAAAAACAAACTTCTGAAAATTTTCATCTTAAAGGTTACATGATGGGCAACACAAACTATCCTATTATATGACCTCTGTCTAGTGCTGCTAAACAGATATTAATTGTTGTTCATATATTTACATTGTCATAATTTTCACATTTCTCTATTTGAAAAAAACAAGCAACGCGGATAGAACTACTTAGCTTCATATGAAAGATCATAGATGGATGAACAAAATTCTGCTAGCAGTATGCATGTAGCTTGAGTGGTTACTGCGATAAAGTTACATCATTTAGAAAATATAATAAAATTAATATTTACTGTGTTTATTATGACATACAAAATCCAATTTAGGCATAGAATCTAATGAATACTACCAGTGTAAAGATTGTATGCTGAAAAGGCTGGCATTTACACTTATTAAAACTTATGGCTCCAGAGGTATGAACGTTTATTTAGAGGACAGAACTTGAATTGGTCAAAAAGCACAGGATGCAACCATTTGTATAAAGTGCATACCTCTAGAGCTCCAATAGAGTGAGTGGGTTAAGTAGTAGTATGCTAAAAAAATGTATCAAACATTCTTCTTATTTAGACTATAATGATGAAGCCCCCCAACTTTACAGCATTTTAATTTTTCATTGAAACTGAGATGCCAAATAGACCCAAGATAGATGACCAACCAACTTGTCAGCAGACTGCACTTGGCACACACATAATAAGCACGCAGTCTTTAACTAATGTTATCTTCTTTCATGAACACTGTTGGTCTTAGGGATACATTTTCAAAGGTCTCCTTGCACTGTAAATGTTGCTTCTTTCTTTTCACCTGTAATTTTATAGTCTTGCAAGACACTGTTTTGTTTTCAAGCATAAAGATTTGTCAGGCTCGTTATAAGTTTTGTACAACTGGACAACTCTCCAGAGAAACAAAATTTGATTTTCATCTACTATGTAGCATGATGTCACATGGTGGTCAGTGCCACAGTCCCACCTGCAGCCACAGTTTGTACAGTACACCATTGTACCATTTAACTAATAGAGAAAACATCACCAGGCAGCCGCTGTTCATTACCAAGCCCATAAGCAGGTACAGTGCAGTAGGTCAGATAGTGATATACGCAGGGCACTAACTATACAGCCACTCAGTAAGTCTGCACTCATACTTAACAGGTGATGCACACACATTCAGTAGCTTTCCGACTCTTACTATTTGCCATGACTCAAACTCTGATTATATCCTAATTTCCTTGTAGCAAAATATCAAACCAGATAAGAATCAAGAGTAATGGTTCACACAGAGTGCGTCTCCTTTCATGTCAACTTGTCACTTATTTTCTGATTGACTGCCCGGGGTACTGTGTTATGCTTCCCATGCCATACAAAGAGTACAGTGACAGTAGGATTAAACCATAATTGCAAACGTACCACAACCTATTAATTATGTTTTCTAATGCAGTGAATTTCACAGTCACAAATATCAGATCATCTGCCAAAAAAAAAAGGAAGCCACAAAACTCCCAAACATGTTTACCAATTTAATAATTTCATTATAATGACTGTATTTACCCTACAATACTGAAATATACATATTCAGTATAACATTTCACTAACTCCTTCTTTGCACTTTACAGTTCCTAAGAATGACTTGGGTATTCGTTCTTAACTGATTAATTTAAGAACTGTTAGTTTATCATCCATAATAGTCCTGTACATAATCAGTGTTTATTTAAATGAAAAGCATGTCTGCACTTTTATGTTTCATGCAGCATACTTTTAAGAACCCTAGCATATCTATGTACTAAGGCATGTGCATTTATTGGTCATTCTCCGTATACTGATGATCATGGAAAGAGGGAAATGTGAGACCATTTTAATTTCAGTCAATATAAGAGACATAGATTGAAATATAGCTAAAAATATTGGTTATTATATTACTGCTGTATAGTAAAAAGTAATGCCAATATATAGAAATTAAGAAGATTTCCAAATAAAATAATGCAGTCTTATATGGAAAAAGAAGGCACAAGGACTTGCTTTTCCTGAAACAAGTACAATATGCAACAAAGTAATAGAAAAAGTCAACATAATCAGAGCAACATAGAAATAATCATTAATACAACTATGCTAGTTAGGTAGGTATACAGGTCAGACTCTGTGGCTCATCAAATCACCCAAAATATCCATTTATAGGTCTCTCTTTGACATGAAACTTCAGTTTAGTCCTAAAATGTTGGAACTCCTCTGAACACCTTATACCAACAGAAAAATAGTTATATGCTGTGGGATCAGTGACATGCAAAGGCTCTGTTATATGCTGGTATCTGTTGAAGTAAATGTAAAAGATGGCATCACCAACATGAGACCCTAACTTTTCACATGTATAGAGAGCTAATTACAAATAGTGTGTCTGGCCTTTGGTGTATAAACACACACATTCATTTATGCATAATGCATATAGCTATCAGTTATTCACAGTATGAACAATTCATCCATAGCATGTGATTTGGATGTCAGCGGAAACTTGAACATCCAATAAAAACCCACGTGGATATGGCATATAGGGATAAAGCCCTGAGTAATTAAACCTAGGCACCCATGTTTGATTAGCTGCATGGATGTCTGCTGGAGCTGGTGTGGTTGGAAATGCCAATTCTCAGTGGGGGAGGTGGAACTGGGCCATCCTATTTAGCAGTCTCTCAGAGAAGGATCAATGTTTGGGGTGGTGCTTAAGAATACATTTGGCTCAGATTGTGGTAGCCTTCCTGGGCAGGTGCACAAAAGCATACTTGTGGAGGAAAGATACGTTGGCCCCCTTGGTGATGTAGGCTACATGTCCACCACTCAAAGCGAGGGGCTAGAATTAAAAAGAAAAAATACTTATTGCCAGGATGACAATGAGGTCACCAGGAGCCTCTATGGCCACCTGGATGGTTGCCCCTCTGGAGTTAGGAATGCCTGATGGTTGGCAGGCAGAGGGGACATACAAAAAAATAAAACACATGGACACTGGTAGGACATGCTGACTCCACACAAAAGGTGCCCCAGCTGAGACCCAAAATGAAGAACTATATGATTTGAGGTATCGCTGCACCACTATGCTGCTCATGTACATTTCATGTTTGTGCAATTACTCAAGGTTCAACACAAAAGCATACTTCTAGTTCCAAATAGAAATTAAAATGTAAACAAACAAGTTACTACAGGGTGCATATAACCTAAGATGTGCAGCTTTACTGACTGATCCCTGAGATCTTCTTAGGAGTCACTTGTGTTCTTCACAAATGTCAAAGACAGACTGATCACTGCTGGATAAAGTGTTAGTTATACTGCTGGAAGGAATCACTGAAACCTGTAACACTGGTGAATGGTTTCAAAGGAGCCATGGCTAAATAAACAAACGATGAAAAGGCCAGAACCAAAGGCATTCCATGGAAGTAACATGTCAATTGTATAGAAGTTGTATGTACCTCATAACGGACGCCATACCACATAAGGTCAACATGAGTACAGGAATACTGTGAAGTGTGAGAATGAGACTGAGTAAAGAGACAAACTGAAAGGACCTGCTGATTTAAAAAGACAGGCCACACAGTACACCCTTCCAAAAGGTCAAACACTTTCAGTCAGAATTGGAAGAAAATGTATGCTTAACCTGGAGTTTTTCTTTGTAAAAGTCATCAAACTGTGAACAGTGGAAATCGTTGTTTGACATGCTGAGGTTCTTAGGAGCTGAAAATAGCTATGCCCAACAGACTTTTTGCCTCTTTAGCATTTCTAAAAAGTGTCATGTTATAAACTTCTATCTTTACTGGATCTAGCCATACTCCTTTTCTGCATCTAGTGATTGCCCCTTATCTGAGAAAAATGAATTAGTAAAATTCCAGTATACTATTATCCAAGTCGCATTTTCCCCTGTTAAATGTCAACCTATGCCCTTTTAATATGTTCAGTGCCCTCTTTCATGTCTTGTGATATTCTTCTTCATTTCGTCCATAGTTTCATAGATAGACCCCCCCACACACACACACACACACACCTTTGCTGTCATTCAGGCAAGCACGCATAGACTCACACACACATATTCAGAAACACAAACAAATATACACTTGCACACCTTTCAGTTTTGTAGTGTTTCTTTTATACTCGCTAATCATACACTCACGCAAACACCTGGAAACATAAACAAATATATACACGCACACCTTTCAGTTTTTAGTGTTTCTTTTACACTCGCTAAACAGCAAAAGCGCTGCTTACTTAGTGTAAAATAACAGCTCTGTTGATCTAGCTCGCACTCGCATGCACACACACACACACACCTATTTTTTTTCTTCTTTTTGTATTTTACACTCACGAAACAGCATTGCTTAGCGAGTGTAAAATTTCTCCAAGTCCAGCACCACAGCTCTACTGCAGTCATTCCTTACCGCTTAACTGTCCAGGATTTCGCACTATATGTAGACTTTTGCCTCATATTATTGGTCTGTTCCCCATAAAATTTGTGATTTTCTGGCAAATAGTTTTGATGTTCTGACATTGAAGTGACTAAATAATGACATATGGTTGAGTTTTGGACATCATATAGTTCAGAAAAATGCATGTTAACACTAAACCTGGTATTCTAGCAACTTTTTAAATTTATAAAAGCATTATTTAAGTTCTGTCCCTATTTTGGGGCCTGTATCTCCCCATTTCGTCAGGCTTTATTCAGACTTCTAACACTAAGAGGTTGAGAGGTATAGGAATTGTTGCCATAGCGGGAGAAGCAGAACTGCAGCAGGAAACATACACTCCTTGACCTCTACTAGTAATTGGGGGCAGCAGAAAACACACACACACTTCTCCCTAGCAATCGGGAGCAGCAGAAAACTCTCCTCTAAGAAAACATCACATCACGGATATCACGAATCACCAAAACTCTCGATACCTTTCTGGCAGCAATGATCAGCATTCGGGTAGGCAGCATAACTCTCCTTAAAAGCCGTACCTTGTACCCGAAAAACGCACACTTAACCAACTGAACAGCCAGTTAGTTTAACTTCTGTGCACTTGTGTTTTTCACGTTAGCGTGCGACTGCGATCCACACATTGGTCCTCCTTAAAGTAGAACACCACCATGGATTTTTTCTGATAAATGTCACTTCATTAATTTTATTTTATTTCTTTATTTTATTATGCATTTACTTATTGGGGAGGTCCGACTGGACAGAGCTGTCTGTTTTCAGCGGAGGCCTGGGGAGGAAATCTCCAGAAAAATTTTTATTTTTCCCTAAGAGAGTGTTCTTCACTTCTTGCAGCTGTAAAAGTGGGAGGGCGCTCCCTCCCCCTCGCTGTATGTTTCCAGCGCCCTTGCACCTTTTGATGTAATTACAGCATTCAGTCGTCTTGGGTAGGAGTCTATCAGCATGGCACATCTTGACTTGGCAATATTTGCCTACTCTTCCTTGCAAAAGCGCACCAAATCTGTCAGATTGCGAGGGCATCTCTTGTGCATAACCCTTTTCACGTCACCCCACAGGTCTTCTATTGGATTTAGGTCTGGGCTTTGGCTGGGCCATTCCAAACTTTAATTTTCTTCTGGTGAAGCCATTCTTTTGTTAATTTGGATGTATGCTTGGGGTCATTGTTGTGTTGAAAGGTGAAATTCCTCTTCATCTTTAGCTTTCTAGCGGACGCCTGAAGGTTTTGGGCCAAACATGACTGGTATTTTGAACTTTTCATAATTCCCTCCACCTTGACTGAAGCCCCAGTTCCAGCTGAAGAAAAGTAACCCCAAAGCATGATACAGCTACCACCATGCTTCTCCGTGAGGATGGTGTTCTTTTGATAATGCAAAGTGTTTTTGCGCCAAACGTACCTTTTGGAATTGTGGCCAAAAGGTTCAACCTTGGTCTCATCAGACCATAGCACATTTTCCCACATACTTTTGGGAGACTTGATGTATTTTGCAAATTTTAGCCGGGCCTGGATGTTTTTTCTGTGTAAGAAAAGGCTTCTGTCTTGCAACCCTACCCCATAGCCCAGACATATGGAGAATACAGGAGATTGTTGTCACATGTAGTACACAACCAGTACTTGCCAGAAATTCCTGCAGCTCCTTCAGTGTTGCTGTAGGTCTCTTGACAGCCTCCCTGACCAGTTTTCATCTTGTCTTTTCATCAATTTTGGAGGGACGTTCAATTCTTTGCAATGTCACTGCTGTTCCATATTTTCTCCACCAATGACTGTCTTTACTGTGTTCCATGATATATCCAATGCTGTGGAAATGTTTTTGTACCCTTCTACTGACTGATACTTTTCAACAACGAGATCCCTTTGATGCTTTGTAAGCTCTCTGCAAACCATGGCTTTTGCTATAGCAGGTAACTGAATAAATGTCAGGAAAATCCTCCTAGGCAGCTGAACTTTATTTGAGGTTAATCAGAGTCTGTTTAATTGATGGCAGGTGTGTACCCAAGAAGACTGAATGTTGTAATTAAATCAAAAGGTGTTTCAGCAAAGTATTAGTTTAAGGGTGTGCACACTTATGCAACCAGCTTTCATTTTTTATATTTATTCCCCTAACAGATTTGTTTTTCAATTGAATTGTACAGGTTATAGGTCACATTAAAGGTGGGAAATGTTTTGAAATGATTTATTGTGGTCTCATTTTTTTATATCACAAAAACCTGGCATTTTAACAGGGGTGTGTACACTTTTTATATCCATTGTATCTGACCTTCCTACCGTTTTGTCTTTGCTTTGATATTTCTTACTCTTTGTTAGTTTAGTGTTCGGTCTGGTAGTGGTATTTCCTGTCCAAAGGTACATATAGTATGATTCTCAGTTTACTTAGGGTAATTGTTTTTGGTAGCCAACTCCAAGTCCGACTTTAGACCAGTGACGACTAGAGTACCACAGAGTTCGGTCCTGGGTCCTTTTCTGTTTGGCATTTTCTTCTCTGAAGTGCAGGCCAACACAGAAGGTCTTTGGCTAACAAAGTTTGCAGATGACTGCAAACTGAGAGCCATAATTGAATCACCTAATGATGTAGACATTCTGCAAAAGTGCCTCACAGAGACAGATGCTTGGTGTCAAAGTCATGGCCTCAAGCTCAATGGCAAGAACTACATTGTCATCCCCTTTTGGAAAAACTCGGTACCCATGAACTACCAAATAGGCGGTAGCTAACTAAACACTGAAGGTGTGTTAAGAGACCTCGGGACATAGATGGACAGTAGTCTCTCGTTTGATAACCACATCGCCACAGTAGTCAGGAAATCCTTCTATGTGGCACACCTCATCACAAAAGGGTTCTCCTCTAGAAAAAAGTAGGTCATTGTTCCTCTCTACTCATCCCTCATCAGACTCATTATACAGTACAATGCCCTGTTTGGCATGTATGTCACAAGACACTTACAACAATTGGAAAGGTCACAGAAATGCCTCACTAAGAGGATTACTGGCCTCAAACAGATGCCATACACAGATCGTCTCAAAAAACTCCATCTCTACTCCATCGCATATCGCCTACTCAGAGGCAATCTCTGCCTAACATACAAAGCTATGTCAAACCCAGAGCTGTTGGACATGCTACACTTAAAGAAATCCCAGTCTGTCCGAACCACACGCTCCTGGGACCTAAACCTTGTCACCACAATAAACAGAACATGCTGGAGGGATAGATTCCTCTTCCAAAGACTTCCCATACTCTGGAACAATCTTCCCATTCATGTCAAGCAAAGCTCCTCATTGGCCCACTTTAAGAAAAATTTTGACGACTGGATGGGAAATAGAAAATTCACCCTGGGGTCACTTCTGCATCACTGCTTGATAGGGGCACAGGGAAATAATTTTCTTGGGTGGCGAAAGCAGGGAACCTTTTTGGCTAGGCTTATGTTGGCCCCAGGGCTGATAGCCTAGTACCTACCTATGAACCTATGTGTGTTGGTTTGCCTTTTTGGGCTTTAGAAAATGTGTTGCTTGTGGGCACAAGCTGCCCTCTCACGATCCACACAGTGCAATAAAGTGTGTTTATTGTTTGGGGGCTGCCCATCTGAATTCTCCCATTCCATCTATGAGGGGTTTGGGTCCAGGGCAATCAACAAAAGACAGGTGAAGTTAGTCCTTAAGGACCATCATCCAGCTGGTTCTTCTTCCTCTGTGTCTTTGGTGCAGAGAGTTGGATTTGATAAGCACCTCTCTTCTCAGGACTCCAAGAGGGATCATAACATGTCCTCCTCTGTCTCTGCTGCTGGTCTGTTTTCTGGCTCGCTGGACCTGAAGATCTCAAGTCCTTCAGGTGCCCTGGTCACCTTGGCACTGGCATTAGCTCCAACCCTTCGGAGCCAACTGTGAGCAAGGCTCCTTCTCCGACACTTAGCATTCCCAGTCCTTTTTTGGTTAATAGGGCTCTATCAGGTTGGGTAGCTTCCCCCTTTTCCCCATCAATTTCACCAGAGATGTCACAGGAGTCTTTGCCTTCCCCACTGTGGTTCTGAGTCTCTCTAGCTCAGATATGGAAGAATGGATTCCTCGTCCTCCAGTGACCCTCCAAGCCCCAATCAGTGGCTTTGTCTGCTCAGTCATCAAGAACATTGGGTAGTTTCAAAACAGCTGACTTGGATAAGCTATTGAGTTCCTTTTAGCAGACCCAGATGCAGGTAAGTGTTGTCTGTTCAGGTCCAGACCCAGGTTCCAGAACCTTGGCTGCATCACCCTGCTTTCTCCCTTTGGATCTGAGGTCATCAGGCCTGGCTGTATTCTCACCCTTGGTGTCTGATCTGATGGTGTGGTCATTCTTGGTTCCATCTCCTACCGTGGTCTCCTTGACTCCTGTGACATAGGAGCCTACTGGACCTCGAGGTCGTGGCATTGAGGCTGGCATTTCTGGGTTGGGGTGAGTGGTTCAAGATTTGGGATCATTCCTTCCTCTTGTACCTTCGGAGTGAGGTGTAGTCCCCTGGTCTCAGGTGTGTCTCGTGTATCTTCGGATATTGGGACTATTGTCTCCAAGAGGCCAGCATCCCCTTCCACCTTCCATGTCATGGAGAGGATGCTTTCCTGTAAGGAAATGGGTTTGGAGTCCCTAGCCAGTGTTTCATTCCCTTTCTCACTGGGCCTATGACCAGTCATAATTCTGCTCCGGGACAGCCTGTGCCTGTCGGGGCTTCCTGACTCTTCTTCCTCTCCTCTGGCTTCATTTAGAGTGGGAGGTCTCAGCTAGGGGGTGGTGCAAGAGGAAGCACCTTGACTTCCCTGAGAAATCTCTCACCGAGGATACTGATCTCAAAGAAAAAGAAAGGTTTCCTAAGTCTCTGCTGGATTATGCCTCCTTTGGTGGTGACTTCTTGGAACTTCTTTGTCATTGTAAGGGCTGGACCACTGAAGCCCCATCTCTGGAGGAGTCAGTATTTTTGGATGCTTTTGGCATGGGCCCATCCACACCTTGGGTGGTTCCCCCTCTGAATGTACTCATAGACCCTAGTGTCCTGGAGGGCATGGAAGGAACCCAGTATGGGGGAGTCTATTCCTAAGATGTCTGACAAACTTCTTGCTTCTCCCAAGGATCATCCACACTGAAGTAGGGGTCCAGCCATGTATATGATCGTGGTGGGAGCAACCACCAAGAAGGAAATCTCTGAGGAAAGTTCCTTAGTCCATCCCCTGAAAAGAGAGTCTTGTGCTTTGTACTGTCTAGTGATTTTATGCCTCCGTGACATTCGCTGTGAGAGCACTTAAATATTTATCCCACTTGACCAAACTCCAGCGTGATCTGGTGTCTGAAGTGTCGAAGAATGTTAAGATGCAGCAGTCTCCAAAAATTCAGAAGACTCTGGAGACTTACTTGTCTACTCTTCCAAGAGGCTTATTTTGAAAGCAGCCAATGGAGTGTCCCGAGCTGCTGGCTGTGGCATTGCTATGCATCACCACACTTGGATGTACCTGTACAACTTTGCAGATTGCTTCAAAGCATACTTTATTAACATCCCCATTGATGGCTCTTCCTTGTTTGGGCTAAGATTAAAGACACTCTTACTAGGAGTGAGCAATTAGGGAAAGACACTGTCCACCATAGGAGTATATTCTGCTACCCCTCAGTAATCCTTTTTGAGGAATCAGAAGGGGGGCATGTGTCTCTTTTTTAGAAAGTCGCAGCAGTCTTTCCATGATGCTCATTCTGAGGTTTACTCCCAAGGCCTGAGGGGAACCCATACTGGATACTGCCTGCAGGGCAGAGGCGGTCTGCAGAATCAGGGCTTCTGCTCAGCCTTCTCCAGTGGGCAGTTTTAGTGGCCGTAAAGTATTGCTCGACTGTACTGCTCTGTTGGGGGATGCTTGGCTCTTCACTCGGAAGCATGAGAGGCCATCACCTCAGATGTGTGGGTGTTAAGAATTATATCCAGTGTGCCATTCCCTTTTTTGAAGTTCCAGCATTCCAGTACAGATGGCTTCTAGACATTCCACCATGTCAGCAACTGCAAGCAGCGGTAGAGATTCAGAAGCTGCTAGCAAATCATATGATCCAAGTGGTTCCACCACACCAACAAGGATCCAAGGTCTACTCAAGGTTCTTTTTGGAGCCAAAGAAGAACAAGGACCTCAGGCCCATTTTGGATTTTAGAAAATTGAATCCTTCTGTGAAACTGGCCAAGTTCCGGATTGTCATGGTGCAGTCCATTCTAACTCTGCTGAAGAAGGATGACTGGATGTGCTTGATAGATCTCAGTGATGTCTGTCTTTATTTAAAGATAGAGAGGTGCTCCAGGAGATTTCTGTGCTTCTGGCTGGGGGCCAATCATTACCATTTTAGAGTCCTGCCATTCAGTCTTACCATTGCCTCTGGGTGTTCACCATGTGCATGGAAGTGGTCACAGCCTGGCTCCGGCTGCAGGATTTTCAGGTCTTCCCCTACCTGAATGATTGGCTCTTCACTGCCACTGTGAGGGCATCACTTATCATGACCAGAGATACCTTACTCCAGTTATGTGGGTAGTTAGGGTTATAGTCATTTATTTTGAGTCAAGTCTACAACCTGTTCTGACATTAGAATTCATTGGTTGCCACTTAAATACCGTCAGTCAAATTGCCGAGCTCCCCCGTTCCAGAGTGATCGGCCTTCGATCCCAGGCATTGGTGCTTGCCCTTTAAAATCCTCCAGCTCATGTGAGCTTGAAACTCCAAGGTCACATTGCAGCTTCAATAGTGTTGGTCTCTTTAGCAAATACCATATGAGGGCTGTGCAGGGGACTGTTACAGTGCAGTGGTCATTGTTATCCTATTCAGTGGACATGCTTGATAAGACTGACAAACATGTGGCCTGATCAGATTTGATGGTGGTTACAGTCTTCCTTAGTGACCAACGGGAGACCGTTTGATGTATCCCTTCTTGCAGCTATGGTCACCACATATGCCTTCCTTCTTGGATGGGCTGGGGTGTTTCAAAGGGAGGATGGTTCAAGGGTCCTGGTCTTCTTTAGAGACCAGCATCTGCATCAATATTCTGGAAATGAGGGCTGTCCTGCCTGCATTGCAGGCTTTTTAGGCTGTCCTCCCCAGTAGTTTGGTTTCGATACAGACAGACAGTATGTCTGTTATGTGGCATCTTAGTAGGCAAGGGGGAACACTTTATTATCCTGTTTGTTGAGAGTCCATGAGGGTTTTCGATCTCGTCTCAGTGGTTTCTGGTTGCAGCACACATAGGTTCATAGGTTCATAGGTTGATACTAGGCTATCAGCCCTAGGGCCTATACAAGCCTAGCCATAACAATTCCCTGGCTATTTCTTCCCACATTATTTACTTTCCTGGACCCCTGTCTAGCAGGGCAACTGACGTGATCCCTGGGGTGAATTTCCTTTCTCCCATCCATTCGTCAAGGTTCCTCTTGAAGAGGTCCAAAGAGGCACTCTGCTTGACATGTATGGGCAATCTATTCCAGAGTCTGGGGAGTCTCTGGGTCAGGAACATCCTGGGAAAGTCCAATGTTTTGGCCGACAGCTTGAGCAGTATTGTTCTGCTTCCTCACCAATGTTCTCTGAATCTGAGAGTGGCATCTCAGATCTTTTGGGACCGGGACATTTCATGTTGCTACCTCTTCCAACACAAAGTGCAGTAGCCGTTATGCCTTAGTTACTCCTCTGGGGCAGTCACCCAAGGATGCTGTTCTATATGTATGGCCCCAGGACTTCTGTACACTTATCCTTCAGTTCCTCTGATTGCCAAATTTCTATAGAAGGCAGCCTGTTGCAGAGTGGCACCTTGTCAGGTGTGGTTCCCCTTTCTGTGGCCTCTTCTGTGGTAACCCCCTTGGATTCTGGATCCCACTCTGGATCTTGTTTCTTTTTCAGCAGGTCTGGATCATTTCAGTCTCCAGTCTCTCAAGATAACTGCATGGTTTCTCCAGTTCCCTTGATGGTCAAGAAGCCCAAGGTGTCTGATAGTATTGTGCATATCTTATCTTTATCCCAAAAGCTTTTACTAGGAAGGTATATTCCAATAAATAGACATTTTGTGATGTCAGAATCTCTAAGATTTGATCCGTTTCCCTCTCCTTTAGAGTTGGTTCTGGATTTCCTTGCTGAATTGTTTTATTCAGGCTCTAGCTTTTCTATGATTACACTGCAGTTGGTAGCTGTGTCTAATTTTCATGTTAGTAGGGACAATGTTCCCTTGGCTGCTGTGAAGATTCCCAAGGCTTTTCTCGAAGGTGCCTTTTTGTTTCACCCTCCCATTTGTGATCCAGTTCTCCCCTGGGATTTGCCTTTTGTGTGGAAAGTCCTTGCAAGGCCCTTATTTCAAACCTTCTGCTACTTTAGCTGCATCCAGTTGTTATCTTAGAAAACCTTGTTTTTGGTGGCTGTTTCCTCATCTTGGAGAGATTCAGAGCTGGAAGTTCTTGATTCTTCTCCTTCTTAATCTAGTGTTTCGTAAAGATAGGGTTTCTCTCCACACTAATCCTTCTTTTCTGCCCAAGGGTGCCTTGGAGAGTAATCTTAATAGTTCTATTCACCTTCCTGTATTTTTTCTCAATTTTTCGAACAAGGGTTAATACTGTCGACATTGTTAGGATCTGCATAGGCAGTTGATATTTTTACCTGGACAGGACCAAGAACTTTAGAAAATCCAGTCTATTATTTCCTTTTTGAGATCTAGATCGGGCAGACTTGTTTTGAAAGTTACTATATCCAAATGACTGTCAGACTGTATCCCTTTTGCTAATGCCTTGAGATGCAAGACCCTGCCTGGCAAACCTAAGGGTTATTCTATTAAAGCTGTAGCTACTTCGGGTCTACTTCACCCTGTCGAAGGCCGACAATATCGAAGCTGATATTTTCGGCACCAAAATGTTGAAAGAGAAAGTCATCGCGCGTGTAAACGGAAATCTCTGTTTACTGCAATGTAATATGATCTCGGAGTTGGTATATTTAAGTAGCAGGGGGTGTGGGGGTGTGAGAGGAGGCTTGCCCCCCTGCATAGAGCAATTTGTGTTGTGTTTGGGTGTTTTTTTTTTATGTGTGTTCGATGTTTGGGGGTTTCAACATTTTCGTGTAGATTATTACGCTGTTGACAGTTTGAGTTTTCGACAGCGTAATATAAACATGCTACTTCCATGGGTTTCTTTTCCAGAATATCCATAAATGAGGTCTGTACAGCAGCTGCTTGGGTGGGCCATCACATCTATGTTTCTCATTGCAAGCTGGATATTCAGACTAGATTCAGGGCTTCCTGGAGAAGAAAAATTGGGCACAAAAGTTATGTACTTAGCATTACGATAGACCTATGATGTTCATCGTGTTACACTGCTGCAGTCATCACACTTGGGTTATCCTGCCATCAGGCGGTCCCGCAGTCAGCCAGAGTTCCAAAGTCTTGGTCCGGCGTTGGTTGCTGTCGCTTCTTCCCTGACGTCAGTGCGCCAGGGGTATATAAGAGGCATCCAACGCCATTTTCTTCAGTCTTTCTTGCCGCGCGGTGCCCGAAGCAGAAGCAGTTCGCAAGTGCTGGTCGGCCGACTCCTGAGAATTTCAAATCGAATTTCAGACCGAAGTCTTCAATAAAGCTAAGTACCCCATTGGGGAACCTTTTCTTGCCTCAGTCCGATGTCAGAAAAATTTAACAATTGCATTTCTTGTGGGAAGCAAATACCTCATAAGGACTTTCATTCTTATTGTATTCCTTGCCTAGGCCCAGACCACGACGTCACAGGTTGTCGGTTTTGTGCTAGGTTTAATAAGCGAACTATTAAACGTCGGTTTGATTTCGCCCGACATTACTTTGTTAGGAAATTGAATTATATCATGCCGTCGGAGCAACCGATGACCGGAATGCATAAAAAATGCAAGGATAAGGACAGGCAGCCGAGACCCAAACCAGATTCCGAGTCCTCTGCTGGGCCAGTCGCCGGTTCTCCGGTTTTCATTGAGGTGCCTACGCAGCCCCTGACGACCGCTGATTTAGAACCTCAGACGGCTTCCGATTTCCAAGCGGAGATTACTAGGCCTCCACGCCTTCATCTTTAGCCCCTTCCGACTCCAGGCCTGAAGGAGATTCTGGTGCAGTTGAAACGCCTTCAGTTGCAGAAGGCGTCTTCAGACCGACTACACTCACCATTAAATCCTATGCAAAGCTGAAAACTCCTTTAAAAGCAAAAAAGACTGTACAGCAGTCTCCAGTACAAGGCCCCATGCCTAAGAAACAGATGCTTAAGATGACTGAAGATTTAATTACCCTAATCAGGGGTTCCCATCCCCCTCCTGATAAAAGGCCAAGACAAGAGGAGGATTACGCTTCCTCTGACCAGGTTTCAATTTCCTCAGATTCTTCTGAGGAACAGGAATACTCTTTTCCCCCTTATGAAGACTCTGATGCTGAAGAGTCTATTCCCTCAGCATCTCCCCCAGAAGACTACTCTTTTGGGGAAACTTTGCATACCATGAGGGAACATTTCCACTGGGAAGTCCAGGATTACTCTGATTCTAAGAAAAGGCTCCGAGAGTTCCTTTTACTACCCCAGCACAGACCACTTGCTATCCCACCCGTGTTAGACATTGTGGATGATGTTTATTCAGAATCTAGCCTTAACCCAGACTCTCTACCTCCTGCACCAGCCAAACCAGACAGATACTACAGAGTTCCTGACTCACACAAATTCCTATATAAAAGCCCTGTTGCTGACCCAGAAACCATTTCCCAGGGTCCCAAAGGGGTTAAGGCCTCTATTGCTAAAAATCCTGTACCCTCTGAATGGGGAAAGAAAGTATATACCTCAGCTGCTCTAGCTATGAGGTCCTTAAATTGCCAGTTTCACATGCTGAAATATCAGCAATACCTGATGTCTCAATTAAAACAAAAAATGATCACACATTCAGGGCAGCCTGATTTCAAGGAAATGCAAGATTTGTTGCATGCAGCTGAACAAGTGGGAAAACATACTTTGCAATGTGGATTTGATTCATTGGAGGCTTCCTGTAGAGCAGCAGTGACAGGGTCTGTCATACGTAGGCATGCTTGGTTAAAAGAACAAACTCTACCTGATCATGTTAAAGCAAAGTTATTGGATGCACCTTTACAGCAGGATGTTTTATTTGATGTAAAAGCAGAAGAGGTTTTAAAGAAAATGGAAGATAAGGCAAAATCTATGCAGACGGTCAAGGATTTTTTACAGGTTCAATCCCCTCGTTTCAGCAGAAATTGGCCAACAAAAAACTGGTCCTTTCCAACTTCTGACAGACCACAGAGGGGCAAATACAGACGCCCAAGGGGCAGAGGTCAGTCACAAGGCCCTTACAAGCCTCGACAATGGGGTACCACAACCCAGAAAGGAGGAGAAGACAGGTCCCAAGCTATCAGAAGACAAACACAATGACTTACCCCTCAGACTGCCAAGCAAATCCCTCTTGGCAGCTCCCTTGGGAGGAAAATTAGCACTTTTTGCAGACAACTGGCATATCATCACAAAAGACAAATGGGTCCTAAATATTGTCTCACAAGGATACAGATTCCACTTTCACACTTTACCAAGGATAAAAGGAATGCCAAACCTGCCACCAAATCAATGGGCAGAGGCTCAAAAACAAATTACAGCTCTCATGGACATGAGAGCCATTCAACAGGTACCTACACAGGAGCAAGGACAAGGATTTTACTCAAGACTCTTTCTAGTCCCCAGAAAGGACAAAGCCTGGAGACCCATTCTGGACCTCTCAATTCTAAACACTTATCTGCAAGTACCCAAATTCAGGATGCTAACACTACAGCAACTTCTTCCCATGCTGGGCAAGAAGGCTTGGCTAGTAACGTTGGATCTCAAGGAGGCATACCTGCATGTCCATATCACACAAAATTGCAGAAGTTACCTCCGATTTATTGCAGATTCAACCCATTATCAATTCTCTGCACTGCCCTTTGGCTTATCTACTACGCCCAGGGTCTTCACAAAATGCCTGGCACCAGTAATTGCATACTGCAGACAAAGAGGAATTCAAATATATCCATACCTGGACGACTGCCTTATTCAAACAGAAAGCAAGGACAATCTTTTAAAGCATCTGGTGTTTGTCAAACACCTATTAAGTTGCCTAGGGTACACAGTAAACGAAAAGAAATCAAAACTAGTACCCTCACAAGTCATAATATTCCTGGGTGCCAGCTTAAATACAACGGCCCAGATGGCTTATCTCACGCCAGACAAGCAAGAACAACTGACTCAATACTTCAAAATGATGGCAACGAAGACCCAACTCCCTGCAAGAAAAACTCTGCAGGCCTTGGGATTCATGGCATCTTGCATACAACTAATACCATTTGCAAAACTGCATATGAGGAAATTACAATGGTACCTGAAAAGCGTATGGACTCAACACAGCCACAGTTTGGAAACAATAATACCACTCATTCCCTGCCTTCAACAGGAGTTTCTGTGGTGGGCTCAGGCATGTCACCTCAACAAGGGTCAGCCTTTTATCTTACCCACAGCCAGGCAAATTATAACAACAGATGCATCGGATTATGCCTGGGGAGCACACATGGCAGAACAGTGCATTCAGGGCAAATGGTCTACAGATCAAAGGCATCTGCATATCAATCAAAAAGAGATGCTAGCTGTACAAAATGCCCTAACAGCTTTCAAGGACCTCCTACATCTAGGACAACTTCTAATAAAGACAGACAACACCACAGTAATGTGGTACATAAACAAGCAAGGGGGCACACACTCCTACCCCCTATGCAGGCAAGCAATGACCTTGTGGAACACAGCACTGACCTACCAAGTTCAACTACAAGCACAATTCCTGCCAGGAAAGAAAAACACATTGGCAGACGATCTAAGCAGAAACATCATGGATCCTCACGAGTGGAAACTAGATCCACAAGTATTCACAATGATAATTCAAAAATGGGGGCGCCCAGACATAGATCTGTTTGCCACCCCCCAAAACTACCAACTTCGGAAATTTTGCACAAGGACATACCACCCACTAGCTTGGAAAGTGGACGCCCTCTCATTCAGTTGGAAAACATTAACAGTGTATGCCTTTCCTCCACTGCCTCTTCTAGCAAAGGTGCTGCTGAAAGCCAGATTAGAGAGGCCACAAATGATACTCATTGCTCCAGACTGGCCATACCAACACTGGTATCCAGTACTAAGGAACATGGCTCAAGGCCCAATATGGATTTTGCCTCAAATTTTTCACCTGCTCACTCAGCAAAACAATCAGATTCTACACAGCCAGCTCAAGACTTTAAATCTGTCTGCATGGCAAATTACCTAAGCAACCAGTCAACACTTCTCTCTAAAGCTGTTATGGATGTCATTCTGGAGGCCAGGAGGCCCAGCACCAGGAAAATCTATTCAGACAAATGGAAAGGATTTTGCGCCTGGAACCAGGCTAAATGCCAAAATCCCCTTGTTCCAAATATTCCTCAGATTCTACAATATTTAACTGAGATGTTGCACAAAGGACTTTCTTTTTCCTCTATTAAGATCCACGCCTCAGCGATTTCAGCTCACTACAACACGGATCCTCCTATATTTTCTCATCCATACTAAGACAGTACCTCAGAGGGGCTAAGAACATAAGACCACCCCGGAGAGCACAAACACCAACTTGGGATCTCAACTTTGTTCTGGAAAAGCTTACACTACCCCCCTTTGAACCAGCTTTTACAGCTGATTTACAGTTTCTATCATGGAAAACTGCCCTGCTGCTAGCAATAACTTCAGCACAAAGAGTCTCAGAGCTACAGGCCCTAATGGCAGTGGAGCCTTTCATCATTTTTCATCAAGACAGAGTCGCTCTATGAACTAACCCTTCCTTTATGCCAAAGGTGGTATCCAGTGTGGCCCTAAACCAAACCATTCATTTGCCCACCTTTTTCCCAAACCCCCAGAACAAAAGGAGAAAGGCTCCTACACTCTTTGGACATTCACAGGCAATTACGTTACTGCTTGGATAAAATTAAGGCTTTCAGAAAATTTGACCAGCTGTTTGTATCCTATGCTGCAGGATCACAAGGAAAAGCTATCTCAAAACAGACCATTTCAAAATGGATAGGACATTGTATCCGTTTCTGCTACACACATAATGGGAAACCTGTACCTGCTAGCATTAGGTCCCATTCCACCAGGGCTACAGCTACATCAACAGCCTTTCTCAGAGGGGTACCAACCAAGGATATTTTGGAGGCTGCAACTTGGAGTTCAGTGCACACCTTCACCAAGCACTATCACTTACCTCTATACTCTAAAACCAGAGCTGGCTTTGCCACTTCAGTTTTGCAGGGCCTACTAGCTTCTCCAAACCCTGTTTAGTTCCACCGCCCATCCTTAGCTTTGGGATTCAACCCAAGTGTGATGACTGCAGCAGTGTAACACGATGAACATAGTACAGTTTTGTACCTACCATAAATGTAGATGTTCGAGTGTTTACACTGCTGCAGTCCAGGTTACCCTCCCTCCATCCCCTCTGACCTAGCTGAACTTTTCTATACCTTTCTATCTTGTACAACCTTTGTGGTGTATTTGCTTGTAACTGAAGGTATTCCTTTTATTTCCTTTACATGTTTAATTAGCAATATGTATTGCCTACCTACTTGGGGGCACCTGACATCTGGGGCAAGAAAAACTGAAGAAAATGGTGTCGGATGCCTCTTATATACCCCTGGCGCACTGACGTCAGGGAAGAAGCGACAGCAACCGACGCCGAACCAAGACTTTAGAACTCTGGCCGACTGCGGGACCGCCTGACGGCAGGATAACCCAAGTGTGATGACTGCAGCAGTGTGAACACTCTAACATCTACATTTATGGTAGGTACAAAACTGTACTTTATCTGTCTCCATCTGGTTCATCCGTCTTCCCTGCCATGCCTTCTTTTTTAATTGATGATCATCTTTATCTGAGATGAACTACTGGGTGAGGTTTTCTTCTCCTTTCATTCTTGGAGTCATTTGTCCTCCTTTAATATCTTACTGTAATAGTTCTACAAATCAGAGAAAGACTGATAAGTGTTTTCATTTCATGATCTGATTATAAATTAATTTTAGCGGTCTATATTTGCTTTAGCTAAGGTCTTTAAGTCTATATTAGTGATTCCAGTACATAGTTGCACTACATTTTTGCTCTTTTAAGTGGTATGACTGTCTTGTGTACTGAGTGTATGTCAGGCTAGGTCAGGACTTGCCTTTTGATTGAAACAGTTCCAGGCCAGTTCCAAAGTTGCTATGATTTTTTTTAAATTACTGTTGCATTGTAATAGTTCTGCAAGTCAGAGAAAGAGATGTACATGCTTTCATTTTTCCTGTCACCCACCCTGTTGTAGTTGTGCTCTTAAACCCATTGTATCTGTTGTTGCCAGCAGTTCTGATCATTTGACAGCATAATTCCCTCCTTTGCTTAAATCGTGCTTCATGCTATTTAAGATGCATCCAGGGATATTGTCAGGACCCATCAATGTAGCATGTTTAACTTTTGATAGCACTTTTAGGACTTGGTCTTTTGGGAAAGCTGGAAATGAACCAGTTTCAGGTATGTCTTGAGCGACAGACAGAGGGGAGAGAGGGGAAAAAGAGCTAAATTTATTTGCCAGTATGTTAGCTATATCTTCAGTCTAAGTGTAGGTAACATTATTCACAATCAGCTCAGTGCATTACTGCACTGTGCTTTTGAGATTACGAACATAATTAAAATGGTTTGCGATTGTCTTTGGCTTTGGTAGCTATTTTAGTCTCAAACTTGGCTTTGGTAGATTTTATTAAGCTCCTGAGTTGTTTGTCTATTTTGCTGGTAATTCTAGAAATTACACTCTTAACATTTGATCACAATTATTTTCTTTTTATTATACAGCATGTTGATATTATGGTTCTACCGCTTGGGTTTATTTCTTGGATTTGCCCAGCAGTTATTCATATGGGGAACATTTATCCACACCCCTTATGATGATGTGAGGTATTGACAGCTATGCCAGGAGAAGTAGGGTAGGAGATGTGTAACATATGCCAGCACATAGCTGAAATTTTGTAAAGAAATTACTAGAAAGGCTCACCCAGACTCTGCTACACTTTGCTGTGAGGGAAAGGTTAGTTTGCTTTTCATTTGTTATATTTTGTATTACTTTATTGCCTTTTTCTATTTTGAATACTATGATTTGCTTTCTTTACCTTGTGTTTTACTTGTATTCTGCTTTTAACTGCATATTAAAACTTTAAAAGAGACCACAGCTCTATCTCTTGTGAGTTAGGCAGAAATAATTTTTCCCACCCTCCTACCCAGTTACTGTTGTGTTCTTAAATACCACTGTCTTTCTAGTTGCCTGCCCCTTATGTTAATTTGACCATATATCTCATTTCCTCTCTGGCTTGTGTGAGTAAGCACAAAATTATCATTTTATGAAATCACTCCCCTTCAACTATTTAAATTTATTGGCCATCATACTGTATTCCATAGTACCAGAATACAAAAGTGACCATCCACTTTCAATCTATCTTGCCGTTTTAATAATAGTGACTCTCCACTAAAACTTAACTTTTTAGGCAGGTAAAACTTAAGTTACCTACTTTCACATCTAATTCCTCTAGTGGACACTGCAGTGTTTAGGATAAACCATTTTTTCATCTTATCTTTAAGCATCTATTGCAAGACCACCAGTTAGGAGCAGAGTGCATTGATTCCTGACTCTTTCTGGTTGGAGTCCCTGTGACTAGCACTTGCTTTAAAACCTGCTGGAAAGCACTAGGAAGCCTTAAACTGATATAAGCACTCAACTCTCCTTGTTAATAAGGAGAAATTAATTGTAGGCACTAAACAGCCTGTAACTGCAAAGTACCTTGCCAAGGTAAGGGGGAAAAATAACCTAACCAGGCAGCAGGGCGGTCTTATGTTCTTAGCCCCTCTGAGGTACTGTCTTAGTAGTGGATGTGAAAATATAGGAGGATCCGTGTTGTAGTGAGCTGAAATCGCTGAGGCGTGGATCTTAATAGAGGAAAAAGAAAGTCCTGAGCCATGTCCAAGGGTCAGCTTCCGGTGATTTTTTCCTGTCCACCTGGTGAATCTGGGCATACTGGGGCAATGCAGCACTTGCCTCATGTACACAGACGACCTTCTCCTCCTACCAACCAACACTACAACCTGAGAGAGATGCACTTACATAGCCAAACTGGAAGCAGAGCTCTCTCCAGCCAAGATTGTGCTAGACAATCAAGAGGAGAAAGTTAACACCCGCACTACACCTCAAGCAACACATAGCCCTTCAAAACTTTCACCACCAGCACCCACACATAGCAACACTAAACACACATATGTGGAGGCCCTTAACATTACCCTGCCCAAGCAACAAGGACCTCCGAAGCTGAAACGCAAACACCAATCACAACCAAAGTATAACATAGCTCGCAAAAGCCCCAAAGGCAAGACAACATACCCAACACTTTAGTCATAGGTGACTCTATAGTCAGGCACACTGATGTCCCACTCACCAGGTTGAACAAGGAGAAAATTACAGTCAGCTGCCTGTCGGGTGCCAGGATCCGCCACATAACGCATGCACTCAAGTCACTCCACAACAAGTACAAATATGACTCTGTCATTGTCCATGTTGGAGTGAATGACTTGAGATGTACCTCCCTGGACTACATGAAAAGAGACATGGAAGAGCTCTCAGATCATGTGGCCCAGGCAGTTATGATCCTAGCCCTGAGTAGCTTCCTGCCTTCACCCAGAATGATACCACAGTATAAGGACAAAATGATTGACTTCAGAAACTGGCTAAGCTTCTGGAGTCATTCAAAGGGGATCCAGTATCTGTCTGCCTGGGATGACATGATAGACAAACCATGATGCTTTGCCAGAGATGATCTGCACCTGTCGCCCCTGGGATTCAGGTTACTGGATAAGGCTTTTGCCACCCCTATAGTGCCTTTTTTTAGGCAAGGCTCAACGGACAAAACCACCACTGTAACAGGTACAAGTATGCAAAATCTGAAGGTAATGCTACTCAATGCTAGAAGTCTAAACCTCAAAATGCACTCTCTCGAGGCACTCCTAAAAATGGAGACAATCGATATATGTGCAGTAACTGAGACCTGGTTCAAGGCTGCAGAGAGCACCCCTGCAGTACCAGGCTACAACTCTTACCACACTTTTCTGTCACCAAACCAGGACCGAAACACTAAAGGTGGAGGAGTGTCCTTATTCACCAAGGATATTCACACCTCCAGGCTAGTTGCCCAACACAATGCATCAGAAATTCTCCATGTGCAACTGACACTGGGTAAGACTGCTATCCATATTGTAGCTTGCTACAGAACTCCACCATGCCCCAGGATTCTCACTACACCTTTCTAAACATACTGGAAAATATTAAGATACAACCAAACACCCTAATACTGGGTGATTTCAACTACAGTGCCATTAACTGGGAAAACTACTCATGTACTAACACCTATGCCCAACGGTTCCTGGAATTCATAAATTCCAATGCCTTGGATCATCTAAGCCATAGTCCCAGCAAGGGCTCCAATATCCTAGACCTGGTCATTACCAACATGGGAAATCGATGCACCACACCAGTGGTCACCCCTCGTTGGTTAGGTCTGACCATAAGCTAATCCACTTTGACATCCACATCCCACTCTCACCCCCAGTAAGGAAACATCCATAAAAAACTTCTCCAAGGCCAACTTCATGCTACTCAAGTCAGAAATGACAAACTTCATGACACACATGCAGACCGGAACTGAAAGTTCGACTGCCAAATCCTACACTAAAGCACTGTATGAGCACATCCACTCATGCATGAATTATGCCATCCCAAATAGAACCAAGACGCTCTCCATCAAAAAAAAGGAAACCAATCTGGTGGTCCCCTATCATAAACAAACTATACAACAGAAGGAAGAAACTGTTGCAGAAAAGAGGAAAATCCCAGGATGCAAAAGACTCCCTTACCAGCCTCAGTAAGAAGCTGAGATCCCTCATAAAATCCTCCAAAGCTAGTTGCGAAAATAAAATTGCCAAAGATTCAAAAGACAACCACAAGGCATTCTATAGCTATGTCAAGAATCTAAATGGCAATGCTCAGATCTGCTGTGAGCTACAACAGAATGGCATTAAATATACTGATCCCAAGGACATTGCCAATATCCTGGCTGATTGATTCAGTGCCAACTTCACCCCCCTCTCACTCCGTAAAGGGGCCATCTCAATACCGAAAGATTGCCAAATTCCGGTAATCATGGCCACATAGGTAAGAAACCCACTCTCCAAAGTTACGAATACAGCATCCGTGGGACCAGACGACGTCCTGGGCTGTGTACTACATGAACTACAAAATGAACTGGCACCTCACCCAAGTGTCATGTTTAATCATAGCCTCACCTCAGACTTTGTGCCCACTGACTTGCGTACATCTAGAGTTATCCCACTGCAGAAGGGGGATCCAGCTTGGATCCTGGGAACTACCGTCCCATTAGTCGACGAGCCTGATCTGGAAGGCCATGGAACATATTATTATGGAACTTATAAACAAAGACATTGGCAACCTTCAAACACTGGACCCCACCCAGTTTGGGTTCTTGAAGGGCTGATCATGTCTTCTGAACCTGATTGACTTCTTCGAATTAGTCTCCAGAGCCATGGACAAGGGTAAGGTGGTCCACACAGCCTATCTGGACCTTGCCAAGGCCTTCGACACCATCCCCCACTCTGGAATCATAGATGAACTTACTAAGCTGGGCATAAATCCCTACGTCTTTCGATGGGCTGCCAACTGGCTTACTGACAGAACCCACACTGTAAAAGTAGCTGACTCCAAATCCAGCTCCAGACAAGTGGAGTACCTCAGCGTTCAGTCCTGGGACTGCTCTTGTTTGGCATCTACTTCCCTGAAGTACGATGACTGCAAACTGGGAGCCATTATTGAATCCCCAAATTATGTGGATATTCTACAAAAGGGCCTTACAGAAACAGATGTTTGGTGCCAGAGTCATGGGCTCAAGCTCAGTGCCAAGAAGTGTATAGTTATCCCCTTTGGGAAAAACCATGTACCCATGAATTACCACATAGGTGGCAGTACACTAAACACCGAAAGTGTGATAAGAGATTTAGGAACACTGGTGGACAGTGGTCTCACCTTCAATAACCACATCACCACAACAGTCAGGAAATCCTTCTATGTGGCACACTTCATCACTAAGGGCTTTTCATCCAGAAAAAAGGAGGTCATTGTCCCACTGTACTCATCCCTCATTAGACCCATCATAGAGTACAACACTCCATTTGGTATGTACCTCAAAAGACATCTGCAACAACTGGAAAGGCCGCAGAAGCACCTCACTAAAAGAATCACAGGCCTAAAGCAGATGCCGTATGCTGACCGACTAACAAAACTCCAGCTATACTCTGTCACATATCATCTACTCAGAGGCAGTCTCTGCTTAACATACAAGGCCATGTCAAACCCAGAGCTGTTGGACATGCTGCACTTAAAAAAATCCCAATGTATCAGAGCCGCACGCTCCAGGGACCTAAACCTTGTCATCACAATGGACAAAACATGCTGGAGGGATAGGTTCCTGACCCAGACACTCCCAATACTGTGGAATAGACTGCTCATACATGTCAAGCAGACTGCCTCCTTGGCCCTTTTCAAGAGGAACCTTGACGACTCGATGGGAAATAGGAAATTTACCCTGGGGATCATGTCAGTCGCCCTGCTAGACAGGGGTCCAGGGAAGTAAATATTGTCGGAAGAAATATCCAGGGAATTGTTATGGCTAGGCTTGTACAGGCCCTAGGGCCGATAGCCTAGTACCAACCTATGAACCTATTTGTGTATCAAACTAATTTGTATAGATGCTTGTGTTGAAAAATTTATTTGTAAAGCTGCTTGTATTAAAAATGTACCACGAGTGTGCCCTGCTGGACAGAAAAAGAAATATGCATTATTGTAACTGTTGAAATGTATATATTATAATGAAGTATACTAGAAGAGAAGAGGTTAATCACAGTCCAGCTGCATCTAACTTTGAAAACTGTTCTGAAATTAAATTACTGGACCTAGGCCATAAAGATGTTATTTTACAGTTGTGACTGCAGCTAGAGATAAAAAAGTCTGTACTAGGAAGCTTTCTGCATTGTCTTTGGGGTGAACTGATTACTGCTATGGAAGACTGGAGGTTTGGAATTGTTTTTTGACTTCCAAGAGCTGCAGCAGATCTTACAAAGGCTGTCTATGGGTGTATTATTGACACATATGTACTTAATCTTGACAGCTTCTAGCCAAGGGGGTAGCATGGGAACCAGAAGTCAGATGACCAGATGTATGTGATGTCATTCTGTAATCCATCACTAAAAATTATATTTTAATACTAGATGAGACTGAAGTCTCATTGCACTCAGTTTTGTAACCTGACAAAGAAGGATCTCTCACCTACTTCATCTTGCCTTGCTCTAGTAAGTAACTAGGGAATAATAATTCTTAAGATCAGTCAGGAAAGTATAGTGAGGTTTGTTAAGTATTGTTTTTTTCTGTAACTGTCTGAACCTGTCTTCCTGTGTTATTGGTAATATTTCCTATGATTGAAACTATGGTGTGTATTGTAACTCTGTCACTAGACTCTGTATCCTACAGAGTGCTAAGTGGTGACCTGTGTCTGGTGTACAGGGCATCCTCCGACCCATTACTGATAGATTTACAGCACATCAGCAAGTGAAATGGATCAGAAGTACTTGGTTTAGGAATCTAAACCTCTTCTGCAATATCAATAGAACAGTATGGAGGGGCAGGTACATTTTGCAGAAGATTCCGTTGCTATGGAACAGACTTCCCATCCACATAAAACAAAGTTCATCCCTGTCCATTAACAGGTGCAAATTACCTCTGTTGATGGGAATCAGAAATTTTACCCCAGGGCTGCCTCCTGTACTACTAATGGACAGATGCTGCTCCTAGATGCTTAATCTCATGCATGGGTCCCCACAAGTTATCTATGGTATGAACCCAGTTATTCTCATTAGGGGTAATATATAATTAACAGACACAGGATGGGTAAGGCCAATCTATAACCAAATAAAATAGGTTATTTCAAGCAGAAAAAAGGAAAACTGGTTAGGCTTAAAATGGCCTGCAAGGGCAGCTAGCCTAGTACTTACTATGAACCTATGAATCTGTATACTTTTCTTTGCAGAAAGGACTTTGCTTTAACCATATAATAGAAATTAACATTAATTTCAAATACAGAAATGAGAGACTGCTGATGCCTAAGAAAAAAGTGCCACTCCACAGCAAAATTTGATGCTTGTCTCTAAACTTTCTCTACTTTTCAGGTGTGCTGACAGTAAATTCATACTGTTTGCATTTTGGCTTTATTATCTAAAAAGAAACATTTTCTTTAATGTCTTCATGGAAATAAAGTTTAACCAGAATGGGTAACAGTTTGGAATGGTTCTTGCAAAGATGTACCTTATACCAAGTTTATATACCAACAGTTCCTGCCGCTTCATAATGCCTATCTAACTTCTCACTGGATAGCTGTTATGGGCAAATTACCATCACCCCGAATGCACACTGTATGGTGTTGTAGCAGTTATGTTCCATATTTTTCGGGAATGTAAAGCCTTTCAACCTGTATAGCCTTTTTGTTGTTAGTGACAAGGGTAGTTGTAATTAGTATAATTGCATTATTGGTGTATCTGTCAATATCTTGTATCTGAAAGTTGCTAATTTATATAATTTCAGCTTGGGTCACATATTTTGTTACTAAATGGTGGATGAATAAAGAAGAAAGTTCTCTTTAGTAGACAAGTGCACCTTATGGAAAAAACAAAACTTTTTTTGTGGATCAGTGTTGTAATAAAATCTCTTATGTGAATGGTTACCTTTAAATTAGCTGTTTGTATCCAAGTGTAGCGCGAGCTACTTCCAGATGATGGACTTGCATACCATGCATCTTTCTCATTTAAATGCTTTCTGAAAAGGACACTGAGTCTTACTCCAAGCATTTATCATATTATGTATGTTGTTTTACATTCATAAAATATAATGTTAAGTTGTCAATCTCGCCTTCATTCTTGCTTGATGGGTTCGGAGCCGATCCTCGGCTCCGACTCGGCACTTGCTAAGCTCGAGAGTCACTTTTACCAGCTTGAGGCAGCCCCATATCCCATGATGCAAGGCGGTAAGTACCCAGATCTCGTTTGCCGCTTCGCTGATGAGGTCCTCCTTTTGCCAGCTCCTGGTAAGTGATTTATACACTACTTCTTTGCCCCTCTTTTCAGTTTAAAGTTAATTTTAGACTTAAATTTAATAGTTTTAGACTAGTTTTGGTCCCTTTCTGACTGAAATTCCCTCTCTCCTTTAAAGTTTTTAGTCAGGTCTTATCCCATCCCCCCCCTTGTAAGGGTGTGTGTGTGTGTGTTTGTAAGAGAATAGTTTCTTTTTTTTTTTGGGATTGTTATATTTCTTGGACAGGTGTTGTGTGTGTGTGTTTTTTACACCATGTCTAAGGAAAGGGTCTCAGGCTTTAAGAAGTGTGACTCGTGCTGTCAGAAGATGTCTCTGACAGACGGTCACACTTCTTGCTTATACTGCCTGGGACCTCTCCACCTGCAGGACTCCTGTGCGATTTGTCATTCTTTTAGCCAGAGAGTCCTGCAGGAAAGGAGAAATAAGCTGATTTTGAGGGGCCTAAGTCGGCTCCATCTAAGACTTCTAAGTCTTCCAAGGCCCAGGCTTCTGTGTCCAAGCCTGCGGCCTCGGCTCCGGCTGGAGCCGATTCTGGTTTGCACATACCTTCGGCACCGATGGCTATCGGTGCCGATTCTGGTTCGGCCACTTCGGTGTCGGCTCTGATCGGTTCCGATCACCATGTGGCTCAGGCTTCGGTGTCGGCGCCGACCGGTTCCGACACCCTTACTTTTATGTCTGTATCGGCTCCGGCCGGAGCCGATGCATCGAAACTGTCTGTTGGTGCCGAAAAGTTGGCTTCCATGGTTTCGTCGGCTCCGATGGTTCCTTCGAGGAAGAGGTCTAGGTCCCCTTCCTTGGAGCCGATACTCGGCTCCGGCTTCTCCTCTCCTCTCGGAACGGAGCCATCGGAGCCGATCATCCAGGTCATCCAGGCTTTCTGACCATGATTTAGAGAGAGTGGTCAGTAGATTATTAAAATCACAGGCACTGGCCCAGATGCTACATAGTCCGTCTCAACAGACGACTATTAGTCCACACCCCATTGCAGTTCCTCCTTCGACTCTACCCCAGAGTTTGGAGTTGGAGTCTTCGAATGGTTTCTGCTACGGCTGAGGGACAGATACCCCTTCTGCTCCTTCAGCTTCTACTCTTATCTCCTCTTGAGACCTTCCTTAGAGGGATTCGGTGGTCGGGCTTCCCTGGTCTCCTCCGAGGGGGTGAGTGGCATCGGACCCTTGTCTGACCCCACTCTTCCCCTTGGAGCCTCGGCCTTGGTGAGCTCGGCTCCGACATCTGCCTCGGAGCCTTCCCTTTCGGTGGGTCCTGGAGTTCCTGGTTCTTCGGAACGGGTTCTCTCGGACCTCCCTGGGAGGGGAGCCTTCAAGGTGATGAAGAGTGTGCTGGCCACTGGACTCAGCCAGCAGTCTGTTCCCTTAGCTCCTCCCTCTATAGTGCCTGTCGATATCTCTTCCACTTCTCTTGCTCCCGGACCCAGAGATCCTCTGCCTCAGGTTTCCCCACTGGGAAGAACCCCCTCTTCCGAGGATTCTCCTGATCAGTCAGGAGATCCTCCGCGAAAGAGGACCTGTAAGAGGAAACACGTAGACTCCCCCGAGTCTATCACTTCAGATACTGACTTAGATGAGTCAGAGGGATCCCCAAGATCCCCCTCTGAGGATGTCTCCTTTTCAGACATCCTAGAACTCCTTAGACAGAGGGGAAACTGGCCCACCAATAATCCCTCTGAGGATGAGTCGGTATACCTGGAGGTGTTTGGATCTCGGCCCTACACCTCCTGGGTGTCTCCGCCTTTCGACCCCCTTATGCAGGTTATTGCTCGAAAGGCGTGGGCTGCTCCTGACTCTGTAGAGCCTAGGAGGCCTTCTAAATTTATTACTCCCCCGTCGGGCAAGCAATTCCTCACGAAAGGTGTCCCTGCTGATGCCATGGTGGTGGCGGCTACCACTAAGAAGGAACTTGCAGATCCTTCCGTACCTGTCCATTCTCCTAATAAGGACTCTAGGACCATGGATAGGTATGGTAAGCGGATGTTCTCTTCAGCGACCTTTGCTATGCGTTCGCTGAACTACCTATGTCACTTCACCAGACTCCAGAGGGATATCCTTAAGGAGCTAGGTGAAGTAGTACAGGATCCTACAGCTGCAGGGGCTCAAGAAAAAATTGCTTCGCAGCTAGGAACCCTTAATTCTATTGCTAACTCCTCCATGCGACTGATATCATATGCTGCAGATGGAGCGAGTAGGGCCGCAGGTACAGGTGTGGCTCTTAGACGCCAAGCCTGGATGCGGCTCTGTAATTTTGCAGATCCCTTTAAGGCGTCCTTCACAAACTCTCCCTTTGATGGGTCAGCTTTGTTTGGCCCTCAAGTGAAGGAAACGTTGACCAGGTGTGAGCAGGACGGCAAGACTCTTTCTGCTGTAGGGGTCCGTTTTCCACCCCTTCTAGACCTTACCCCAAAGGGCAGAAGGGTGGCAAAATGTGGTTCCAAATCCCAAGGAGTCACGCCGATTCACGTGGTCAGTTTACCCCTAGAGGCAGAGGGGTAACAATAACAGACGCCACTCTAGAGGCAGAGGGGTCCACAAAACCAGGGAAGCAGAGAGCCTCTCTCTGACAAGCCCTTTTAGCATCCCTGAGATGTTGCCCGGCTGTCCATCCTTGGAGGCAGTCGGGGCAAGACTATCGCTGTACCCAGAAGCCTGGCGTTCCCTCACTCAAGACAGATGGGTACAGTCGATCATATCCGAGGGTTACAAAATTCCTTTCGAGGAAAGTCCTTTCTATCACTCAAATTCCCTTCCAGATGCTAAGGGAAATTGCAGAGTTAGAAGTCTTAAAACTACTGCAAAAAAGAGCCATTCAGCCAGTTACAACAGATCATTCAGAGCCGGAATCTACTCAAGGTTCTTTTTGGTCCCCAAAAAGACGGGAGACTGGAGACCAATATTGGATCTCAGCAGACTCAACAAGTCTGTGAGGAAGACAAGATTTCGAATGGTCACTCTTCAGTCAATTCTGCCCTTCTTACAGAAGGACAACTGGATGTGCTCAATAGATCTTCAGGATGCGTACCATCACATAAAATTCACAGACGCTCCAGGGGATTTCTCCGCTTTCGGCTGGGGTCCAGTCATTTCCAGTTCAGAGCCCTGCCCTTTGGTCTCACTACAGCCCCCAGAGTGTTCACCAAATGTATGGCAGTGGTCACGGCTCACCTGAGACGTCAAGGATTCCAGGTGTTTCCGTATCTCGACGACTGGCTCCTTTCAGCCACCACCAGGCATCAGCTTCTTCAAGCCAGGGATTACACAATAAATCTTTGTTCTCAATTGGGCATCTCGATCAACTCGAAAAATCATCCTTATTGCCCTACCAGTCTATTACTTTCATAGGCAAACTTAAACACTGTTCGGATGTCAGCTACCCTTACAGATCAAAGAATCTCAGACATTCAAAGTCACGTCAGGATCATTCTAGCCAACAAGAAGGTACAGGCCAGAATGGTTCTAAAGGTGTTAGGCCTCATGGCTGCGGCCATTACCCTTCTTCCCTGGCTCGCTTCTATATGCCTTCTTCAATGGATGTTGTTCACTCAGTGGTCTTACCAACAACTTCCAATGCATCACCAAATACTGGTGACACAGATTTGCAAGAATCATCTTGCTTGGTGGATCACTTCTCCCCAGATTCACCAAGGCAGACACTTTGTACCCCCATCCCCGGTAGCCACTGTCACTACGGATGCCTCCCTGATCGGGTGGGGGGGGCATTATCAGGGCAGGATGGTTCATGGCACGTGGCAACCTTTCGAATACCACCTGCACATAAATGTCCTAGAGATGAGAGCAGTGCTTTTAACGTTGCAAGCCCTCAACGACTTTCTTCCCGTAGGGACAATTGCAGTCCACACAGACAACATGTCTGTAGTTTGGTATATCAACAAACAGGGCGGAACCAAGTCCTACCCCTTGTGTCGAGAAGCGCTCAGACTTTGGCAATGGGCGATCTCCTCTCATCGGTTTCTGGTAGCAACGCACATCCCTGGGAAAACCAACATTTTAGCGGACAGATTGAGCAGAGCTATTCTCATGCCTCACGAGTGGTCTCTCAAACAATCTATAGTGGAAGAGATTTTTCTGGAATGGGGTCGCCCATGTTGCGATCTTTTTGCTACTCCCCAAAACAGCAAATGCCCAGACTTCTCTCTCTTCCCACTGCCAGGCCATCCCCCCAGAGACGCTCTGACCCAGGATTGGCCCCAGGGACTTCTTTATGCCTTTCCTCCATTTCCTCTGATCCCTCAGGTTATCCAGAAAGCAACCGTTTTGAGAGCCAAATTGATTCTCATTGCTCCTTATTGGCCTCGACAAATTTGGTTTCCGTTCCTCCATCGTCACCTTTTGGTGCAGCCGTGGCATCTGGACCCAGTGCCAGATCTTCTGATTCACCAATCCGGTCAGCTGCACCGGTCTATCCCTTCTCTCAACCTCACAGCATGGTTGCTCCACTTCCTTCCTTAGCCAGGCTTCCTATGATCTCTAACCCTGTTAGAGACATCATAGTAACTTCCTTAAAATCCTCTACCAGGAGGATTTATAATGAGCAAATGGAAACGTTTTTCTTATTGGGCTAAAGCCAAGACTATTGATCCCTTCACTGCTCCAGTTCAAGCAGTTTTGGATTTCTTAGCGGAGATTTTTCACGCGGGCTCCTCTTCTTCCACAGTTAGAGTTCAGTTGGCTGCTATCTCGAACTTTCATGTCGGGTTCGCAGATCACAACATTATGTCCCACAGGCTTTGGAGAGCCTTCTTGAAAGGAATTTTCCTCCTGAAGCCTCCAGTCAGGAGTCCTCCTCCTCAATGGGACCTAAATTTAGTGCTGACATCCTTGATTCTTCCCCCCTTCGAGCCAGCTGTTTCTTGCTCCCTGAAATTTCTTTCATGGAAAACTTTATTCCTGGTTGCTATTACATCGGCTAGGAGGGTGTCTGAACTTCATGCTCTATCTGTTCGCCCCCCCTATTTGGTCTTCCACAAAGACAGAGTATCATTGAGAACTAATCCGACCTTTTTACCTAAGGTCGCCTCAAAGACTAATTTGAATCAAGCCATTGATCTCCCTGTATTTTTTCCAAACTATTCAAACAGATTGGAACAAAAATTACATTATCTTGATGTCCACCGCCAACTCAGATATTACTTGGACAGAACCAAACAATTCAGGAAATCCGATCAACTCTTTGTTTCCTATGCTGATAACAAGAAAGGCCTTCCTATCTCAAAAGTGACCTTATCTAGATGGCTTTCTTCTGTCATCTCTGAAATTTATCGGCTCAGGGGAAAACAGCTGTGCTCGAAACCTAGAGCACATTCAACCAGAAGCTTAGCTACTTCTACAGCCTTTCAAGCTAGACTTCCTTTAGACACTATTTGTGCAGCGGCCACTTGGGCCACTCCTCATACATTTGTTTCCCATTACAAATTGGATTTGGCCTCCAGGGACAGAGCCAGTTTTGGCTCTACCGTTCTCAAGAGTCTGTTCCATTGAGCCACCCAGGATAGAGGTGCTAGGGACTCGGTCCCATCAAGCAAGAATGAAGGCGAGATTGACAACTTAACATTGAGAAGTTATGTACCTACCATAACGTTCCATGTTAGTTGTCTTCTCTTGCCTTCTTTCTTGCGACCCTCCCTCCTTCCCCCAGGCCTGGACAGACCTTTCTCTACAAGGAATTACACTTCTGAAGACCGTACAGAGCTGGTCCTTCTACCATACTGCAGGTTTTTCTCTTCTTCTTTCTTCCTTTGGGAAGTTATTATGCTAGGTGCTATTGCCCTTTTGTCATCAAACGAGATCTGGGTACTTACCGCCTTGCATCATGGGATATGGGGCTGCCTCGAGCTGGTAAAAGTGACTCTCGAGCTTAGCAAGTGCCGAGTCGGAGCCGAGGATCGGCTCCGAACCCATCAAGCAAGAAAGAAGGCGAGAGAAGACAACTAACATGGAACGTTATGGTAGGTACATAACTTCTCATTTCATGATATGTTTAAGGATGGCAATGAAACATTTTTTTATTTGCATCACTTTATCTGGGCTTTAGATAGATTTCAGTCCCTTTCTTGGTTTGCTTGCTACAATCTGTCATTTGCTAAATAATTATTGTATTAGAATGAAAAGGTGAAAAAAATGTGCAGGACAGAAAAAATAAAACTGGAAAAAAAACGTGTTCATTCTTACTGGACTGAATAATTTGATATATTAAGCACGTTTATCAAAACATGAATAAGACTTCATCAGAAAGAGGTTAATGTATTAAACTGTACGGTCCAGTGAGAGTAGATTCTTTTGGTACAAATAATACAAGTATGCTTATTTAAAAAAGCATGACTTTATTATCTTCGTCAGTGCACACCACATTAGGGCAGAATGAAATCTCATGATATGTTATTTAATAATTTATTTTCCTTTGTTTTTCATCTCACCAGTTGCATTTTAAATTTTGTGGCAAAGACAAAACAGACACAGCAAAATATCTCTAGCTGTTTGTTATTTTATACATACTGGTGTCCTAAAGTTGTACAGGCTTCAATGATTCACAGCTTTTATACTGTGTATTGTCATTTACATCTACATTCCTTCCATCCACTAAGACCATAAACGTATTGTAATTTTGGAGATTCATGGGTCTTTTTCTTTGTAGTCTGAAGGTAAAAAAAACTGATACTACCTAGAGTAACAAATTGACTTGTGAAGCTAATGTGATTCATGTTTTTTAGTCTAATTTAAACACTCTTTTGCAGCAAAAAATAAACTGTTTATTGCAGATCATTAAAACCACTACAAAGAACCCAAAGCAGAGAATGTAGCTAGAAAAATGTTTCAGACAGCTCACTATGAATTTCTCAAGAGTTATCAGTAAATCTAAGTTCATCTTTTCAGTGTTCAGAATGCATTATGGGAAATAGGTTCATAGGTAGGTACTAGGCTATCTGCCCAAAGGCATTTATAAGCCTAGCTGGAAAGTGTTGGCTTTCGCCGCCCCCTTAGATTAGATCCATGTGCCTCTCTGTCCAGCAGAGCCATTGAAGTGATCCACGAGGTATACTTTCTGTTTCCCATCCACTCGTCAAGATTTCTCTTGAAGAGGGTTAGCGAAGAGCTCTGTCTAATGTAGATTGGAATCCTGTTCCAGAGCATGGGAAGTCTCTGGGACAGGAATCTATCCCTCCAACACATCCTATTTATTGTTGTGGTGAGGTTTAGATCCCTAGAGCTGTTGCTCGAGGGGATATGGTTTTCTTTAGGTGGAGCATGTCCATCAATTCTGGGTTGGACATGGCCTTGTATGTCAGGCAGAGATCACCTCTGAGTAGGAGGTATGCAACCGAGTAGAACTGGAGTTTCTTCAGTCGAGTTGCATAGGGCATCTGTTTGAGGCCAGTGATCCTCTTGGTGGGGTACTTCCGTGGTCTTTCCAACTGTTGCAGGTGTCTTGTAAGGTACATCCCAAGTGGGGCATTGTACTCTATGATGGGTCTGATGAGTGATGCGTAGAGGGGCACAGTGACCTCCTTTGATCTGGATGCAAACCCTTTTGTGATTAGGTGGGCCACTTAGGATTTTCTAACCACTTTGGCAATGTGATTGTCAAAGGAGAGGTTACTATCTACTTGGGTTCCTCGATCCCTTATTACGTCTTCTGTGTTTAGGGGGCTACCACCTATGTGGTAGTTTGTGGGTACTGTGTTTTTTCCAAAGGGGATGACTATGCACTTTTTGGCATTTAGCTTGAGGCCATGGTTTTGACACCAGGTATCTGTTTCAGTGAGACCCTTTTGGAGGATGTATGTGTCAGCCCCTACTTTGCAGTCATCTGCGAACTTGGTCAGCCATAGTCCTCCTGTGCTTGCCTGTACCTCTGAGAAGTATATGCCGAACAGTAGGGGTCCTAGGACTTAGCCCTGGGGAACACCACTTGTAACTGATTTAGAGTCAGACCTAGCTCTGGCAACTCTTACCATGTGGGTTCTGTCCGTGAGCCAGTTGGCAACCCATCTCGTGATGTAGGGGTTTATGTTCAGGCTGGTGAGCTTGTCTATAATACCTAAATGAGGAATGGTGTTGAAGGCCTTTGCGAGGTCTAGGTAGGCTGTGTGGACTACCTTTCCTTTGTCTGTAGCCTTGGTAACTGTCTTAAAAAATTCCACCAGGTTTAGGAGGCATGATCTGCCCTTAACAAAGCCGAACTGGGTAGAGTCCAGACATAGGACATAACCAAAAAGCAAACCCAAAGTGGTATGTCTGCCACAAGCTGGACATTTTGATTTAGAACAAAATGGAAATTAGTAGTAACAGGGGGCCAGAGAGAAATTAATGTAGCACAGGACATCAAGACAGCGTACAAAACATAGGTTTCTTCAGTTTTTGGCCAATAGCAGTCCTTTAAGCTTGCTTATTACAGATAAAATAATGCATAATATTCATAGACTTGAAATGGATTGGCTAAAAGAAATGTGAAGTAGTTTTCTTACCATATAGGACTTACTGCAAGTAGGATAATTAACACACACTGTACAGTAATAAACAGTAAAGTTCTAGCAGTTTGCACATCCTTAGGCCTTAATATGCAGGAGCTGAATGGGTAGTATTTATTGGAGGTATTAAGTTAGATGGTGGAGTTTAAGATTTTTGGGAGTTATATTTAATAAATGAATGAGATGAGGAAGAGAGGTTGATCCAAACATTTCACCTACTTAGAGCCACAAAGGTAAATACTCTTGAGTTACAGTTAATGACAGTGCAGATGAGTAAAGCTCTGAGATGTTAATGAGCTGCTTCCTGGGACAAAAGTACAGAGTTTGAATCTTTCCACTTTCATTTAACTATGATGTGACTTTGAGTAAGTCACTTAAATAGACAGTATTTTGGGCACTTTGGAATTTGGACTAGGTTCCTTTATGGTCTCTTGTGTGAACCTATAATGCAATCTGATGTTGTTAATCTTTATTCATTCATCACTGATGGGATGTCTGTTCCATCCTCGGAACCAAGCTCACACCAACCAAAACCTCTCGAGCTAAGCTTTTACCCATAATACCCTTCTCCCTGTTACCCCAGGTCTCGTTTGCCACGTAGCTGTAAAGCCATGTTCAAGCCAGCTCTCAGTTAAGTCGAACATTTTTTGATACTTTTAGAGTTTGTTAGAAGTTTTCTTGTAATTTTCCTGATTTTTGTTTATCTTTGTCTGTCGCTAAACTTTACCCTTTCTGTTGACTCCTTTTCTTACTTACCTTTTGGTAACCTTAGTACCATTAGTGGTACTGCCTTTCTCCCTACCCTTGTGGTAGTTCTTATATACAATTGCTGGTATCTCTTTTTCCTTTCTTTAAAAAAAAATAAATAAATACTATATCTATATAATCTCCCTTCTAGCCTCCTCTTGGTTGTTTATTGTCTGTGTGCATCGAGATGTCTGAAAAGAAAGGTATGTCAGGCTTTAAGCAATGCCTGAAGTGTAGTAAGAAAATGCCAAACAGTGATGCTCATGAGGACTGTGTCTATTGTCTGGGGGTGCCCCATCTTTTGGTGCAACCTCCATGTTCTATTTGTAAAGGATTTAGTACCCGGACTATGAATGAAAGAAAAAACAAGCTGGTTCTGAAGGGCCTCCTTAAGATGCCCTTTTCAGAGGCTCTTTCTGCATTGGAGGGTTCTCCCCCTGCTAAGAAAGAAAAGAAAAGACCACATTGTGTACCTTCTTCACCTTCTGGTGATTTGGACAAGCCACCTAAACAGAAAATGCCTAAACTGTCATCGGAGCTGAAGCCAGTCTCCACGACAACGACCTCAGTTCTATCAACTGTCTTTACGTTGTCGGTGCCTGTTTCGGCACTAGTAAAGTCTGTGGAACCATTTATAACAAAATTACAAATTGCCTCACCCTCGGTACCGAGTGCCATGGCACCAAGCTTGCCTTCAGTACCCATGACCACGGCCCCAATTTTGGCTGAGCCTCCAGTAACTACCTCCACACCTATTTCGGTACCAAGTGCCATTTCGGCACTGAGTCTGTCTATGGTACCCATGACTGCAATAGATGCCCCCATTACCCCCCATTTCCAAACTCAAGACAGCAGTGCCATTTGACACCACAGTACGTACCCGATACTCCTCGTCAATGGACCCCTTTCCTGGAACAGATATATAGCCCCTTATTTGAAAGGCCAGAGTCCCCATCAGGGATATCCACTAGATCCACCAGGAGCCTTTCTGAAGTTGATGTGGTGCGCCTTGTGGACCAGCTGCTAACAGCCAGGGGGATCCGTACACCATCTAAGACTCATCCACCATTCGGACTTGGGAGTGGCTCTCCATGGACTCCATCTTACTCTCCTCCTTTGACCTCCTTGCAGGTTTCAAAGTTTTCGACTCCGACGCCTTTTTTGGTACTCACATCTTCTGTGTCATTAGTGGACCTCACTGTGGCCCCAGAACTGACCCTTTGCCCTTCAGTTCCCTTGGAGCCAGGTCTTCCTCAGGTTCAGGGTTGGGCTTTGGGCTCTTCAGTGTCAGTTATGGTCATGAGTGTGTCTACGGTTCTGTCCACGGTGCCAGGAGTTCTGTCTGCACCGATCCTTCTTGAGGCTCCTCTCTCAGGAGTGGATTCGGTGGAGCGGGTTATGACCCCGGTTCTGAGGTTGTCTTTCTAGGCTATGGGCTCCCATCCCTCTTCGAGCATGCCTGCTTTCTGGGCAATGGAGAGGGCTGTTGCTTCTGGAAGCAAACCGCTGGCATCTGAACCTCAGACGTCTCCTCCCCCCTGAGCTGCAGCTGACACAAGCCACCGGTTTGGCACATCGGGCACGAGAGCTGTAGGAAACTCCACTGCAGGATGTCCCTTTTTCTGAGTCCTCCTCAGAAGTTCCCACTGAAGAGGTGCCATGGAAGAAGTCATGCAAGAGGAAGAACGTAGACTTTCCTGAGGATTCCCTTACAGAGGATACTGATTACGATGAAGGGGAAGGATCCCCATAGTCACCCCCGAAGATATCTCCTTTGGAGACATCCTTGAAATGTTGAAACATAAGGAATTCCAACAACCCTTCCTCCGAGGAGGCCTTCTTCCCGCAGGCCTTTCGTGCCCATCCATCTACCTCTTGGGTGACCCCACCTGCAGATGAGCTAGTCCAGCTTGTGGTGCAGTGCGCCCGGAAGAATCCTGACTCTATTGAGCCAATCTTGTGGCAACCAGATAAAATTCTATCTCCCCCCCCCCCCCCCGAGGAGAGCCCACATTGGTCTAAAGGTTTGCCAGTAGATGCTATGGTGGTGGCGGTGGTGGCCACCAAGAAAGAGCTCGCTGAAGAGAGCTAGATGGTTCATCTGCCTAACTGGAGTCCCGGTCAGTGGACAGATTAGGGAAGTGAGTATTTGCTTCATCGACCTTTGCCATACGGTCCTTGAACTATTTGGCACATTTTACGAGACTCCAAAGAGATTTACTCTCTGGAACTCTATCAGGTCAGGTGTCTGACTAGGTGAGTGACAAAGTTACCTCACAGCTCACAACCTTGGAATCCATTTCAAACTCGTCCATGAAGTTAATATCCCATGCAGCTGAAGGCGCAGCAAGAGCTGCGTGTTCAGACATAGTTATGAGATGTCATGCCTAGATGCACCTTTGTGATTTTGCGGACCCATTTAAGTCTTCCTTCCTGAATTCTCCAGTTTTTTCCCTGTTTGGCCCAAAAGTGCAGGAAACTCTAGCCAGGTGTGAGAAGGACAGTACGACCCTGTCTGTCATAGGTGTACGCTTTTCACCCCCCAGCATTCCTTCTCCAGGAATCAGAGGAGTGGTAAGTTGTGGCACAAGAAGTCTCAGGGTCCTTCAGGTGACACACGTGGTGAGTTTACCTTTGGGGGCAGTGGGGATAACTCTTCTGGAAGGCACCTCTACCGAGGCAGAGTGGGCCTGCGTAACCAGGGACCCAGAGATTCTTTCTCTGAACAGTCCTACCAGCACTGCTGAGCAATCCGATTGCTTTCCTCTGGAAGCAGTCGGGGGACATTTCTCTCTGCACCATGCTGCCTGGCAATCGATAACCACCGACTATTGGGTGCAGAAGATAATATCCAGAGGCTACCACATCCCCTTAAATTCTTACCCAAAGCCACCAAGATGAATTCCTAACGTCCCATCCAGTCAAAGGGAAGAAACAGCTCTAGAGATAAAAAAGCTGTGTCAAAAAAAGTCATTCATGCAGTCCCACCATACCAATGTGGATCCGGATTCTACTCAAGATTCTTTTTGGTGCCAAACAAGACAGGGGACTGGAGACCCAGTTTGGATCCTCAGCAAGTTAAACAGGTTTGTCACCCAAACAAAATTCCAGATGGTCACGGTTCAGTCCATTCTCCCCTTTTTGGGAAAAGGCGATTGGATGTGCTCCATGGACCTTCAGGATGCGTATTACCACATCAAAATGGACAAATGCTCCAGGAGGTTGCTTCGCTTCTGTCTAGGAGGCAATCACTACCAAATGTTCATCATGTTTCACTGTTGCAGTCATTACACTTGGGTTATCCTGCTGAGAGGCGACCCGCAGTCGGCCCTAGTTCCAAAGTCTTGGTCTGGTGTCGGTTGCTGTCGCCTCTTCCCTGACGTCAGTGCATCAGGGGTATAAAAGTTGCAACTGACTCGATTTTCTTCAGTCTTTCTTGTCGCGCAGTGTCCGAAGCAAAAGCAGTTCGCAAGTGCCGGTCGGCCGACTCCTGAGATTTTCAAAATCGAATTTCAGAACCGAAGTCTTCAATAAAGCTAAGTACCCTGTTGGGGAAACTTTTTCTTGCTCCAGTCTGATGTCAGTAAAAGTTAATAATTGTATTTCTTGTGGGAAGCAAATACCTCATAAGGACTTTCACTCTTACTGTATTCCTTGCCTAGGCCCTGACCACGACATTACTAGTTGTCGGTTTTGTGCTAGATTCAATAAACGCACTATTAAACGTCAGTTTGATTTTGCTTTACATTATTTTGGACAAAGATTTAATTATATAATGCCGTCGGAACAACCGACGACCAGAATTTATAAAAAACGCAAAGACAAAGAAAATGACAGGCATCCGAGGTCCAAAACTGACGACAAAGCCTCTTCTAGGCCAGTCGCCGGTTCTCAGTGAGGCGCTTTTGCAGGCCCTGACACCTGCTACCTCAGAGCCACAGGCCGTAACCGACAGCCACGTGGAAACACAGAGGCCTGTGGAAACTCAAGGTATTGGGCCTACAGAATCTATACCCTCAGATGGGTCCGGAGCCGCTGTGCAGGCACCGGCTTCTGAGGGTGTTTTCAGACCTTCACAGCTTACAATTAAGGCTACTACAGCAGCAAAGGCAAAAGCAAAAACACTATTAAAGACAAGGAAACAAGTGCAGCATTCTCCAGAACAGTCATCCATGCCAAAGAAACAAATGCTTAAAATGGCCGAAGACCTTATTACTTTAATCAGGGGCTCCCATCCCCCTCCTGACAAAAGGCTTAGGCAAGACACTGATTATGCTTCCTCTGATCAGGTTTCTATTTCCTCTGATTCTTCTTCTGATCAGGGCTATTCTCTCCCTCCCTATGAGGACTCTGATGCTGAAGAGTCCATTCCTTCAGCCTCACCACCTAAGGATTACTCTTTTGGGGAAACCCTGCACACCATGTGGGAGCATTTCCATTGGGAGAGCCAGGATTACTCAAAATCCAAGAAAAGGCTCAGAGATTTCCTTTTATTGCCTCAGCACAGGTCCCTGGCTATACCCCCTGTGCTTGATATTGTAGATGATGTTTTTTCTGAATCCAGTCTGTCTCCTGATTCTTTACCCCCTGGACCAGTAAAGCCAGACAGGTACTACAGGGTCCCTGACTCTCATAAATTTCTTTACAAAAATCCTGCTGCAGACCCAGAAACTATTTCTTAGGGTCGTAAAGGGGTTAAGGCTTCCACTGCCAAAAATCCTGTCCCCTCAGGGATTCCAGAGCTCTGGACAGATGGGGGATAAAAAGTTTACACTTCTGCTACTTTAGCTGTTAGAGCTTTAAACTGTCAGTTTCACATGCTTAAATATCAGTACCTCATGTCATTGTTAAAGCAGAAAATGGTTACAAATATAGAAAGTCCTGACAGTAAAGAAATGCAGGATTTATTGCATGCAGTTGAACAAGTGGGAAAGCATACTCTGCAATGTGGTTTTGATTCATTAAAGGCTTCTTGTAGAGCCACAGTTACAGGCTCTGTTATTCAAAGACATGCTTGTTTGAAAGAACAAAGTTTACCTGACCATGTTAAAGTAAAATTATTGCATGCTCCATTACAGCATGATACTTTGGTGTTAAGGCAGAAGAGGTGTTAAAGAAAATGGAGGATAAAGCAAAGTCTATGCAAACGGTGAAAAGATTTCTTACAGATTCAACCACCAAGATTTAGTAGAAACTGGCCTTCAAAAAATTGGTCCTTTCCAGTGTCAGGCAGGCCACAAAGAGGCAGATACAGACGCCCAAGAGGCAGATCTCAGCCCCAAGGCTCCTACAGACCTAAACAATGGGGTGCTTCAGCCCCCAATGGAGGAGAAGAAAGACAAATCACAACCTTATAGGAAACGGTCACAACGACTTCCCTCTGCAAATGCCAAGCTCTTACCAGTTGACAGCACCCCTAGGGGGAAAGCTAGCACTTTTCTCAAACAGTTGGCACATGATCACCCAAGACCAATGGGTGTTGAATATTATTTCTCAAGGCTACAGGTTCCACTTCCACACGCTTCCAAAACCAAAAGGTATGCCAAACCTGCCACAAACCAATGGGCAGAGGCACAAAAGCAGATTGCGGCTCTTATGGATATGGGAGCTATTCAAAAAGTTCCACAAGAAGAACAGGGACAAGGATTTTACTCAAGACTTTTCTTAGTACCCAGAAACGACAAAACCTGGAGACCAATACTGGACCTGTCAATCCTAAATACTTTCCTGGATGTTCCAAAATTCAGAATGTTAACACTACAACAACTTCTGCCCATGCTGGGCAAGGAGGCTTGGCTAGTTACTTTGGATCTCAAGGAGGCATACCTGCATGTCCCAGTCAGACACTCGTGCAGAAGATACCTCAGATTTATAGCAGGCTCATTACATTACCAATTCTCTGCATTGCCCTTTGGCTTATCTACTGCGCACAGGGTCTTCACAAAATGCCTAGCACCAGTAATTGCATTTTGCAGACAAAAGGAATTCAAATGTATCCCTACTTGGACGACTGCCTTATTCAAGCAGAGAGCAAGGACATTCTTCTAAAACACCCCGCATTTGTAAAAAAATTGCTAATTTGCCTAGGGTACACAGCAAACGAAAAGAAATCAAAACTAGTGCCCTCTCAAGAGATAATATTCCTGGGTGCAATCTTAAATACAACTGCCCAGATGGCTTATCTCACACCAGACAAACAAAGGCAACTGACTCATTACTTTCAAATGATGGCAACAAAGACCCAGCTCCCTGCAAGAAAAATTCTGCAGGCCCTGGGTTTCATGGCATCCTGCATTCTACTAATTCCATATGCAAAACTGCATATGAGGAAACTACAATGGTATCTAAAAAGTGTTTGTCACCACAACCAGGGACAGCCTTTCACATTACCTATAGCCAAGCAGATAATAACAACGGATGTGTCGGATTATGCCTGGGGAGCACATATGGCAGGAAATGTATTCGGGCACGTGGCCCAAGGAACAAATGCATCTTCACATCAATTAAAAAGAGATTATAGCTGTACAGCATGCCCTGACAGCCTTCAAGGACCTAATACATCCAGGACAACTATTAATAAAGACTGACAATACCACAGTTATGTGGTACATAAACAAGCAAGGGGGCACACATTCCTACCCCCCTATGCAGACAAGCCATGACTTTGTGGAACACAGCACTGACCTACCAGGTACATCTGCAAGCACAATTCCTGCCAGGAACAAAAAATACACTGGCAGACGAACTAAGCAGAAATCTCATGGATCCTCACGAATGAAAGCTAAACCCACAAGTGTTCAACATGATAACAAGGAAATGGGGACGCCCAGACATAGATCTTTTTGCCTCCCCTTACAATTGCCAACTACAGAAATTTTGCACAAGGACTTATCACTCTCAAGCATGGAAAGTGGATGCTCTATCATTCAGCTGGAAAGGCCTGACAGTCTATGCCTTCCCTCCAATGCCTCTACTCACCAAGGTGCTTCTAAATGTCAGACAAGAGAGGCCAAAAATGATCCTGATTGCACCAGACTGGCCACGCCAGCACTGGTACCCCACTCCTAAAGAGTTTGTCCCAAGGCCCACCTTGGCCTCTACCTCAAATCACTCATCTTCTGACACAACAAAACAATCAGATTCTGCACAGTCAACTCAGAATCTTAAACCTGGCAGCATGGCAGATAATGTAGCCACTCAGACTGCACCTCTCTAAAGCTGTTATGGATGTTATTTTGGAAGCCAGGAGGCCCAGCACTAGGAAATCTTATGCAGAAAAATGGAAGAGATTCTGTGCTTGGAACCAGGCACAAGGCCTCAAACCACTTGTCCCTAATATACCTCAGATTTTGCAGTACCTAACTGAGATGTTGAACAAAGGCCTATCTTTTTCATCCATTAAAATCCATGCCTCTGCCATTTCAGCTCATTACAATACGGATCCTCCTATTTTTTCACATCCTCTACTACGACAGTACCACAGAGGGGCAAAGAATATAACACCTCCTAGGAGAGCACCAGTGCCTACGTGGGACCTCAATTTTGTTTTAGAAAAACGAACACTACCTCCATTTGAACCAGCCAGCACAGCTGATCTAAAATTCTTGTCATGGAAAACTGCTCTGCTCCTAGTAATCACTTCAGCAAGAAGAGTCTCAGAGTTACAGGCATTAATGGCTGTGGAACCTTTCCTCATTTTTCATCAGGACAGGGTTTCTCTTAGGACAAACCCAACTTTCATGCCAAAAGTGGTCTCCAATGTGGCCTTAAACCAAACCATTCATTTACCTACTTTCCACCCAAATCCCCAGAATAAAGGGGAAAGACTTCTGCACGCTTTGGATATACACAGACAGCTACGATTCTACTTGGACAAAACAAAAGCTTTCAGAAAAACTGAGCAACTGTTTGTAGCATATGCTGCAGGATCACAACGAAAGCCTATTACAAAGCAGACAATCTCCAAATGGATAGGACACTGCATCCGCTTCTGTTATGCACAGCATGGCAAATCTGTGACTAAGGGCATTAGGCCTCATTCTACCAGAGCAGCAGCCACTTCAGCAGCTTTCCTCATAGGAGTACCAACCAAAGACATATTAGAAGCTGCAACCTGGAGCTCAGTGCACACTTTCACCAAGCACTACCACTTACCTCTCTACTCCAAATCCAGAGCAGGCTTTACCACTGCAGTTCTGCAGGGATTGTTAGCCTCGCCAAATCCAATTTAGACCCAGCCACCCAACCTCAGCTTTGGGATTCTACCCAAGTGTAATGACTGCAACAGTGAAACATGATGAACATAGTACAGTTGTGTACCTAACATAAATGTAGATGTTCGAGTATATTCACTGTTGCAGTCCAGGTTACCCACCCACCATCCCCCTTTTCTTTGCTGGGACTTTTCTGTACTTAACTATATACAACCTATGCGGTGTATTTGCTTGTAGATGAAGGAAATATTTATAGTAATATATGCATGTTTTTTTGGCATATTTTTATCTTTTCAGCCTTCCTATCTGGGGGCACCTGACATCTGGGGCAAGAAAAACTGAAGAAAATGGCGTTGGTTGCAACTTTTATATCCCTGGCGCACTGACGTCAGGGAAGAGGCGACAGCAACCGACGCAGGTCCAAGACTTTGGAACTCGGGCCGACTGCGGGTCGCCTGCCAGCAGGATAACCCTAGTGTAATGACTGCAACAGTGAATACACTCAAACATCTACATTTATGGTAGGTACACAACTGTACTTTCCATGTTCTGCCTTTCGGACTCTCTACAGCCCCAGAGTGTTCACCAAATGGATGGCAGTAGTAACAGCTCACTTGAGGCTGCAAGGATTCTGGGTGTTGCCATATTTAGACGATTGGCTCCTTACCTCCCACGCCAAGCATCTACTGCTAACGGCCCTGAATTACACTCTTTCCCTGGCAAAAATTTTGGGAATTTCAATAAATTGAGAGAAATCCAACCTAACACAGACCCAGTCTATAGACTTCATAGGAGCTTGTGCTGTGTTGACGAGGTCATAACAAGGCCGAAATATACATATCCATAGCTAGTGGGGTTTGGCTTTATTGGCCTGAAATTGTCCAGTAAAATGACGAAACAAGTCGTAGGCATTCAGAATTGCCAATTAGCTGAAACACCTGATGTTCATAAGGATCATTTGCATATATCCCATGTGCCTCTGTTACAAGAGGTTTGGGAGGTCACTCAGTGGAAGTTCTAGCTTTGCTGGAGTTTTCATTTTGTTTTTACTCATTAGGTAATGATGGTTTTAGCCAAGTTTCAGTCAATGTAAGAATGTCAAGTAAATGTTGGTCAGTCCAACCATGAAGTGAATGTATTTTATTATAGATACTATAAAGGTTTAACCATAAAGCTTTAGGGGGATAATTATGAAAAGAGCTGGAAGCCAATTGTTAAGAGTCTGATTTTAACAGTGGGGATGGAGGAGCTGTGATGTTAGCTTGAGAGTTGGGCCCTAGGATAGGATGCATGTCCCCACTTATTAAGAGCAGTATATGTTTGTGAGCTGATAAGCATAAGAGTTTAATTTACTATTCAGGTAAATTCTTTGTTCTTATGGGTCTGGGGTGTATGAGATGTAGAAAGGAGATGTAAAGATCTGGATAAATGGAGGAAAAATGAGGAAGATGTAAGTATAGTTGGTGTGAGTAGAGTTTAGTTGGTGAAAGTTGAGGATAGAGTGGGTAAGGATAGAGTGGGTAGTTGTAAAAGGAATGCAGTAAGAAGTATTAGGTGGATCATGGTAGAAAGGTGTAAGTAAGAAAATGAAATAAGCAAGGAGGAAAGTGTTGATGGCTTAATAAGTATAGTAAATACTTGTAAAAGGGGGGGAAGTTGAATGGATAAGGCAAGTTTGAAATGGAGGAAGGTATAATTATGTATGTTTTTGTGGGGTAGTGGAGAGTAAATGACGATATGAATTCTAGTTTACTGTGATGAAGTGTAAGATGTTAGAGGGGAGTGAATTTTGATTAGTGGAGGGGATAATTAAAGCTTGCAGCTTATGGAATAGAGCTAGTTTAAGACGGTTGTCTGTTAGAAGAGTCTGATTTATTATGGTGAAGGACGTAAAAGTGTATGTAGGTAGTTCTTATAGGTACAGTAAATGTATACTTGTTATCAAATTGCTTACTCATTATGTATGTATTAAGCAGTACATGAGAATAGTTTAAGAAGTGGTAAAGTACATGTAGTCTGGTCATTGGGGATTAATTAGATTGCTTTTTATATAGCAGGTGTAATTTACTTTGTTGAGAAGGTGTGATATTGGAGGATTGAGCATTCCAGCTAGATTCATCAGTGTTGCTGGGGAATTTGGGTGTTAGGAAAATAGGCAGGGGCACATATACAAACAGAGCCAATCAGATTGCTCATGAACAATCTAGGAACCTAAATTTTAGTCTGCTACTGGCAAGTATCAAAAAATATAGATTTGTCACTAAATTATCTCTCTGTTAATGCTGCTGCTTCCTTTGCAAATAAATTATGATGTACGGTGACCATGGGAGCTCAAACAGCCATTGCAGTATACCTCTTTGTGAGATAAAGACCTTAATCATTATGCCAATCAGCATGATATAGTAATGTATGCTGTTTTAAATAATGTGTAAATAATCCAGGCAGTACTAGACTACTAAAATTGCATCAAAATTAATGTGCCTGCTTGAGAACAAAATTAAATATCAGACAAAGTTAATTTTTTGGTTTGTTTGGACAGGGGGCCCTTTTGCAGGCTTGAAGCAGGTCTGAAAATGCTTTCCTCTTTGCCACCAGCTTGAGACCAAAATTAAATGTCAGACAAAGTTGATGTTTCACCTTATTGGGACTGGCAGCCTGTATGCAGGCTTGTAGCAGTGCTGAAAATGCTGCTACTTAGCCATCTGCTTAAGACCAAAATTAAATGTCAGGCAAAGTTGATATTTTGGCTTATTTGGACAGGGGTCTGGTATGCAGGCTTGCAGCAACTGAAAATACTACTACTTAGGTTTGTTATTCTCTTAACAGTGTCTGTCATTATCACACGTGATCTTTCCAGGAAGTATTATGGAATTAGGTTCAATGAGAAGAGAATGGTTTGAAAGAATGGTATTAATGGTATGCCTCTTATTGTAGACCCATTACGGGACATCCTCCAGGGGTCAGATGGAATGATCCTCTCTCTCATGATACCCTTTGTAGTGTAGATTGTCCAGACCTTTGCTGAGTTCTGACCAACTTGCTAGTTTGTACCAGTGAGTTTATTTCTGCATTTCTATCTTTGTGTGTTATCTGCTGAATGTTCAGGAGGAGTACATAGGGCACAGTATCTCTTCTAGTTAGTTATAACTAGAAAAGATATAGCTGCTTAGAAGATTCTTTTAACCATCATGCCTTTTGAAACTTATTTTCCCTGTGCAGTTTCACATTTCACTGCATATTTGTCTTTTAAGAGTACTATACAACTTTTTGTCTTTTCAGTAAAGTATTTTTATGTATTAACCTTTAACAGGTTATGGCTGATTATTTACTTATATGTTAATTGAAAAGCAAGTACTGACTGTGACAGCTTAGTCTTGCACTCCTGGTATTTGTTTTTCTTGAGAAAGTACTGTTTTATCACAGCCTACACTTTAAGTCCCCAGTGCTGTACATAGCAAAATAAGGAATCCAAATGCCCTGTAAAGTGGGAAACTTGAGTAGACTGGCAGTCTTAACTGCTGGTATCCTTTTTTGATTAACCACATTATCAGCTGCATTTGTAGTTATTTGGCTTATTTCTCAAGTGTGAAACAGTAACAGGAGTTCTTCAGACTGGTAGTCTGGAGTAGTGTCAGTGACCCATCTTGGTCTAGGACAGAAAACTGCAGTATTGGAAAATGTTCATTGGAAAGTGTGTGTGTGTGTATGTTTCTAAATGTAATAGTTTATGTAGAAGAAAAGCAGATGACAGTGTGAGTCATTATATTGCAGAAGTAAGCATTTACTGCCATAGGTTGGTTAGTTGGTGAAAGTCACTATGGTTGCAATGTCAGCAGACATATGGTGAGGGAACAAGCATTCAGTACTCCACCTGAGAATATTTTTTTACTTTCCATGTTAGCATTTTTTCTTGATCATTTTTAATTTCTTCATTTACATATTTTCTCTTATTATCATAATCTCCCAGAACTTTGTACTTATTTTAAATGTTCTCACTATTAATTTTGCATTCTCTTCCTTTACCCACTGTAATAATCTATACAAGTTTAAAGAAGCTGAATAAAATAGCAGGATTTTGTAATGCCATTCCCTCCTCACCTTCACTCATATATATATATATATATATATATATATATATATATATATATATATATGTATGTATAATCTTGAACCCCTTATGAAAGAAAACACCAGTTGCACAATTTCCTTTTTATATTTTTCTGAATCATATAAAATTTGATAAACATGCGATTTTCCCATTGTTACAGAATTCACCAGATAAACCTTTTCCTGAATGCCAATCTCTGTGTCGTCCACAGAAGACATATTTCTTTCATGTCTTATCAAACCCTCCCATTGCACCATAACTACATCATTTTTCCCAAATTATATCCCTAACACAGATATTTTATTTATTGAAAAATACATACCCTGGTTTTCTTTATTCAAAGTAATTTCCATTTCCTTTAAACATCCATTCAGACAAATTTACACTTCTCTCATTTTGTTCTTAATAACTACAGTGTCTATGCGTGTCAAAACTACTGGAATTACTACCTCCTTTTGCATCACATATCTAGCATCTTTCATTTTATAAGCTGCTTCATTCACTATCACATTCGTTACCAGTGCAAACAATATTCCACTTGTGGGACATCCTTGTCTTATGCCACACTTCACACACATTTCTTTACTCAGCCACCCGTTCACTAATTCTAGCTCTATTATTTGATATGCTGACATAAACACACTCCTAATTCTTTTACTTATTCCATACTTCTCCATAACATCCCACAATCTTGTCCTACTGTATCAAATGCCCTGCTAATATCACCCATCATAAGTGTCACATCCTCCCTTTTACTTATGTCATCCACAATTTTTGTCGCAACTGAGAAATTCATGATGTCCCTTCTTTTTTATACCATATTATACCTATACCTCATCCTTCCTTCCTTTCATTCTCTTCAGTTTTATTCTTATAAAAAATATGATTTGTGTTAAGTGTGATGGCTCTCCAATGTTTTTATTTCATTCTTCTCATCCTTCTTCCATATCAGTGTTAATATCCCACTATATAATGCTTTATAAACAAACCTTTCCTTTAACTATTCATTCAGTACATTTAAAAAAAATTCTGTCCTTGCCAATTCATTAATTTCTTGTATATTCCATACCCTATACCATGTGTGCCTGATTCTGAGTCAACATTTACTTTCTTAAGTACTTCATTCGTTCACTAACATTGTACAATGACAGGTCATTGTTATTCAAAAATGAGCATGCTTATTGGACAGCCCAACCAGCGTGCCTGCTGTAAATCGAACATATACCAATAGAAAAAAATGTCTGGTCACCCGGACATTCTTTTGTTAATATATGCTATTACAGATTTCTTGAGCTAAGAGGTTGAGAGATGCATATGGAGGGCAGAGAAAATGCAAGCAAAACCAGGTACATTTCTTTAGTTTTGCATAATGTACCTGATTCTCCTTGTATTTTTGTCCTGTCTCTGTCTTACCAGATTTCACATTTTGTTTTCAAGCAATGGAGATCTTCCTTTCTCCGATGCTTGCTTTCCAAAACACTGATGTACTGTGTAAGCATGGGAACGTAAGTCCCATATGCAGGTGAAGTAGATCAACAAAGCTGAAGAATGCAAAAGCAATGTTGAGGAACACCACAGCGCTGTTATACAAAGACATTATTTAAGAAAAGTAAGTAATTTCTTTCTTTCTTAATGTAATTGTATAAAAGCAATAACCAATGAGTAGGTGTGGGCATATTGAAGATTTACCCATGGTTGCCTTTGTTTAATCACTCAGGCTTCGCTCACGTGATTAAACCACACCAACCGTGGGTAAATCTTCAGTATACCTACCTACTCATTGGTTATTGCTAAAATAATTTCTTTTTCAAATTATTTCATAAATTTCATTCTAGAATTAATTTTTACTTTCCATTATCTCTTATTTTCCTTCTGTTTACTATTATACATATTTTCTACATGCTCTACTAAAATACTCATAATGTGCTCTTGTGTTTTTTACTTCTCCTTCTACATTTTACATTTACCTCATTATAGTAATATTCTCCTTTACTATTTTACTCAAATATGCACATACATCCTCCCTTCTGCCTTGTAAATAATATTGCTGCCTAATCAGTAATGCTATATTTTTTATTGATTTCTTTTATGTATTTCTTTTTCCATCTCATAGGTTCATCGGTTGGTTTTGAGCTATCTGCCCGAAGGCATATATTAGCATTGTGCGGTATTCACCACCCCTTTAGTAGTTCCCTAGACTCTTGTACTAGCAGCTAGTACCCTTGGTCCCTATCTAGTAGTGCTGTTGGTGTGATCCCCGGTGTGAATTTTCTGTTACCCATCCACTCATCAAGGTTCCTCTTGAAGAGTGATAGTGAGGGGCTCTGTCTTATGTAGATCGGGACCCTGTTCCATAGTAAAGGAAGTCTCTGCGAAGGGAATCTATCCCTCCAGCATGTTCTATTCATTGTTGTGTTGAGGTTTATACTCATAATACTGTCTTATATTATTTTGTAAATTCTCGAATATATTTCTGTATATTTTCCCATACTTTATTTTCTCTCTTTCTTATATTATCCCCCGACAGGAAAAAAAAAAAACAAGATGTTCTTCATCTCACATTGCTGCAGTCCTTACATATGGGTAGTCCGCTGTCCTCGGTCGGCCCGAATACCAAAGTATTAGGCTGACGTCGGTCATGGGCGCTCAGATCTGACATCAGAGCGTCAGGGTATAAAAGCGCATGACCGACGTCATATCCTCAGTCTTTTTTGCCGCATGGTCCGATGCAGAAGCAGCGTTGCAAGTGCCGTTCGGCGTTCTGAAATTTTCGTATTCTGAGTTTCAGACCGAAACCAAGTTGGGCTAAGTACCCCGTTGGGGAATATTTTTGTTTTTTCTTGCCTCAGTTAATTCCGGATGTCAGAAAAAGTGAATAATTGTATTTCTTGTGGGAAACAGATACCGCATAGGGATTATCACTCTCTTTGCATTCCTTGTTTGGGACCGGACCACGACGTAGTCGGGTGTCGGTTTTGTGCTAGGTTTAATAAGCGCACTATAAAAAGAAGGTTAGATTGTGCTAGGTTAGTCTTTGGTAAGCGGTGTAATTATAATATGCCGTCGGATCCTCCGGCGCCCGCTTCCACGAAGAAGCGCAAAGACAAATCCTTGAAACCTAGACAGGTTGATTCGTCCGTTTCGGACACCGGTCCTGCAGAAACTACAGTGGAGCAGGTGGATCCGGCTGAAGTTTCTGTTGAGTCTCAGGGGGAAACTTTGATTTTGCAGGATGTGGCCTCACAGGAGTCAGGTCAAGCTGAAGGGGCCTCTCAGGTTACTGCTCTCCCTTCTATGCCTACGGTGGTTAGGCCTTCTGCTACTATTTCTAAGACTTCTTCTAAGGGCAGGTCTGTTTTGCCTTCCTCTGGTGTCCCTCCAGGTACTTCAGGGTCTGTGCCTAAAAAGCACATGCTTAAAATGGCAGAAGATTTGATTACTTTAATTAGAGGTTCTATGCCCCCTCCTGATAAGAGGCCCAGGGTGGAGCCAGAGTTGGAAAGTTTGGATCAGGCCTCAGATGACTCAGACTCTTCTGCTGTAGATATTCAAGATTTTCCCCCTTATTCGGATTCTGATGCAGAGGATTCCTCTCCTTCTGCTTCTCCTCCAGAGGATTTTTCATTTTCAGAAACTCTGCATTCCATGAGGGAGCATTTTAGGTGGGAAGGACAGGATTTCTCTGATTCACGGAAGAGGCTTAGGGAATTCTTGTTTTTACCACAGCATAGACCCTTGGCTATACCTCCTGTTTTGGATGTTGTTCAAGATGTTTTCTCGGAGGCTTCCCTTAATTCAGATTCTTTGCCTCCTGCGCCAGTTAAACCGGACAGGTATTACAGGGTGCCTGAGGCTCATAAATATCTGTATAAGAGTCCTAGGGCGGACCCAGAAACTATTAGTCAGGGGCCTAAGGGTGTTAGAGCTTCTGTTGTAAAGAATCCGGTTCCTCTAGATAAGGAAGCTAGAGCTTTGGATAGATGGGGTAAGAAGGTGTATACCTCTTCTACTTTAGCAATGAGGGCTTTGAATTGCCAGTTTCATATGTTGAAATATCAGAATTTCCTCCTTTCTCAGCTAAAATCTAAAGTGGATGCTTTGGCAGAGGGCATAGAGTGTAAAGAATTGCAGGATTTAGTACATGTCTCTGAACAGGTGGGTAAGCATTCTTTGCAGTGTGGTTTTGATGCTGTACAGGCCTCTTCTAGGGTGGCTGCCACTGGTTCAGTTCTTCGTAGGCACGCCTGGCTTAAGGATCAGAATTTGTCCGAGCATGTTAAAACTAGAATTCTGGATGCCCCTTTACAGTCTGAAGGTTTGTTTGGTCCTCCTGTGGAGTCAGTTTTGAAGAAAATGGAAGACAAGGCTAAGTCCATGCAGACTGTTAAAGATTTTTTGCAGGTGCAACCTCCAAAGTTTAGTAGAAATTGGCCTACTAAGGGGTGGGCCTACCCTTCTTCTGATTCTCAGTCTAGGGGTAGATCTAGACGGGGCAGGGGCAGAGCTCACAGTACATTCAGGCCTAGAACTTGGAGTTCACCTGCACAATCTGCAGGTGAGGGCAGGGGCCAGTCCTTTCGTAAACAGGCCCAATGACCTGCATTTTCAGCTGCCAGATTCTTCTTCCCTGGCAGCTCCTTTGGGAGGAAAGTTAGCACTCTTCAAGCAAAACTGGTTTTTAGTCACCCAGGACAAATGGGTATTGGACATTATAAACCGAGGCTACAAGTTCTATTTCCATACATTGCCTCCTTTCAAAGGCATGCCAGACGTTCCTCCTCGGCAAAGGATAGAGGCTCACAAACAGATTTCTTTACTTCTTCAAATAGGAGCTATACAGCCAGTTCCTCTGTCAGAAGTGGGACTAGGATTTTATTCTCGCCTGTTTCTAGTACCAAAGAAAGGGAACACGTGGAGACCAATTTTGGATTTATCTATCCTCAACACTTATCTGGACATTCCAAAGTTCAAAATGCTGACTTTACAACAGCTTTTACCTCTGTTGGGAAAAGATCACTGGATGGTAACTCTGGATCTCAAAGAGGCTTATCTTCATATTCCTATCAGGCCCAGTTGCAGGAGGTACCTGCGTTTTGGCTGGAAATTTACATTATCAGTTCTCTGCATTGCCCTTTGGCTTATCTACTGCCCAGAGTGTTCACAAAGGTTCTGGCTCCAGTGATAGCCTTTTTCAGGTTAAGAGGAATACAGATTTATCCTTATTTGGACGATTGCCTGATTATTGCACAACACAAAGACGAACTTCTGCATCATCTACAGTATGTGATGGTAGTGTTAAGATGCCTAGGGTATTCTGTGAATGAAACAAAGTCCAGTCTAGTACCCTCTCAGGACATGTGCTTTCTGGGTGTGAGACTGAATACAGCTTCCCAGATGGCCTTTTTGACCCCGGACAAACAAAGAAGTCTTTCTCTTTATTTCCATCAAATGTCTCTACAGTCCAGGCTGACTGCAAGGACAGTCCTTCAAGCCTTGGGGTTCATGGCATCTTGTATTCTGGTGCTTCCCAATGCCAAACTGCATATGAGGAAGCTTCAATGGTATCTCAAAATGTATGGACACAACACTGCCAAGATCTAGACACTGTCATTCAGATAATACCTTGCATTCAGAAAGAATTTTTGTGGTGGGCTCAGGAATGTCACCTAAACAAGGGACTCTCTGTGACCCGACCAGAGGCGAGTCAGATTCTAACGACAGATGCCTCGGACAAGGCTTGGGAGCACACCTCAATGGAAAATGGGTGCAAGACACGTGGCCTGTCAGACTTCAACATTTGCATATCAACTTGAAGGAGATGTTAGCAGTCCAATTTGCATTGATGGCTTTCAAGGATTTACTTCACCCAGGACAGGTGTTGATTCAAATAGACAACACTACTGTCATGTGGTACATCAACAAGCAAGGGGGAACCCATTCGTACCCTCTTTGCAGGCAAGCGATGATTTTGTGGGAGACTGCTCTCAGTTTACACCTCAATCTTCAGGCAAGGTTTCTACCAGGAGCACAGAACTCCTTAGCGGATGTGTTGAGCAGGCAAATTGTGGATCCTCACGAGTGGAAACTGGATCCTCATGTGTTTCAAAAGTTGACAGTGTTATGGAGGACTCCAGACATAGATCTGTTCGCTTCTCCACTGAATTACCAGTTGCCAAAGTTTTGCACAAAAAGGTTTCATCCCACAGCTTGGAAGGTGGATGCTCTATCATTCAGTTGGAGCAATCTTCATGTCTATGCCTTTCCACCTCTGCCTCTCATTCCCAAGGTACTCCTGAAGGCCAGAATTGACAAGCCATCCATGATTCTGATAGCGCCGGATTGGCCTCGACAGCACTGGTACCCACTACTGAGGAGTTTGGTACGGGACCCTCCATGGCCTCTGCCTTTGATTCCGCATCTTTTGTCTCAGGAGGGCAATCACTTCCTCAATGTCAAGATTCAGTCTCTGCATCTCACAGCCTGGCATATTCTGTTTTAGACCCTGGAGGGTCTCAGCTTCCACAACAAGTTTTGAATGTTATTTTGGAGGCCAGAAGGCCTAGTACAAGGAAAGTTTACGCTGATAAATGGAGGAGATTTTTCTTTGGAGCAAAGCGAAGGACTTTGATGTTTCCAAGCCTGATTTAAGTGTTTCTCTTCAATATCTTACTGAGTTATTGGACAAGGGTTTGTCTTTCTCCTCGATAAAGGTTCATGCTGCAGCCATTTCTGCTCACTATGACTGTGACCCTCCTTTATTTTCCCATCCTTTGTTTAAGCAATTTCTTAGAGGGCAAAGAACATAAGACCCCACGTGAGCTCCTACTCCTGCTTGGGATCTCAATTTTGTGTTGGAAAAGCTTACTCTACAACCTTTTGAGCTTGCAGCTACTGCCGAGTTAAAGTATTTATCATGGAAGACTGCTTTTTTGTTGGCCATTACCTCTGCAAGAAGGGTTTCTGAATTACAGGCCCTTATGGCAGTGGAACCTTTCCTGATTTTTCATAAGGATAGGGTATCTTTGCGTACTAATCCTTCCTTTATGCCTAAAGTGGTTTCTAGTGTGGCCTTGAACCAAACTATTCATTTGCCTACTTTTTATGCAAACCCCCAAAATAAAGGCGAGAAGATTTTGCATACTTTGGATATTCACAGGCAGTTACGTTATTATTTGAGCAGAACCAAGGGGTTCAGGCAGTCTCAGCAGTTGTTTGTTTCTTTTGCTTTGGGTTCTCAGGGAAAACCTGTTTCAAAACAAACTATTTCTAAATGGATTGGGTTTTGTATTTCTTTCTGTTATTCCCATCATGGTAAGGAGATTCCGGCTGGAATCAGACCTCATTCCACTAGAGCTACTGCCACTTCTACTGCCTTTCTAAGGGGTAGCTACAAAGATATTTTGGAAGCAGCCACTTGGAGTTCAGTGCATACTTTTTCCAAGCATTACCACCTTCCTCTTTATTCTAAGTCTAGGGCTGGATTTGCCACTGCAATTTTACAGGGCATTTTAGCAGCCCCTAATGCTTTATGATTTTGCCATCCTCCCTTTACCTCTGCTTTGGGATTCTACCCATATGTAAGGACTGCAGCAATGTGAGATGAAGAACATAGTACAGTTTTGTACCTACCATAAATGTAGATGTTCAAAGATCCACATTGCTGCAGTCCAATTTACCCTCCCTCCTTCCCTCTGTAGTTTGGCATGGTTATATGGTTTGGGTGATGGTTGTTGTTGGGCATGTTTTTGGGAGGTATCCTGTTTTTGGGCTGTGGCCTTTCTTTTTAGGGCCTTCTGACATCTGGGGCAAGAAAAGACTGAGGATATGACGTCGGTCATGCACTTTTATACCCTGACGCTCTGATGTCAGATCTGAGCGCCCATGACCGACGTCAGCCTAATACTTTGGTATTTGGGCCGACCGAGGACAGCGGACTACCCATATGTAAGGACTGCAGCAATGTGGATCTTCGAACATCTACATTTATGGTAGGTACAAAACTGTACTTTTTATACTTCTTTTTAAATTCAATCAACTATTCAGTCCAGTTTTTATAGAAGTTCTTCATGGTTATATGATCCTTCCATAACTGCTGTACTTCCCATTCTCCAATTTCACCCCATAATTTCTCATTTATTCTTTTTATTCCCTTTCCTATTTTAATGTACTCCCTTTCTTCTATCACCTTCATCCATATTGCTAAATGGTCTAAAAAATCCGACACAACTTTATTACCATCTGCTACTCAAAAGCCTTTCAGTAATACAAAATCACTTTCAGATCCAAGTGACCGTCCATTGAGTATTTTGTTGCACACAGTTAATTTACCACATTTTTATAGATTCATCGACTGTTACTGTTCTAACAGCCTGGGAGTTTTTTCTAAGCCTAGTCAAGTTTTCCCAAAATAATAATAATAATAATTTCCTATATCTGAATAGGACATTGAGCGCCAGGCATTTATAAGCTACCTCTGTCCATAAGGGACATGGGTGGCAAGCCTGGTGTAAATTTCCTATTCCCCATCCACTTGTCTAGGTTGTGCTTAAACTGGGTGATAGACAAACTCATCTTCACATGGATGGGAAGTCTGTTCAATAGGAGGGGCAGTGTATGGGACACACGTCTGTCTCTCCAGCATGTCCTGCTTAAGTCATAGACAAAATTCAGGTCCCTAGACCCTGTATATCTGGTACTCTTTCACTTATGAATATGTAGGAAATTCATGAGTGTGGGGTTTGTGGATCCCTTGTAAGCCAAGCATAGATCACCCCTCAGCAGTCTATATGAGACTGAGTAGAGGAAAAGGGCTTTAAGGCTCTCTGCATAATGCAGGTTTGTAACCCCTTGTATTCTTTTTGTAAGGAACCTTTGAGGTTACTGTAGTTGCTGCATGTGCCTGGTCATGTACATACAAAAGGGAGCATCATACTTTATGATTGGTCTGAGGGCAGAGTACAGTGGAATAGTGACCTCTTTGGACATAGATGCCATGCCCTAACGTATAAGTTGTGCAACATGCGACTGCCATGCCCTGGCCCAGCAATCAAGGAGCCTCAATACTCACCACTAACACCAGAGAAGGGAGTCTCATATATGAGGAAAGGATAACAAATACACACAGTAAAGTGTGATTTCCCTTAAGAGCACACAGAGATCACAGTCAGTCCGGGGCTGGTCACTGGGCTGGTCACTCCCTTGCTCCCCCAGGTCCCCAATAAGACTCTCCACTGGCACAGCTATAGGGTCCAAATCTTAGCCTAGCTGGGCAAGCTAAAATCTCCAGCATCATGCCCCTGCCCACGTAGCTGACACACACACTTTGAGAAGAGTTTATATAACCACACAGATACTTCTGAGGAAGGCTGGCACAGGTTCTCCAGCTGTGCCCCTTTTACCCAGACTATCCAGTAGTACCACTTGCCACCACCTAGCTAATATTTATCAGCTACCCAAAGACCTTTAAAAGAGTGTCCAGTTATTACTGTGCAATATTATTATCCACTTGGTAGATGTGTCTAATCAGTCAAGCTTATTTGGAGTGACTTGGACAGTAAACTCTATAAATATGCAATGTACTCCAGAGCTTAAATTATCTTTACAAAAAAACAGCCACAGTTAAAAGGTTTCAAAATATTTAATAATAAATAATTAAAACCACAAGACAATACTTTCTACTACACAGTCAGTGCTAGTCAAGAGTTCAGAGATCACACAGAACTACTTAGTACAGTTCTGACATCACAGAAATACACTTAGTCTAATCTTTCTAGTTCTAGCTATCTCTAAAAGAAAACACAAGTCTAGGATAACTTACATAAGACAACAGGTAGAGTGTTGTGGGTTGGATGATCAAGACAAAAATGCTTAATAATCTCTGGTTCTCTCTGTTTAAATTGAAACTGCAGTTCTAATAAACATTATATCATTATTTCACTTTCCTGGACTTCCCAGGCTACACATTAACTGTATTTACATTCTTAACATCTCCCTTTTGTTATCTTGCAGCTGGTCAGGAACAGAGTAATAAAAATACATTTGCATGTTTAAATTTAGCAATTTAACTCTTGGTTAAAACAATAGAAATAATTTCTTCATCTAGACTTTTTGACACCACTGTCTACTTCAAAGGGTCACCACATGCTTTACTTTGGTCAGTAGAGTGCAGTGTTGTCACATTTATTTCCAGTTCCACATGTAACCATATTTCTTTGCATTTAAGACAACAAGCCTGTAGTTTACATTCATATTTACAAATGACAGAATTATCTGCAAAATTCTATATGGCTAGGCTGGCAGCCTTTACCCTTCTCTACCAGTCTTCACACAACATAAAATGATTTCCTCACCACTGTGGTGATGTGGTGGTTGAAGGTAAGGCTACTGTCTACATGTCTAGCCAGATCCCTGACCACTGGGTTGACTCTTATGGTGTATTATCAACATGATAATTAGCCGGGATGGTTGATTTCCTAAGTATACAATTATGCATTTCTTAGCATTGAGTTTAAGACCATGGCTTTGACACCATTTGTTAGAGATCACTTCCTGTTTTTTTTTTTTTTATTACAGCCTTCCATTTCTTTTTAGGATTTCCTCTCAAGCCATAATTAAAGTTCTTTGCAATTACAATTTTCATGTTTGCTACTCCATAGTGTAATATTTGTGGAAGCAGATTTTTTCTTGCTAGTTGTATTTGAATATAATGCTATAATTCTATAAACATGTTCTCTCTACTTCATATCCCCAGTAGTTAACCTTTCCATCCTTACCAATGTTAAATCTAGTATTTTCATTTTTTTTTAAATAACACAGCCACTCCAGATGAATAATGTTCACTTCCCGAGTTCCATATTATATTTCCTCCCTCAAACTTCCTGTTTGCAGTCTTTTTTCACTTGTCAGTAATCTTACATCCTCTAACAGAATAATATCCAGATCACATTTAACAAGCCATTCCTGTATCCCTATCCTTCTTACAGTGTTAATAGTACTGTTCACATTTACTGAAAGTATTGTAAAATCATTGCTTTTCCTTTTTTTAAGTTTTGGGGAAATACTTTTAAATTTACGTTTTCTTATTTTACTGATTCCCCAGATAAATATTTTCTCCTAGGTTTATGTACAAGTAATCATTTGTCCTTAGAATCAGATTTTTCACTGGCTAGAATCTCAAAAAACGTATTGATATCAGTCCTTTCTCTTGACCTCTTATCCTGCATGCACTCTCTCTCCTCATTTTTCCCCTCCATATTTTTTTTCCTTCTTCATCTGTTTCCTTTCCCCTTCTTTTCCATTATTTGTTGTTTGGTCTTGTCAGTCCATCCAAAAGTGTCTTACATTCAGACACACACCTTCTTTCCATTTGTCCTTTATTCTCACACTGGTTACATTGTACCTTAACACAGTCATTAATTAAATGAGAAAAGTTCTCACAAAAGAACACGATTTAGGCTGGCAAATTTGCCTGTATGACCAGCCACAAAAATAACACTTGGCAAGTGTTTCATCATATTTGTTCACATTTCAAAATAACTGTCAAACTCCATCCTCCATTCCATACGTTTCTCTCATCTCTAACTTTCACAGTTTTATCAACAGTTTCACACAGATCATGCGTGCAGTTTTTAACATCGTCTTCTATTCATGAGTTCTAAACTGCAAAGTAACATTGTTTTAACATTTAAGTTACTACCAGAAAACAATAATTGTTCCATGGATGGTGTTTGTCTTTTCGGCTTTTCCCGGTTAGGGGTTGCCACAGCGGAACTCGATTGGCAGTAGATTTTTATGGTGCCGAGTAAATGTCCTTTTTGTTGCATAGTTCTAGAAATTTCATGATCAGTCCATCAGTTTCAAATGTTAAATCACAAAAGGTCTCTATCCCAATATGTGAAAGAATTTATTTCTTGAGCTTTAAAACCCAGATCAGTTACCAAATTGCCCCGTACATGTCTATTTCAGTGCCATTTTTTGTTTTTATTCTCACAGTTGGTCTTCTCTTTTTTTTTTTTTAAATCAGTTTTACTTACAGTTTGTTGCTGCTCTCCTTTTCTGCTGCTGTCACTGCTGCATATGCTTTAGTTTTTGCATTATCTGCTGCCACAAAACCAGACAGCTTCTCAGTTTGTTGCTGCTTTCCTCTTTTACTTTCTGTCACTGTTGCACAAGTTTTAACTGCTGCATTTTCTGTTGACACGTCACATGGTTTCTCTTCCATATTACCATCCTCAACACTTCCAAAAAAGTTATCTGCCATCTCACCCCATGAAAGAGCAGCTGTCACTTGGATCATGCAGTTTAGTTATTTTTAATAAAACATCATCTGCAAGCCCTCCTGGTTCCAGTTCTGTTGTCTACACCACTTTTACAGACTCTTACTACCTTCTCCATGGGGACAGCTAAACACTGCTCATTTGTAACATCCACCACACAGGAGTCTTTGTTTACATTCTGAATCTCCATTTCAAACTTTTTTTCTGTAAATTCTCACCTACTACTCCAGACACTGAATAGCTTTTTCTTCTCCATACTGCTGCTGCCCTTAGGCGTCTTAGTTGCTGCTGTAGGAGCCTTCCAGCATAGAGAAAATAGAATAGAATAGAAAAGCATTCCCTGTTGCCCTGGCCAAATTCACCTTAGTAGTTTAAACACCTCTTTGGGTCTCACCCTGAATAGAGGCCACTAGCCTAGTGGGACTAACCCAGCCAACAAAGGACAAATAAAATTAAACAAAAAAAAAAAAAAGCACTTTTGTTAAAGTATGTTAAAACCCCCCAAAAACTCTAATTGCATGCAGGGGGTTAAGCCCCTCTGCACCCCCCCGATGTGGGGGGCTGTGCCCCCCCCACCCCTATTTTAATATTCTCACTCCGAGGTCACACTACAGTGGGGAAAGGGGAATTTTCCCTTACCGCACCGTAGCACGACCAGAACAACAAGCATACTTACACGAAAGTGCTGCTTCGGTGAACAGCACTTTCATGCAAGTATGCTCACCAAATTGGGATTCCGTGAAAGATGCAGTCGAGCATCTGTACGGATCCCATATTGATATATATATATGTATATATATATATATATATTTATATATATATATATGTATGTATATATATATATATATATATATATATATATATATATATATATATATATATATACATATATATATACACACACACACACACACACACACACACACACACACACACATATTTTTTTTTATTTTATTTGTCCTTTGTTGACTGGGTTAGTCCCACTAGGCTATGTGTGTATATATATATATATATATATATATATATATATATATATATATACACACATACATGTATGTATGTATATATATATATATATATATATATATATATATATATATATATATATATATAGGTCCCTTTTATATAACCAAAACGCCACTTACCTGACTTTCAGAAGATTGAGCCGAGAACATCAACAGTCCAAAACACGAACCGCTCAGAACACTGACGGTAAGTAACTGCTTAGCCAGCATGTTGATCTTTGCCCTTACCTCCACGGTAGTGCGATCTCGGAGTTGGTATATTTAGTTAGGGGGGTGTGGGGGGGGGGTGAAGCCCCCCATGTAGATGTGTTTTCTTTTCTTCCATTTTAGTGTGCTTGTCGGGTTGGCCAATGGATTACTTACCATTAGTTACTTGTCGATGTTCCAAGCAGTCAGTGTTTTGTACTGTCGGTGTTTTCGGCTCGATCTTCTAAACGTCAGGTAAGTGGCATCTCGGTTATATGAAGGGGCTCTATATATATTATATATATGGGTGGGTTTGTGTGTGTGTGTGTGTGTGTATGTATGTATATATATATATATATATATATATATATATATATATATATGTACACACACACACGAAGCTGGCTTCTTAATTGGGGGTTACTAACATGAAAATTAATGTAAGTTGTTGGGTCTTTCAGCTTTTCCCGGTTAGGGGTCGCCACAGCGGAACACCGGTCCGCTAATGATTGGCAGTTGATTTTTACGTGCTGAGTTGCCGGCCCTAACGCACAACCTTTAACGAAGGTACGCCCATTCACACATGTCTCCACAGAAGACGCTCTAGCTGAGAATCGAACGGGACAACGTCTTGCTGTGAGGCGACAATGCTACCGCAGCACCACCACCGCGGATGAAAATTGATGTAAGTGCCATTGGAATACTTGCAATGAAAAGTTGGTCAGAGTGTTCAGTCTGAAACATTGTCCTGATTCTGACATCGTTTGCAGATCTACAGCATTGGTTTATTTTTGTATTTTTTTAAATTGTTTTTGTTACCCAGGTTTTGGTTGATGTCCCTTGCACTACCGATCGCCATTCTGTAACTGAAGAAGACAACAATATCTTTAAACGTACCAGAATCAAAGAAAGGCAGATGCTACCATTGCTACAGACCCAACTCTTAGTGTGAGTGATTTTTTTTTTCATCTGCTACTTTGAAGACAAATGTACGTTACGTTATCCCTGAAAATGGAACATAATTCAAATGTGTATGTTTTAAGTGACATTCTTTTACAGATGCTTTAGTGTCTTTTTGAAACTACATTGTATTGCAGTTGCAAGAGACATAACATGAGTATGGACATTTAGTCTGAGCTGTGACCTTAGCTGTGTCACTGAGATCAAAGATGGTGATTTTCAGGGAATATCAGTATTAGAGAAAGTCATAACATTTGTTTTTTATTCTGCCTACTTACATCTTTGTCCCAGTCAGACTTTTCATTAGCACTACTGTGTTCCCTCCCCCTGGAGGCCTTCTCTTGGGCTCAGTATGTGAAGCACTGTTTTATAGCCATGTCAGATGCTTCACATGCCCTATCAGCACTGGAATAATTTCAGCTCTGTAGTGGCTCATACTCTCTATTATTTAATTGTTTTTCTTCAGAAATTTTCAGTCAGAGAGAAAATATTACACATCTCTGATTATGGGAGGCAGTTGCCCGTCTTTTCACCACAAGTTGCATTAGTTTGGTATTTAGCAAAGCAAATATTATCTTACTGAATGTTTGTTACCGTAAATATATATGTGTTTGCATACTGTTTCTTTTTGGGAAACTTTTCTCACCAGGCCTGTAATGAACAGTGATACTTTATTCAGTAGTACTTAAGGTACTTTGTCCAGTATGACTTCAAAGTCAACAAATGCAAATAAATAAGTTTACTTATTTATTTATTTTTTTTTACAGTTACTTTTACTATTTTAACTCCTTGTTCTTCAAAATATTAATAACAGTGAGTTGGAGGAAAAGCAGGATAAAAAGGATAAAGTCATTAAGCTTAGCACAGATGAATTGTTATATGAGATTGTCAAAAAATTGGAGAAAAAATATTTTCCATGGTTTTTGAGACTAGCTATGGTGTCACTAAAGGTAATACCTTCTCAATACCTTTGCTGGTGTCTGCTTTTGTGTCTCTTGTGATTGTGCTGGGTGTAGAATTTCAGTAATGGAAGGTCCTTGCTCCTCACTGCTTCTTTTTTTCAACTTACTAGTTCTTGCATTCCTTTTCATGTTTGACTTTGAAACGAATCATTCATTTGCTAGTGAGAATTTGAATATTGTAAGAGAATCTGTATTCAAATACTAGGGACCTGAGTCAGTCTGTCTGTTTGTCAGAGTGACTATTTTCGGAATACCGAAAATTCACAGACATTCATGACCTTCCTTTGAGCCCAATAGTTGACACCAAAGGTTAAAAAACCTTTGGGATGGCTAGGTATATTGACTTAAAATTAAAATACAAATTCAGTAATGTGAGATGCATCTAGAAGGACTCATTGGATTCTTTAAGTAAAATTTGTAAGGATGTGTATGCTGAATAACTTATACTGGTAATGACTGACTTAAAAGATTTATTTTCAGTCATACCCCATAAGTGTGTCATTGACTGGTTTATCCAGTATTTGAGTCAAAATGACCAGTTAGATAACATGATTGAGGTCTTAAGGTCCCTAATTCAGATAGTGTTGGATAATATTTTATTTGGTTCCAAGGGACCATGTACAAACAAAAAAAAATGAATGGCAATGGTGGCAGCTTGTGTCTCCATTTTTGACAGCATTGTTTTGACAAACTAGGAACACCAGTACATTTTGAAATTGGGCTTTGAGGATGGCTGGACACTTTATGATCACTTTTTGGATGACATTGTCATCTTTTGGAGGAATTCTGAGTCAAGACTTTGGGATTTATTTAACTATATAAATAACACCACTGAATTTTTAAGTTTTACTTAAAATAAATCTGTTGACACTGTTACTTGGATGTTGAATTGAAAGTTAACCATACTAACAAAGGTTTTGTTTCCAACTTGTTCAGGAATTCTAATTATTCCAGTTCCCTGCTGCACTTTGATAGTAGCCACCCTTTGCATTAAAAGAAAGCCCTTGTTATGGGTCAATTAAACTAGCAAGGATGGTGTCTGTACTTTTCTTTTTTTTCAGGGGTGTGAAAAACTGCACTTAATGTTAATAAGTAAAGGTTACCCATGTGAATTTTTAGAAGGAATTTTAAGGAGGTTATAGAAAATAAGTTGAATTGATACTACTGGCCCCTTTTGGGGTCCAAAGACTGTTTGGTAACTATTGGGACTAATATTGGCCATAATTTCAGCAGAGGTTGTATAGTGTCCTTTAACAGTGATGTGGGAGTTATAAAAATATATTAAAAATATTTGGAAAGTTTTTGATCTTTGTGGTATGGACATGAAGAACATAGGGATGGCATTATGGTTATTTTCAGAAGAGACTATTATACAAACATTTTTTTTAGAAACAGGTTTTCAACAGCCCAAAGTTATCGGTTGACAGAATGGTATGGCAAAATGTGAGAGATGTTCCCAGTGTCCATATATAATTGAAGGGGACCGTATATTTTTAAAAGGATTTGGTTTAAGTAGAATGCCTAAAGAGGTGCAACTGTGATATTAAGAGAATTGTTTATGTTGCTTTATGCAAGAAGTGCAACTCCTTTTATATTGGCAAAACAGAGAGAGTTTTGAAAGATAGGGTCTACGGACATGTAAGGGATATAAAAAAAAACAAGACCCCAAGAATGCCCTGTGGAAACACATGGCAAAAACATGCTGGACATAAGTTTTTTTATTTTTTACAATATAAGTACTTGACTGTGATTTGAGGGGAGAACCATGGAACATTAGGTTGGAGTGCAAGGAATTCGAATGGCAATTAATAGATGTCATGGGTCTATTTGGTTTAAATAAAACCTTTTTTCTCTCTTGCTGGCCGAAAATAAGGGCATTGTATTATTAATAACAGTTTGTATAAGTAAATCTGATATTGTTAATCCTCGTTCATTCCTTACATATGGGTATCTGTTCCGAGCTCGGAACCGAGCCAGCCATTTTCCAAGCTCGCGTCAGCTTCAAACTCTCGAGCTAAACTCTTACCCACAATTCCCTTCTCCCTGTTACCCCAGATTTCGTTTGCCGCGTTGCCATCCGGTTGTGTCAAGCTACTTCTCTTGAGCTAAGTGCAGTCAATTGTTGTTTAATTGCTTTACAAATTACTTTTCTGTCAGAAAAGTTAATATTTTATTATCTCTTGCCTTATCGCATCTAGCGTTCTTATTTTCAGATTTTCTTCTCTGTCCTTTACTTACTCTTGTTACCACAAGGTAATTTCTCCTTACCATCATTAGTAATCCCTTACCTTTCTTTTTCATACCTTCGGGTACTCTTTGTACCATTGTTGGTATTTTTCCTTTTGTTAATATGGCAGATAAAAAGGGCAGTCCTGGTTTTAAGTGGTGTTCTAATTGTGGACCCAAACTGCCTACTTCTGATGCACACTCTTTGTGTTTCTTGTTTGGGAGCTTCCCATTTGTCTGTTGAACCACCTTGTACTATATGTGATAGCTTTTCTAACAGAACTTTGTTAAAAAGGAAAAATAAACTGTTATTGAAGGGACTTTTAAAATCTCCCTTTTCAGAGGCTATTTCTGGGTCAGAGGTCTCAACCCCTCCTAAAGCCCATAAGAAAATGCATTTTTCTGCTAAGGCTAAATCCTTGCCTTCGTCCCCGGCTGGGGACTCTCTACAACCAAAATCTAAAAAGGCTAAAATTTTACGGAGCTCTCCCAGTCAGCCCCAGTGCTTTCCGTGTCCAGACCTTCGGCACCGAAGCCTTCGACTCCATTAGTGATTTCTGCTCCGTCCTTTTCTGCAGCCTTTTACATATTGGCACCAAGGGGCTCCTCGGTTCAGACCTTCACCACTGTATCAGCACCGACCGTTCAGTCGGCGCAGACCTTGACCACGTCAGCTCCAAGATCTTCCTCGGAACCGAGACATTTATTACTGATTCCAGTTTTGTCAGTTCCAGTTTCGTCGGCACCGACAACCATTTCGGCACCGATCCCAGTGTTGGTGCAGACAGTGACATCGGCGCCGATGACTTCTTCGGTGCAGACTACAGTAGTTCAGTCTTTCTCTGCACCGTTGTCCTCGGTGCGATTAGATGAGATGGGCACCGAGCCTGCCTCTTTTGTGGCAGGCCTGATGTTCATCATATTACCCTGCTGCAGTCATCACACTTGGGTTATCCTGCCGTCAGGCGGTTCCGCAGTCGGCCCGAATTCCAAAGTCTTGGTTCAGCGTCTGTTGCTGTTGCTTCTTCCCTGACGTCAGTGCGCCAGGGGTATATAAGAGGCATCCAACGCCATTTTCTTCAGTCTTTCTTGCCGCGCGGTGCCCGAAGCAGAAGCAGTTCACAAGTGTCGGTCGGCCGACACCTGAGATTTTTGATTTGAATTTCAGTCCGAAGTTTTCATTAAAGCTAAGTACCCCGTTGGGGAACATTTTCTTGCCTCAGTCCAATGTCAGAAAAAGTTAACAATTGCATTTCTTGTGGGAAACAAATACCTCATAAGGACTTCCATTTCTATTGTATTCCTTGCCTAGGCCCAGACCACGACATCACTGGTTGTCGGTTTTGCGCTAGGTTTAATAAATGAACTATCAAACGCCGTTTTGACTTCGCACGGCATTACTTTGGTAGGAAATTTAATTACATCATGCTGTTGGAGCAGCCGACGACCGCCATTCATAAAAAACAAAAGGATAAGGACAGGCAGCCTAGGAATAAGCCAGACACTGAGGCCTCAGTTGGGCCTGTCGCCGGTTCTCCGGTTTTCAGTGAGGCGCCTATGCAGCCCCTGACGACCGCAGAACTGGAACCCCAGACAGCTGCGGATTCCCAAGCGGAGTCTACTAGGCCAACGCAGCCATCTACCGACACTGGAGCAGAACTAGACACCGGTGCAACGGAAACACCTTCGGTTGAAGAAGGTGTCTTCAGACTGACTACACTCACCATTAAATCTTATGCTAAACTTAAAACTCCTTTAAAACCAAAGAAAACTGTACATCGGTCTACAGTTCAAGGCCCCATGCCTAAGAAACAGATGCTTAAGATGGCTGAAGATTTGATTACCCTTATCAGGGGTTCCCATCCCCCTCCTGATAAAGACCAAGACAGGAGGAGGATTATGCATCCTCTGACCAGGTTTCTCTCTCCTCAGATTCTTCTGAGGAACAGGATTACACTTTTCCACCTTATGAGGATTTTGATGCTGAAGATTCTATTCCCTCAGCATCTCCCCCTGAAGACTACTCCTTTGGGGAAACTTTACATACCATGAGGGAACATTTCCACTGGGAAGACCAGGATTACTCAGATTCTAAGAAAAGGCTCAGAGAGTTCCTTTTACTACCCCAGCACAGAGCTCTTGCTATCCCTCCTGTTTTAGATATTGTGGATGATGTTTACTTGGAGTCTAGTTTAAATCCAGACTCTCTACCTCCTGCTCCAGCCAAACCAGAAAGATACTACAGAGTACCTGACTCACACAAATTCCTTTATAAAAGCCCTGTAGCTGACCCAGAAACAATTTCCTAGGGTCCTAAGGGAGCAAAAGCTTCTATGGCTAAAAATCCTGTGCCCTCTGAAAGGGATTCCAGAGCCCTAGATAGATGGGGAAAGAAAATATACACCTCAGCAACTCTGGCTATGAGAGCATTAAATTGCCAGTTTCACATGTTGAAATATCAATAAATTCCTGATGTCTCAGTTAAAACAAAAAATGAGCACACATTCAGAACAGCCTGAATTCAAGGAAATGCAGGATCTGTTGCATGCAGCTGAACAGGTGGGCAAACATACTTTACAATGCAGATTTGATTCATTGGAATCTTCCTGTAGAGCAGCTGTTACTGGCTCCGTCATACGTAGACATGCTTGGTTAAAAGAACAAACCCTCCCTGACCATGTTAAAGCAAAATTATTGGATGCACCTTTACAGCAGGATGTATTATTTGGTGTCAAAGCAGAAGAGGTTTTAAAGAAAATGGAGGATAAGGCAAAGTCTATGCAAACGGTCAAGGATTTTTTGCAGGTACAACCCCCTCGTTTCAGCAGAAATTGGCCAACAAAAAACTGGTCCTTTCCAGCTTCAGACAGATCACAGAGGTTCAAATACAGATGCCCAAGGGGCAGAGGCCAGTCACAGGGCCCTTACAAACCTGGCCAATTGGGTTCTGTTATCCAGAAAGGAGGAGAAGACAGACCTCAGGCTGGCAGAAGACAAACACAATGACTCTATCTTCAAACTACCAAGCAAATCTCTCCTGGCAACTCCCTTGGGAGGAAAACTAGCATTTTTTGCAGACAACTGGCACATCATCACAAAAGACAAATGGGTTCTAAACATTGTCTCTCAAAGATACAGATTCCACTTTCATACCTTACCAAGGATCAAAGGAATGCCAAACCTGCCACCAAATCAATGGGCAGAGGCACAAAAACAAATTACAGCTCTCATGAACATGAGAGCCATTCAAGAGGTACCTGCACAGGAGCAAGGACAAGGATTTTACTCAAGACTCTTCCTAGTCCCAAGAAAGGACAAAGCATGGAGACCCATTCTGGATCTTTCAGTTCTGAACACCTATCTGCAAGTACCAAAATTCAAGATGCTAACACTACAGCAGCTTCTTCCCATGCTGGGCAAGAATGCTTGGCTAGTCACTTTGCACCTCAAGGAGGCATACCTGCATGTCCCTATCAGACAAAATTGCAGAAGATACCTCTGCTTCATTGCAGGTTCAACGCATTATCAATTCTCTGCACTGCCCTTTGGCTTATCTACTGCGCCCAGGGTCTTCACAAAATGCCTGGCACCAGTAATTGCATACTGCTGACAAAGAGGAATTCAAATATACCCATACCTGGACGACTGCCTTATTCAAGCAGAAAGCAAGGACATTCTTTTAAAGCATCTGGCATTTGTCAAACGTCTTCTAAGTTGCCTAGGGTACACAGTAAACAAAAAGAAATCAAAACTTGTACCCTCACAAAACATAATATTCCTGGGTGCCAGCTTGAATACAACGGCCCAGATGGCCAGACAAGCAACGACAGCTGTTTCAGTATTTCAAAATAATGGCAACAAAGACCCAACTCCCTGCAAGAAAAATTCTGCAGGCCTTGGGATTCATGGCATCTTGCATACTACTAATACCATTTGCAAAACTGCATATGAGGAAATTACAATGGTACCTGAAAAGTGTATGGACTCAGCACAGCCACAGCTTGGAAACAATAATACCACTCATTCCCTGCCTTCAACAGGAGTTTCTGTGGTGGGCACAGGCATGTCACCTCAACAAGGGTCAGCCTTTCACCTTACCCACAGCCAGGCAAACTATGACAACAGATGCATCGGACTATGCCTGGGGAGCACACATGGCAGGGCAGGGCATTCAGGGCAAATGGACTAAAGATCAGAGACACCTGCATATCAATCAAAAAGAAATGCTAGCAGTGCAGAATGCCCTAACAGCTTTCAAGGACCTTCTACACCCAGGCAACTACTAATAACTACTAACAGTTATGTGGTACATAAACAAGCAAAGGGGCACATATTCCTACCCTCTATGCAGGCAAGCAATGACCTTGTGGAACACTGCACTGTCTTACCAGGTTCAATTACAAGCACAATTCTTGCCAGGAAAGAAAAACACATTGGCAGACGACCTAAGCAGAAACATCATGGATCCACACGAATGGAAACTAGATCCACAAGTATTTGCAATGATAGTTCAAAAATGGGGACGCCCAGACATAGATCTGTTTGCAAGCCCCCACAACCACCAACTTCAAAAATTTTGCACAAGGACCTTCCATCCACTAGCTTGGAAAGTGGACGCCCTCTCATTCAGTTGGAAAACATTAACAGTGTATGCCTTCCCTCCACTGCCTCTTCTAGTAAAGGTACTGCTGAAAGTCAGATTAAGAGAGGCCACAAATGATACTCGTTGCACCAGACTGGCCACGCCAGCATTGGTACCCAATTTTAAGGAACATGGCCCACGGCCCACCATGGATTTTGCCACATATTCCTCACCTGCTCACCCAGCGAGACCATCAGATTCTACACAGCCAGCTCAAGACTTTAAACCTGGCTGCATGGCAAATTACTTCAACAACCAGCCAACACCTTTATCCAAAGCTCTTATGGATGTCATTCTGGAGGCCAGGAGGCCCAGCACCAGGAAAACCTATTCAGACAAATGGAAAAAATGTTGCGCCTGGAACCAGGCTAAAGGCCTAAACCCCCCTTGATCCAAACATCCCTCAGATTCTACAATATTTAACTGAGATGTTACACAAAGGACTTTCCTTTTCATCTATTAAGATCCATGCCTCAGCAATTTCAGCTCATTACAGCACGGATCCTCCTTTATTTTCACATCCACTCCTAACAGTTCCTCAGAGGGGCTAAGAACTTAAGACCGCCAAGGAGAGCTCCAACACCTACTTGGGATCTCAACTTTGTTCTGGAAAAGCTTACACTGCCACCCTTTGAACCAGCTTTTTCAGCTGATTTAAAATTTCTTTCATGGAAAACTGCCATAACTGTCAATAACCTCAGCTGGAAGAGTCTCAGAGCTACAGACAATAATGGCAGTGGAACCTTTCATCATTTTTCATCAAGACAGATTCTCTCTACGAACTAATCCTTCCTTTATGCCAAAGGTGGTATCCAGTGTGGCCCTAAACCAAACCATTCACTTGCCCACCTTCTTCCCAAATCCCCAGAACAAAGGAGAAAGACTCCTGCACTCTTTGGACATTCACAGGCAATTACGTTACTACTTGGATAAAACTAAGGCTTTCAGAAAAACTGACCAGCTTTTTGTAGCCTATGCTACAGGATCACAAGGAAAAGCCATCTCAAAACAGACCATTTCAAAATGGATAGGGCATTGCATACGTTTCTGCTACACACATCATGGGAAACCAGTACCTGCTAACATTAAGTCCCACTCCACCAGGGCTACAGCTACATCAGCAGCCTTTCTCAGGGGAGTGCCAACCAAGGATATTCTACAAGCTGCTACTTGGAGTTCAGTGCACACCTTCACCAAACACTATCACTTACCTCTATACTCTAAGACTAGAGCTGGTTTTGCCACTGCAGTTTTGCAGGGCCTACTAGCTTCTTCTAACCCTGTTTGACTCCACCTCCCATCCTTGGATTCAACCCAAGTGTGATGACTGCAGCAGGGTAACACAATGAATATAGTACAGTTTTGTACCTACCATAAATGTAGATGTTCGAGTGTTCACCCTGCTACAGTCCAGGTTACCCTCCCTCCATCCCCTCTGAACTAGCTGAACTTATCTCTACCACTTTATCCTATACTACCTCTGTGGTGTATTTGCTTGTGCCTAAGGGTTTTGTTTGATTTTTATATAGCCATATGTGTGTATATATATATATATATATATATATATATATTTTTTTTTGCCTACCTATTGGGGGCACATGACATCTGGGGCAAGAAAAACTGAAGAAAATGGCGTTGGATGCCTCTTATATACTCCTGGCGCACTGACGTCAGGGAAGAAGTGACAGCAACTGACGCCGGACCAAGACTTTGGAATTCGGGCCGACTGCGGGACCGCCTGACGGCAGGATAACCCAAGTGTGATGACAGCAGCAGGGTGAACACTCGAACATCTACATTTATGGTAGGTACAAAACTGTACTTTTCTCCCTCAGTCTCTAGGAGGTCCACTAGAAGTCTTTCTGAACATGATGTGTTGCGTCTTATGGACCAGGCATTCTTGGCCAGAGGTATTCCACCCCCCCCCCCCCAGGAACTATCCTTCCTTGGGAGGGGATCACCCATCTCCAAAGACACCCTTTTAGTCTCCTCCTTCACTGACTTTGAAGTCCATGGATATAGTACAGTCTTCCCCTTCTCACTATGGATCTCACTAAGGAACCACAGTTGTCTTCATGGCAGGAAAGTTTTGCTACAACCCAGGATGTCAGCTGTGATACACATAGCGTGCTGCTTCACAGCAATCCAGGGACTCCGAGTCGGCAGGCTGAGCCACTTAGGGGAGGAGTGCCCCCTGTCCTTGACATACACTCCTCTCCGGGTGGACCAGACTTCCAACTGATGGAGAAGGCTTTCCCTGCTGCTGGCGATACCGGACTGTCTCTACCTCTGCCCGCCTCTGGTACACTGGTTTCACAAGACGCACCTAGCGGACACTGGGTGCAGGGGCCTCAGGACATGTTCTCTCAGGAATCCTCTTTTCCGTTGTCTTCCCCAGCTTCTCTTGCTGAAGATGTCCATCGTAAAAGTTTGTGTAAGAGGAAGCACATGGATTCCCCAGAGGAGTCTGTCACCGAAGACACAGATTTCGATGAGGGGGGAAGGATCCTCTCGGTCACCCTCTGACGTATCCTTTGGTGATATCTTTGAAATCCTGAAACAGAGAGGTGACTGGCAGCCCTCTAATCCGACCCCTGAGGAATCTGTGTTCCTGCAGGCTTTTCGTGCCCGGCCCCCTACCTCCTGGGTTAATCCACCTGCCAATGAACTTGTCAAGTTCATCGCGCAGCGTGCTTGGAAGGCCCCTGATATTGTTGAAGCTATTCCCCAGAGGCCAGATAAGATCTTGTTCCCTCCTGCTTCAGATCCCCATTGGTCCAAAGGTCTTCCTGTAGACGCTCTGGTGGTAGCGGCCACAACAAAAAAGGATCTGGCAGAAGAAGAAAGCCAGACTGTCCATCTGCCTAACAGAGAGTCCCGGGCCCTGGACAGAATAGGGAAGCGCACTTTTGCTTCAGCGACCTTTGCTATCAGGTTCCTGAATTATATGGCACATTTTACCAGGCTTCAAAGGGATCTGGTTTCTGAGCTCTCTGAAACTGTGGCTGGTGCAGTGTCTGATGAGGTCCGTGACAAAGTGGCCCCTCAGCTGGCCACCATTGAGTCTATATCTAACTCCTCTATGCGATTAATATCTCACGCATCAGAAGGAGCAGCTAGAGTGGTGGGTTCAGCTACAGTCTTGAGACGACACACCTGGATGCGCTTGTGCAACTTCACGGAACCTTTTAAGTCTTCCTTTTTTAATGCCCCCATTGAGCCCTCCTCGTTGTTTGGGCCCAAAGTTAAAAGCACACTGGCCAGATGTGAACAAGATGGTAAGTCCCTTTCTGCCGTAGGTGTCCATTATTCTTCCCCTCAACGTACTTTCTCCCGAAACCAAAAGAGTGGGAAAATATGGTTCAAGAAATCTCAGGGTCCTTTCCATGACACACAGGCCGAGTTCTCCCCCAGAGGCATAGGGGAAACTCACAGGGAAGATGCCCCTTTTGGGGCAGAGGGGGACCGTGTAACCAGGGTTCCAGGGATTCTTTCCCTGGTCAAGCCTACCAGTGCTCCTGAAGAGTGGCCCAACTCCTTTCCTCTGGTGGTTGGGGACCGTTTCTCCTTGTACCCTTCTGCCTGGCTAACCATTACCACCGATTCTTGGGTACAAAGGATCATAGCCAGAGGTTATTATATCCCCTTCGATCTTTGTCCCATCCCTTCAAGAAATCTTCCCGACGTTCCACCCAGTCAAAGGGAAGAAGCGGCACTAGAGATAGAAAACCTGCTAAGAAAAAGAGTCATCCAAATAGTCCCTCCAGACCAGTTAGGATCCGGATTTTACTCAAGACTATTTTTGGTGCCAAAGAAAACCGGGGACTGGAGACCAATTTTGGATCTCAGTGTATTGAACAAGTTTGTGAGAGTACAAAAATTCTGGATGGTCACTATACAGTTTATCTTCCCACTTTGGGAAAAAGACGATGTTTGTCGTGTTACACTGCTGCAGTCTTTAAACTTGGGGTTCCCCAGTCGGCCTGAGTTCCAAAGTCTTGGTCCGGCGTCAGTTGCTGTCGCTTCCTCCCTGACGTCAGTGCGACAGGGGTATATAAGATGCAGCCGACGCCATTTTCTTTAGTCTTTCTTGCCCGGTGGTGCCTGAAGCAGAAGCAGTTCGCAAATGCCGGTCGGCCGACTCCTGAGATTTTCATTCCAAATCCAGAACCGAAGTCTTCTAAAAAAGCTAAGTACCCCATTGGGGAAACATTTTCTTGCCTCAGACCGATGTCAGTAAAAGTTAATAACAGTATTTCTTGTGGTAAGCAAATACCTCATAAGGATTTCCACTCCTATTGTATTCCATGCCTGGCCCAGACCACGAAATCACTGGTTGTCGGTTTTATGCTAGGTTTAACAAGCGCACTATTAAATGTCGGTTTGATTTTGCCCAACATTATTTTGGCAGAAAATTCAATTACACCATGCCGTCGGAACTTCCAATGACCGGAATACATAAAAAGTGCAAGGACAAGGACAGGCATCTGAGGCCCAAAACTGACGACGAGGCCTCTTCTAGACCGGTCGCCGGTTCTCCGGTTTTCAGCGAGGTGCTTACGCAGCCCCTGACGACCGCTTCCACAGAACCACAGACCACCTCCTACTCCCACGTGGAGCTGGCTGGGCCTTCGGACGCACTAGGTTTTCAGCTTACCGAACCTAACCCTACAGAGGGAACCGAAGTAGCTGAGCAATCCACAGCTACAGAGGGTGTTTTCAGACCTACCCAGTTAACCATTAAAAACCCTCTGCTAAGTCTAAGCCCCCCTTAAAAGCAAAGAAACAGATGCAGCACTCTCCAGGACAGGCTTTTATGCCTAAGAAACAAATGCTAAAAATGGCCGAAGACCTAATCACCCTGATCTGGGGGTCCCATCCCCCTCCTGATAAAAGGCCCAGACAGGATGCAGACTATGAATCTCCCGACCAGGTGTCCATTTCCTCAGACTCATCCTCAGATCTAGGACATTCTTTACACCCTTACGAGGATTCTGATGCTGAGGAATCAATTCCATCAGCCTCTCCGACTGAGGACTACTCCTTTGGGGGAGACCTTACATACTATGAGGGAACATTTCCATTGGGAAGGCCAGGATTACTCAGAATCCAAGAAAAGGCTCAGAGACTCCCTTTTATTGCCTCAACACAGATAGATCCCTTGCTATCCCGCCAGTATTAGATATTGTGGATGATGTGTACACTGAATCCAGATTAAACTCTGACTCCTTAACCCCAGCCCCAGTTAAACCTGATAGATATTACAGAGCCCCTGACTCTCACAAATTTCTGTACAAAAGCCCTGTTGCTGACCCTGAAACTATTTCTCAGGCACCCAAAGGGATTAAGGCCTCATCAGCAAAAAACCCAGTTCCCTCTGACAGGGATTCCAGAGCATTAGACAGATGGGGAAAGAAAGTATATACATCTGCAACTTTAGCAATGAGAGCCTTGAATTGCCAGTTTCACATGCTAAAACATCAGCAATTTTTGATGTCTCAGTTGAAACAAAAGATGCTTCCAGATTCAGATCCTCCTAATTTTAAAGAAATGCAGGATTTATTGCATGCAGCTGAACAAGTGGGAAACATACTTTGCAATGTGGGTTTGATTCCTTAGAGGCCTCCTGTAGAGCAGCAGTTACAGGCTCTGTTATTAGAAGGCATGCTTGGTTAAAAGAACATACGTTACCAGATCATGGTAAGGCCAAATTATTGGATGCACTTTTGCAGCGGGATGTGTTGTTTGGAGTTAAGGCAGAGGAGGTATTAAAGAAGATGGAGGATAAGGCAAAATCTATGCAAACAGTGAAAGATTTCTTACAGGTTCAGCCTTCTCGTTTTAGCGGAAATTGGCCAACAAAGAATTGGTCCTTTCCAGTCACAGACAGACCTCAAAGGGGCAGATACAGAAGTCCAAGAGGTAGTGGTCAGGCAGAAGGCCCTTACAGGCCTCGACAATGGGGTAGACCAGGTCAGAAAGAAGGGGAAGACAGGCCTCAACCTTATAAAAAGCAGCCTCAATGACTTTCCACTACAGCTGCCAAACAGCTCTCTCTTGGCAGCCCCCTTAGGAGGAAAACTGGCACTTTTCTATCACAATTGGCATTGCATCACCAAAGACAAATGGGTTCTCAACATTGTATCTCAAGGTTACAAGTTCCACTTTCACACTCTGCCAAGGTTAAAAGGAATGCCAAATCTGCCACCAAATCAATGGGCAGAGGCTCAAAAATAAATTACAGCACTCATGGACATGAGAGCTATTCAAAAGGTACCACCACAGGAGCAAGGACAAGGATTTTACTCAAGACTCTTTCTGGTTCCCAGAAAGGACAAAGTCTGGAGACCCATTCTGGACCTTTCTTCTCTAAACACTTACCTGGATGTTCCGAAATTCAAAATGTTGACACTACAGCAGCTTCTTCCCATGCTGGGCAAGAAAGCTTGGCTCGTGACTTTGGACTTCAAAGAGGCATATCTGCATGTCCCTATCAGACAAAACTGCAGAAGATACCTCAGATTTCTAGCTGGTTCAATGCACTATCAATTCTCTGCACTGCCCTTTGGCTTATCTACTGCGCCTAGGGTCTTCACAAAGTGCCTGGCACCAGTAATTGCATTTTGCAGGCAAAAAGGAATTCAAATTTATCCATACCTGGACGACTGCCTGATTCAAGCAGAGAGCAAGGACATTCTTCTACAGCATCTGGCATACATAAAAAAGTTATTAAGTTGCCTGGGGTACACAGTAAACGAAAAGAAATCAAAACTAGTGCCCTCACAACAGATAATATTCCTGGGTGCCAGCTTGAACACAACGGCCCAGATGGCTTATCTCATGTCAGACAAGCAAGGACAACTGACTCAATATTTTAATTTAATGGCAACAGAGACCCAACTCCCTGCAAGAAAAACTCTACAGGCCTTGGGTTACATGGCATCTTGCATACTACTAATTCCATATGCCAGACTGCATATGAGGAAACTACAATGGTACCTAAAGAGTGTATGGTCTCAACACTGTCAAAGTTTGGAAACAGTTATACCACTAATTTCTTGCCTTCAACAGGAGTTTCGATGGTGGGCTCAAGCTTGTCACATCAACAAGGGGCAGCCTTTTACTCAATCCACAGCCGGCAAACACTGACAACAGATGCATTGGATTACGCCTGGGGAGCACACATTGCAGGAAAATGTATCCAGGGCAAGTGGCCCACAGAGCAAAGACATCTCCACATCAATCAAAAAGAGATGCTAGCTGTACAAAATGCAATTATATCATTCAAGGACCTGCTGCATCCAGGACAATTACTACTAAAGACAGACAACACCACAGTTATGTGGTACTTAAACAAGCAAGGGGGCACACACTCCTACCCCCTCTGCAGACAAGCCATGGCCTTATGGAACACAGCTCTAAACTACCAAGTTCATCTGCAAGCACAATTCCTGCCAGGAAAGAAAAACACACTGGCAGATGACCTAAGCAGAAACATTATGGACCCCCACGAATGGGAATTGAACCCACAAATATTCAGAATGATAACACAAAAATGATGGAGCCCGGACATAGATCTGTTTGCATCCCCAATGAACTGCCAATTACAGAAATTCTGCACAAGGAGCTACCATCCACAAGCATGGAAAGTGGATGCCCTCTCATTCAGCTGGAAAAAAACTACAAGTATACGCTTTCCCTCCTTTACCTCTCCTTCCAAAGGTACTCATAAAAGCCAGGCAGGAAGAGCCAAAGATTATCCTGATTGCACCAGACTGGCCACGCCAGCACTGGTACCCAATCTTAAAGAACTTAGCACAAGAACCACCCTGGATTTTGCCTCAAATCCCACAGTTGTTGACACAGCACAACAATCAGATACTTCACAGCCAGCTAAAGACCTTAAATCTAGCTGCATGGAAAATTCCTTAGTCAAGCAAGCAATGCCTCTTTCCAAAGCTGCTATGGATGTCATTCTGGAGGCCAGAAGGCCTAGCACCAGGAAAGCCTACTTGGATAAATGGAAGAGATTCTGTGCCTGGAGCCAAGCGCACAGCCTTGACCCTCTTGTCCCAAACATTCCTCAGATACTTCAATACTTATCTGAGATGCTGGACAAGGGCCTCTCCTTCCCATCCATCAAGATCCACGCCTCAGCCGGTTCTGCTCATTACAACACGGATCCACCAATTTTTTCTAATCCTTTGCTCAAACAGTACCTCAGAGGGGCTAAAAACATGAGACCGCCCTATAGAGCACCTACACCAACTTGGGACCTCAACTTTGTTTTGGAAAAATTAACGTTACCTCCTTTTGAGCCAGCTAACACAGCATAATTAAAATACATCTCTTGGAAAACTGCTCTGCTACTGGCAATAACATCAGCACGAAGAGTTTCAGAATTACAGGCACTAATGGCAGTGGAACCTTTCCTCATCTTCCACCAGGGCAGGGTGTATTTAAGAACTAACCCTACGTTTATGCCAAAGGTGGTATCAAGTGTGGCTCTAAACCAAACTATTCACTTGCCTACTTTTTATCCAAAACCACAGAACAAAGGGGAGAGACTACTACATTCTTTGGACATTCACAGGCAGTTGCGCTTCTACTTGGACAAAACCAAAGCTTTCAGAAAATCTGAGCAATTATTGATAGCATACGCTGCAGGAGCACAGGGAAAAGCCATTTCAAAGCAGACTATTTCAAAATGGATAGGACACTGTATACATTTCTGCTATACCCACCATGGGAAACCTGTACCTAGCAGCATTAGATCTCACTCCACCAGGGCAACAGCCACTTCAACTGCCTACCTCAGAGGAGTACCTACCAAGGATATTTTGGAAGCAGCAACATGGAGTTCTGTGCATACCTTCACCAAACATTACCATTTGCCTTTATACTGCAAATCCAGAGCTGGCTTCACCACTGCTGTACTGCAGGGCCTTATAGCCACCCCTAATGCCTTATAGATCCAGCTTCCCTACCTCAGCTTTGGGATTCCACCCAAGTGTAATGACTGCTGCAGTCATCACACTTGGGTTATCCTGCAGTCAGGCGGTTCCCCAGTCGGCCTGAGTTCCAAAGTCTTGGTCCGGCGTCTGTTGTTGTCGCCTCCTCCCTGATGTCACTGAGACTGGGGTATATAAGATGCAGCTGACAGCATTTTCTTCAGTCTTTCTTGCCGCGTGGTGCCCGAAGCAAAAGCAGTTCGCCAGTGCCGGTCGGCCAGCTCCTGAGATGTTCATTCCGAATCCAGAACCGAAGTCTTCTACAAAGTTAAGTACCCTGTTGGGGAAACTTTTTCTTGCCTCAGACCGATGTCAGTAAAAGTTAATAATTGTATTTCTTGTGGGAAGCAAATACCTCATAAGGATTTCCATTCCTGTTGTATCCCATGCCTAGGCTCAGACCACGACGTCACTGGTTGTCGGTTTTGTGCTAGGTTTAACAAGCGCACTATTAAACATCGGTTTGATTTTGCCCGGCATTATTTTGGTAGAAAATTCAATTATACCATGGCATCGGAACTTCCGACGACCGGAATACACAAAAAGCGCAAAGACAAGGATAGGCATCCAAGGCCTAAAACTGACGGCGAAGCCTCTTCTGGGCCATTCGCCAGTTCTCCGGTTTTCAGTGAGGCGCCTTCGCAGCCCCTGACGACCGCTTCTGTAGAACCACAGGCCGCCTCTGACTCCCACGTGGAGATGGCTGGGCCTTTCAGATGCACAAGTTATTCAGCTTACCGAGACTAACCTTTCAGAGGGATCCGGAGTAGTTGAGCAACCCACAGCTTCAGAGGGTGTCTTCAGACCTACTCAGTTAAGCATTAAACCCTCAGCTAAGTCTAAGCCTCCTTTAAAATCAAAGAAACAAATACAGCATCCTCCAGGACAGGCCTCCATGCCTAAGAAACAAATGCTTAAAATGGCCGAAGACCTAATCACTCTGATCAGGGGGTCCCATCCCCCTCCTCATAAAAGGCATAGGATTCTGATGCTGAGGAATCCATTCCATCAGCCTCACCGCTTGAGGACTACTCCTTTGGGGAAACCCTACATACCATGAGGGAACATTTCCACTGGGAAGGCCAGGATTATTCAGAGTCCAAGCAAAGGCTCAGAAACTTCCTTTTATTACCTCAACACAGACCCCTTGCTATTCCACCAGTGTTAGATATTGTGGATGATGTGTATACTGAATCCACCTTAAATCCTGATTCCTTACCTCCAGCCCCTGTTAAACCTGACAGATACTACAGAGTCCCTGACTCACATAAATTTCTGTATAAAAGCCCTGTAGCTGACCCTGAAACTATTTCTCAGGGACCCAAAGGAGTTAAGGCCTCATCAGCCAAGAACCCAGTTCCCTCTGACAGAGATTCCAGAGCATTAGACAGATGGGGAAAGAAAGTATATACGTCTGCAACTTTAACAATGAGAGCCTTAAATTGCCAGTTTCACATGCTAAAATATCAGCAATTTTTACTGTCTCAGTTAAAACAGAAAATGCTTCCAGAATCAGATCCTCCTAATTCTAAAGAAATGCAGGATTTATTGCATGCAGCTGAACAAGTGGGAAAGCATACTTTGCATTGTGGTTTTGATTCTCTAGAGGCCTCCTGCAGAGCAGCAGTTACAGGCTCTGTCATTAGAAGACATGCTTGGTTAAAAGAACATATGTTACCAGATCGTGTTAAAGCAAAATTATTGGATGCACCTTTGCAGCAGGATGTGTTATTTGGAGTTAAGGCAGAAGAGGTATTAAAGAAAATGGAGGATAAGGCTAAATCTATGCAAACAGTGAAGGATTTCTTACAGGTTCAGCCTCCTAGATTTAGCAGAAACTGGCCAACTAAGAATTGGTCCTTTCCAATTACAGACAGACCTCAAAGGGGAAGATACAGACGTCCAAGAGGTAGAGGTCAAACACAAGGTCCTTATAGGCCTCGACAATGGGTTGCCTCAGGCCAGAAAGAAGGGGAAGACAGGCCCCAACCATATAAAAAGCAGCTCCAATGACTTCCCACTACAGCTGCCAAACAAATCCCTCTTGGCAGCTCCCTTGGGAGGAAAACTGGCACTCTTCTACCACAATTGGCAAACGATCACCAAAGACAAATGGGTTCTCAACATTGTATTTCAAGGTTACAGGTTCCACTTTCACACTCTGCCAAGGTTAAAAGGAATGCCAAATCTGCCACCAAACCAATGGGCAGAGGCTCAAAAACAAATTACAGCACTCATGAATATGAGAGCTATTCAAAGGGTACCATCACAGGAGCAAGGACAAGGATTTTACTCAAGACTCTTTCTGGTACCCAGAAAGGACAAAGCCTGGAGGCCCATTCTGGATCTTTCATCTCTAAACACTTACCTGGATATTCCGAAATTCAAAATGTTGACATTACAGCAGGTTCTTCCCATGCTGGGCAAGAAAGCTTGGCTCGTGACTTTGGACCTCAGGGAGGCATACCTGCATGTCCCTATCAGACAAAACTGCAGACGATACCTAAGATTCATAGCTGGTTCAATGCACTACCAATTCTCTGCACTGCCCTTTGGCTTATCTACTGCGCCCAGGATCTTCACAAAGTGCCTGGCACCAGTAATTGCATTTTGCAGACAGAAAGGAATTCAAATTTATCCGTACCTGGACGACTGCCTGATTCAAGCAGAGAGCAAGGACATTCTTCTAGAGCATCTGGCGTTTGCAAAAAAATTATCAAGTTGCCTGGGGTACACAGTAAACGAAAATAAATTAAAACTAGTGCCCTCACAAGAGATTATATTCCTGGGTGCTAGCTTGAACACAACGACCCAGATGGCTTATCTCATGCCAGACAAGCAAGGACAACTGACTCAATACTTTCAATTGATGGCAACAAAGACCCAACTCCCTACAAGAAAAATTCTGCAGGCCTTGGGTTACATGGCATCCTGCATACTACTAATTCCATATGCCAAACTGCATATGAGGAAACTACAATGGTACCTAAAGAATCTATGGTCTCAACACTGTCAAAGTTTGGAAACAGTTATACCACTAATACCTTGCCTTCAACAGGAGTTTCAATGGTGGCTCAAGCTTGTCACCTTAACAAGGGACAGCCTTTTACACAACCCACAGCCAGGCAAGCACTGACAACAGATGCATCGTATTACACCTGGGGAGCACGCATGGCAGGCAAATGTATTCAGGGCACGTGGCCGCAGAACAAAGGCATCTTCACATCAATCAAAAAGAGATGCTAGCTGTGCAAAATGCCTTTATAGCTTTCAAGGACCTGCTGCATCCAGGACAACTACTGATAAAGACAGACAACACCACAGTTATGTGATACATAAACAAGCAAGGGGGCACTCACTCTTACCCCCTATGCAGACAAGCCATGACCTTGTGGAACACAGCTATAAACCTTCAAGTTCATCTGCAAGCACAATTCCTGCCAGGAGAGAAAAGCACACTGGCAGACGACTTACGCAGAAACATCATGGATCCCCACAAATGGGAATTGAATCCACAAATATTCAGAATGATAACACAGAAATGGTGGAGCCCGGACATAGATCTGTTTGCATCCCCAATAAACTGCCAGCTACAAAAATTCTGCACAAGGAGTTACCATCCACAAGCATGGAAAGTGGATGCCCTCTCATTCAGCTGGGAGAACCTACAAGTATACGCTTTCCCACCACTTCCTCTCCTGCCAAAGGTACTCATAAAAGCCAGGCAAGAAGAGCCAAAGATGATCCTGATTGCACCAGACTGACCACGCCAGCACTGGTACCCAATCTTAAGGAGCTTAGCACAAGAGCCACCCTGGATTTTGCCTCAAATCCCACATCTACTGACTCAGCACAACAATCAAATTCTACACAGCCAGCTAAAGACCTTAAACCTAGCTGCATGGAAGATTCCTTAGTCAAGCAAGCAATGCCTCTCTCCAAAGCTGTTATGGATGTCATTCTGGAGGCCAGAAGGCCAAGTACCAGGAAAGCCTATTCGGATACATGGAAGAGATTCTGTGCCTGGAACCAAGCTCACAGCTGTGAACCTCTTGTCCCAAACATTCCTCAGATACTACAATACTTAACTGAGATGCTGGACAAAGGCCTCTCCTTCTCATCCATCAAGATTCACACCTCTGCCATCTCTGCTCATTACAACACAGATCCACCAATTTTCTCTAATCCTCTGTTAAAACAGTACCTAAGAGGGGCTAAAAACATAAGACTTGCCCCATAGAGCACCTACTCCAACTTGAGACCTCAACTTTGTTTTGGAAAAACTAACTTTACCCCCTTTTGAGCCAGCTAACGAAGCAGAATTAAAATATATCTCTTGGAAAACTGCTCTGCTCCTGGCAATAACATCAGCACGAAGCGTTTCAGAATTACAGGCACTAATGGTAGTGGAACCTTTCCTCATTTTCCACCAGGACAGGGTGTCTTTAAGAACTAACCCTACATTTATGCCAAAGGTGGTATCCAGTGTGGCTCTAAACCAAACTATTCACCTGCCAACGTTTTATCCTAAACCACAGAATAAAGGGGAGAGACTACTGCACTCTTTGGACATTCACAGGCAGTTACGCTTCTACTTGGACAAAACCAAAGCTTTCAGAAAATCTGAGCAATTATTGGTAGCATATGCTGCAGGAGCACAGAGAAAAGCCATTTTAAAATGGATAGGGCATTGTATACGTTTCTGCTACACATACCATGGAAAACCTGTACCTAGCAGCATTAGATCTCACTCCACCAGGGCAACAGCCACTTCAACTGCCTACCTCAGGGGAGTACCTACCAAGGATATTTTGGAAGCAACAACTTGGGGTTCTGTGCATACCTTCACCAAGCATTACCATCTGCCTCTATACTCTAAATCCAGGGCTGGCTTTGCCACTGCAGTGCTGCAGGGCCTTATAGCCACCCCTAATGCCTTATAGAACCAGCCACCCTACTTCAGCTTTGGGATTCTTCCCAAGTGTAATGACTGCAGCAGTGTAACACGATGAACATAGTACAGTTTTGTACCTACCATAAATGTAGATGTTCGAGTGTATACACTGCTGCAGACCAGGTTACCCCCCCTCCTTCCCCTCTTACTGGCTGGTACGTACCTATGTCTTCTACCCTTACTACCTATGGGGAGTATTTGCTGGTAGCTGTAAGTTGTTGTTTGCTTTTCTTATGTATGTTTTATTAGCAATTGGAATTGCCTACCTATTTAGAGTCACCTGACATCTACGGCAAGAAAAACTGAAGAAAATGGCGTCGGCTGCATCTTATATACCCCTGTCGCACTGACGTCAGGGAGGAGGCGACAGCAACCGATGCCGGACCAAGACTTTGGAACTCAGGCCGACTGGGGAACCGCCTGACGGCAGGATAACCCAAGTGTAATGACTGCAGCAGTGTTTACACTCGAACATCTACATTTATGGTAGCTACAAAACTGTACTATTGGATGTGCTCTATAGATCTTCAAGATGCGTAATACCACATAAAGATGGACAGGCCATCACGAAGATTTCTGCGCTTCCATGCCGGAGCCAGTCACTGCCAGTTCAGAGTACTGCCCTTCGGACTCTCTACAGCCCCCAGAGTGTTCACAAAGTGCATGGCAGTTGTCACAGCTCACTTGCGAATTCAAGGATTCCAGGTGTTTCCATACCTAGACAACTGGCTCTTTTCCGCCCCCCACCAGAGATCTCCAAACTAGCAGAAATCCAATTTCACCCCATCTCAGTGGTCAGAATTCATAGGGGGTATCTTGGACACAAAAAACAGCAGAGCTGCTATTCCAGAGCACAGAATTTTAAGGATAAAACAACTAATTCCAATCCTTTCAAAGGAAAAATCCATGGCTCACTCTATCCTACGGCTGTTGGGTTCCATGGCAGCCTCCATCACCATTGTTCCCCTGGCCAGGTTTCCCATGAGGCTTCTACAATGGCTACTGCTCACCCAATGGTATTCTTTTCAGCATCCTCTTTCAGCCATGATTTGAGTAACTCACAGGTGCAAACAGGATTTAAATTGGTGGATGTCACACAATCTCTTTCAATGGTCTCGCCCCCTTTCCATCCAGCAACCCAAGGCCACAGTGACCACAGACGCCTCCCTGATGGGGTGGCGGGGGCTATGTCAGGGACAGACAGTCCAAGACACTTGGTCCCAACTGGAGGCCCATCTGCATATAAATGTTCTAGAGCTGACGGCGGTGCTTCTGGCGTTGCAAGCATTCCATCCCCTGCTGCCGTCTGGGACAATTGCGATTCAATCAGACAGCATGGCAGTTGTCTAGTACATCAACAAGCAAGGTGGAACCAAGTCTTATCCCCTTTGTCGAGAGGCCATGAGGATATGGCAATGGGCGATGGCTACCAACCGTTTTCTTCTAGCAATGCACATTCCCGGGAGTTCCAACGTGATAGCAGACAGACTCAGCAGGTGTATTCTGCAACCCCACAAGTGGCCCCTGAATCCCTTGATAGCAGCAGAGATCTTCCACCGCTGGGGCTGTCCTTGCTGCAACCTCTTTGCATCCCTGGCCACCTACAAATGCAGCAACTACTTTGCCCTGATTCCCCTTCCAGGACAGTCTCCCAGGGATGCTCTAGTTCACGTTTGGCCCTTGGGTCTTCTCTATGCATTTCCGCCCTTTCCTCTCATTCCCCAGTTTCTGAAGAAAGCCTGGCGGTTGAAGAGCAAGGTAATCCTCATAGCACCATATTGGCCACGACAGATTTGGTTCCCATTCCTTTGGCCTCACCTACTAGATCGACCATGGATCCTCCATCCAATCCTGGAGTTGATCTCACACCCACAGAACCTGATTCATCCCAACCTGAACAGCCTGAAGCTAATGGCTTGGCTACTCCAATTCCCTTGGTTGCCAGGCAGAATGACCTTTCTTTACCAGTACGTGATGTTCTCATTGCTTCTCATAAGTCTTCCACTAGAATTACTTATCTGAGCAAGTGGAAAATATTTACCTGTTGGCTGAAAGGTAATAAAGTAGACCCCTTTTAAACACCAGTGTTGATAATATTAGACTGTCTGGCCAACCTGTTTCAATTGGGTCTATTGGCCTCTGGCATTCGAGTTCATTTGGCTGCAATTTCTAATTTTCATGAGGGTGTCCAAGATTCCTCTCATGTCCCATAAATTGTGCAAGACCTTCATAAAAGGCGTGAATCATCTGAAGCCACCTTTTAGAGAACCTGTTCAACCATGGGATTTATCACTAGTTCTACAAGCTTTGACAATGGCACCTTTTGAACCAGCCTTTTCTTGCGACCTCAAGTATTTGTCATGGAAAACCTTGTTTTTGGTCACTATTATTTCTGCCAGACGTATTTCTGAACTTCAAGCTTTATGTATCAAGAGTCCATACATGATTTTTCATAAAGATAGAGTGTCTCTGAGGACTAATCCATCATTTCTGCCTAAAGTGATCTCTGAAATGTCCATTAATCAAGCAATTGAATTGCCAATTTTCTTTCCCAACCTTTCAAACAGAGGAGAGGATTGCCTACATACCCTTGATATACACAGGCAAATCCGTTTTTACCTAAACAGGACTAAACCCTTTCGTAAATCTGACCAGTTATTTTTGGCCTTTTCTGGACCTAGATTAGGATCGGCTATTGCTAAGATCACATAGCTAGATGGTTGAAGGACTGTGTGACCTTTATTTACACACAACATAATATTTTATTGCCTACTACCATGAAAGCTCATTCTACAAGGTCGGTGGCAACTTCTGCTGCCTTCCATACCAGAGCTTCTTTACATGACATCTGTGCAGCTGCAACTTGGGCTACGCCTCATACCTTCATCAATCATTACAAATTGGATTTGGCCTCCAGGGGAAGAGCATCTTTTGGTTCTATGGTGCTCAGGAATGTCCTTCCATGAGAGTCTCCCAGGAATAGAGGTAGCTGGGGACGCTGTCCCATACGTAAGGAATAAATGAGGATTAACAGTATCAGATAAAGACGTTATGTCTTACCATAATGTTCCATATGTATTGTTGATCCTTGTTCAATCATTACGACCCTCCCTCCTTCCCCCTCTTGTGGTTTCTAGTGGATCTCACCATCCAGTTCTCTTAGGTTATTTGACCAGAGGTAGCCTCTACCTTCTTTAACTTGCAAACTCAATCTGAGGTAACAGGGAAAGGGGAATTGTGGGTAAGAGTTTAGCTTGAGAGTTTGAAGCTGACGCAAGCTTGGAAAATGGCCGGCTCGGTTCCGAGCTCGGAACCAATACCCATACGTAATGACTGAACGAGGATCAACAATACAGATGGAAAGTTATGGTAAGACATAACTTCTTTTTCAACTACACAATTGAGTTTTTGAGCTTAGATACACTTCGTAGTGTTTGTTTTAAGTTTTTATTAACAGTGGTTCCCTGCATATTTTGGTACAAAGTCCTAAACATTTTAAAATGTATTATAAATTGGAGTGTCATAAGTTGTTGGGGAACAGTGATTAATTGAATTATTGGGGTCAGGTACCTCATTAGATGAATGGTATATATTATGGATACTTACTTTTGATTGTTACTCTGAAGAAGTACTCTATTATATTTAAAGGATGAAAGCACTTACCTTTACTGGATTTTATTCTTCGCTGTTATACACTTTTTCTTCATTGTGGGTTACCCTGAGGGCTAGCTTGATTCATTTTACATTGTTTGGCTTGGATCATGTTGATTTTTTTTCTGTTTGTCAGAGTGATGTCAGTTTTTGGATTGAACACTGAGATGTGAATCTTCAAATGCATGTTTGAAATTCAAGAAAGAAAAAGGCAAAGAATGAGAGAACCCTTCTCTGTCAAATCTAGTGGTGTGAAAGATTTCTGCGAGACAGAATCATTCTCCTCCTTTTCAGGATTCTGATAGACACAGTTGTTCTTAATCTTCAGAGTTTCCACCAGACATTTCTGTTGTAGATGCTTTGACTTATGTTGGGGAATTTTTGCAGAAAATCCTATTTCATCTAAAACAGAGCAAAATGGACAGTCCTTCACAAAAACTAATAGCCAGCCACTTCATGCACCTAAGAAAGCAAGTAGGATGTGTCACGAAAGGAGATACTGCTGGCCCAGCTATCTGGAATTTTGTAAATAATTATATGTCATTTGTGAATATCAACATTTTGTACAGACTTACTGAAGAGGTATTTTACTAAGTGCTGTTTAAAAATGGATCCACAGCATGCCCTGCTGGAAGGGAACAGAAATGTATACACACTATTGTAACTGTTTGAATTTATATATTTTAACAGTAGAAACTGGAACACAAGAGGTTAACTTCAGAAAAATAGTTGAAATTAAATTACTTTATGGCAGTAAGAAGGCACTATGTCTGAAACTAGGGAATTTTCTGCATTGTCTTGCAAGTGTTTTATTGTTTTATGACTTCCAGCAAGTACCAAGATTTGAGGAGAAGCCCTTGTGTATGTATTTTGACAGGTAGATGCTAACTGCTACCAGCTGCATCAATGGTTGTTTTTCACCTGGGATAGAGTCAGATGACATGAAGTGATGCCATTATGCAAGTTATCCCAGCAGTAAAATTTGAGATATTAATTTGGGAAGTTTGTTAGTGAGAGACAGCATTCTTTGTCTTCGACCTGACAACATCAAGATCCACTCACCACATCTGCCTTGTTTGCTCTGAAGTAAGTGTACTAGGGTACAGTATAATTATTTTAGATATAGTCAGGAATATAGCAAAGGTTAGCTTAGATATTTTTCTTTATTTATTTGAGACTGTCCTGCAATGTTGTTTTAAATATTTCCTGTGATGTCTAACTCTGATATATCAGTGTACATATGTATTTAGTATTGTCTTGTTTTTTTATTATGTATTATTAAATATATTTCAAAGGGCGGCCACGGTGGTGCAGCGGTTAGCATTGCCGCCTCACAGCAAGAGGTTCTCCGGTTCGATTCTCAGCTGGGGTGCCTTCTGTGCAGAGTTTACATGTCCTCCCTGTGGTCGCATGGGTTTCCCCCCACATCCCAAAGACATGCTGTAGGTGGACTGGACACTCTAAAGTGGCCCTAGGTGTGAGTGTGTGTGTGCCTTCTGTGGAAGGTTGGGTGCCGGGCTGGCAACTCGACACCATAAAACTCCACTGCCAATCATGAGCGAACAGGTGATCCGCTGTGGCGACCCCTAACCAGGAAAAGCCGAAAGAAGAAGAAGATGATGATTATTAAATATATTTAAACATTTCATTGTGGCTGATCTTTGTGAGACATATTTAAGTTCTGAGTGTACTTGCATATTTATTTGGTGACACTGTTTAGGCCATTCCTAATAGCCTTGCTCTTGGTCAAACTACCTTTTGTATTGATAGTAAGATTGGACATGCTTTGTTAAGGGCCTTAAAGTAATTGATAAGGAGTGACTGGGGCAAGGAAAACTACCTTATAGTCTGGCCAGAGGGGGGCGTAGATAGTAAACTTGTGCCAGCTTTTCCCAGGTGTGTGTGTGTGTGTGTGTGTGTGTGTGTGTGTGTGTGTGTGTGTGTGTGTGTGTGTGTCAGCTACTTGGGCAGGGACACGAAGCACTGGTTTGACAGAGAGGGTGCTGGAGGTCTTGATTTGGTCACTCAGCTGAGATCTCAGCTCTATAGTTGTGACAGTGGGAAGTCTTATTGGGGATCTGGAGAAAGAGGGAGAAACCAGACCCAGACTGACTGTGGTCTCTGTGTGCTCTTAAGGGAAATTACACTTGATGCTGGTGCTCATGGCGAGGATTGAGTCTCCTTGATTACTGGGCCAGAGGTGGAACATCAGAGGATGTAGAAAATATTGTTAGATGAGCACGTACAGACACACACACACACACACACACACACACCTGATTCTGCTGCTGTTTCCTAATGTACAGATAATCAAAGTGGGAAGGATGTTCACCTAAAAGCTTGGTGCTTTGATAAGAATTCATGGTTGCTAGATAAATGTGATAAAAGCATTTATACATCTGGTATGTTAGTTGTTATGATTTGTTAACTGGTTAGGAGGGTTTTTTCATAAACCAGATCAACTATGACCTGAGCCACAAGGACATGGGTACTACAATATATAAATATATGACAATTTAGTGTATCCAGTTAGCCAGCTTGTTTTTAGGAAGTGGGAATAAACCATAGCAGGTGAAGAAAGCCCACACATCCCCCCTGAGAATATGCAGATTCCACACAGGCAGTAAGTTGAGGTCAGGATTGAACTCTGTATCTTGTTGCTGTGCGACAGAGATCTTTCCACTAAGCCACTGTCGGCCAGCTGCCCGACACACAGAATCTTATAAAAGCTCCATTTTAGACCAGATTCATGGACACTTGCAGTCTGTTCCTAATAGTAGTACTGCAGAGAAATTGAATTGATTGCTGCAGTATGTAAGCTCAGCATTTTTACACTAAAATGTGCTTAGGCTGCTGTTGATGTTAAGGTCTTTCATGCTAAAGATTGTTTTGTATGGCACAGAACTAACTCTTATATTGAAGATAGAGGCAAATGAATGGCCCAGTGATACCAGAATTTGATCAACCAGCAGGTGATGTTATCATGGATCTTGAGGGACACTACTCCTCAATGCCAAAATAATTATACTTCTAATAAAGAAATGTTTTTTACAGGACAGGCAGTTCTTAACTGTTTAATTCAAAGTGAAACAGTCCTGTAATCCAAGAGTCAAGGAAAAGGAAGAAACACCAAAGACCTTCAGAATGTCTGCTTCCTTCACAGTGCCTGTTCTCTTGCCCAGTACTTCTAGGAGTCTAGTTTCAGTCATCTTTCTGCTTGCCATGGATTACTACAGTTTAATCAATGTTGTTGACAGGTTTAGCAAGGTTAGAGAATTAAATGTCTTCAAAGGCCATGGATGTAGCCTGTTCTACAAATATATCCTCAGGACAACAGGCTGTACAGGTAGTATGTCAGTGTATGGTAAAGAAAATAATATAGAGGGTACTTTTATATCAGAGAGGTAAAGGCTTTTATTGTAGGCTAGAATTCTTTTCCAATTCTAGTGGTTTTGGGGCAGGTGTGTGGTGCACCAAATTGCCATATTGTGGTCACCTTCACTGAAGCTGGTTCATGGGAGCATGCACTTTCATAGGGGAAGGTGGTGTGGCCCTTGTGGTGGCAGAGGTTACACATCCATCTGGCCATGGCAGGGGTTAGGACCTATAAAAATCTCCTTTTAGCCAAGATGACAACAAATGTATTAGCAAGCCCCTCTGGATGTCTGTCAACTTTGTGGATATGAGGGTGTCCCCGACTGTTAGGGTCGAATGGACTCGTGTCTATTTAAGGGAGACTTGATGGCCAACAGGTACGATGATAAAAAGGTCTTAAAAATCAGTGTCAGTTGATTAATTTTGTATTCATCTCCTCATTTCTTATTTGATTAACCAGCAGTCATATCTTTACATATTCTCTGTGGCGAATATCATGTTATGTATTTGTCCCATGAAGATTTCTTGGTTGTACGTAATTCTATCATTTTCATCCATTACTTCTGTGTATATGTTCTTTCACACTGTTTGCGAATCTTTCAGTTTCTATTTTCATGTGATAGCTTTTTTTCAGTTAGAAAGCTAACATCAATAAAAATAATACAATCCATTCTAAATTCATACATCTTAAACTTTTATTACATCATAACATTAGCAACTTAGTAAGCATAACATTTTTACACATTATTCTTACCAGTAAATTTTCAAGTTAACGTAAGCATTGACGTGATTAGAAAATGTGGACCCACGAGACAGCTTTCTCTTCTTCACATTTCCAGCAGTATGGATTCACAGCTTGAAACATTTTTCTTATCCTTGTGAAGTATAAAAATATTTGTGTAATCTCTTCCATTCAGTAATCCTGAATTTCCTTTATCTGATAGCATATAAAGAGAGGAAGAAAGAATCGAAGAGCTTGAAGCCTGCTCCAGGGTTAGCCTAGAAAGACTGTCTGATAAGTGGGCAAAGGTGCCTGAATGAGTTAGTAAATCCAAGGAAACGTACAGTTTTGAGTTAAAAATTTCAGTAACAGCCCACTATACCAAATTCCTATGTATACTTTTCCACACAAAAAATAAAATGTTTACACAAAAAGTGATTATAAAACAGTTTTCCCTCACACAATTAAATAAAACAAATGTTTAGCTAAAGTTTTTCAGTGACAGCCACTGAAAACACAATTGTCAGTTTAAATAACAATCTTTCTTTGAGAAAAGTAAGGCGTACAACTATTCAAGGCACTCAGTTGAGTAGAGCAATGTATATTTTAGCCTGTTTGTATCGCATGATATGAACCAAGAGGTGTAAGATTCATGTCCCTTAGGTAATTTAAGCACCTACATCAACCTAAGATGCTGGAAAGAGGTATATTATTACATTAATGCCTTTAATTGCTTAAAGCAAAGTGCTTAACAGCCCCTTTGCTACACTGGGGCTGCCGTTAGTGTAATAGGGTTTATTAGATTCAGCATTTAAGAGTGGTAGCTCACTATCTCAGAGAATACTGTGGTTACATGTTTTTAGTTACATGCCTGGAGGCTTTTATTCATATAACTGTAAAGTATTTAGCTAATACAGGCTGTCAGGCATTATCAGCTTAACTTGCGTACCTGCACTATTATACATTATTTTACTTATTTTGTCACTGTTAGGTAGATGCTTGTAGAACTGTATTGTCTCTGTTGGGCTTCTTTGTAGCTTATGTACCTTTATTCCCTGTTGCTTATGACTGTACCGTAAGGGATACCTCACCAGTTATATTTAAAATGCATTTTTTCTTATCTTACCCATAGGAATATCCACCTAATCTACTGAACTAACTGAACCCACCCCCACAACGGCTCGGGACCTAAATGGACTGCTGTGCATTTAATCTAAACTTCCTGCAGTCTTCATTTTTATACTATAATTTCCAAAGAAAGTAAGAAGGTTAATATCTGTTTAAATTGTTGCAACTTAATTGTATTTAGCAGTGTAGTATTCCGCTTGGGAGCTCGCAGCACTAGCAGTATTTGACTAGGTTTCCCCACTTCCTCCCTGCCAGTACATACTTTAGACTCTATCAAGTAATCAAAGGGAAGCAGATATACTGAACCTACTCCCACTTTGGCTGTTTTTTCCTGCTCTTCCTGATTAGAGCTCACTGATTTCTCTGTAGTCTCGTGGTGGCTGGGCCCTGCTCCATTCGCCTTGCTACGCTCGGCTCACTCCACTCCCCTACCTTGCCCCCAATTCCCACCCATCCCCACTACTTCTACATTTGGTCTAACCCCTAATCACCTGACTGCTCCCTACAACCACTCTAACCACACCCCCTGATTAACTGTCATCTAAACAACACCACTTGCATCCAAATACCACAAAACCCAAACTATGCAGGGCTTACTTTCATCTCTCCTACTAACCCTCACAACTCTAACCTACATTACATCCTTACACACATACACACCACTACCACACACCACCTACCATACAACACATACCTTCACATCTGTTATTACACACATAAGCTTTCCTATAGCCCCCTCTTTATTTAGTGCCAACACAATACTATTTTTATGTAACAAGTATGTTTCACAATCCTGCACTAGAAAAACATCATGTAAACTCCACATAGACATTCTACAAACTGTCAAGCTTCAACTTTCATTAAAGAAATAGCGTCTTACCTCAGGGGATATTCACCCAAATCCAGGGCCAAGCAACATCATACCCCTAAACAAATACACTGCAGATCTACTCATCATCAGTCTTAACTCTTGCAGTATATCAAACAAACTTCCTCACTTACACACATTCATAACTCACTACTCCCCCGACATTCTTGCCACAACAGAGACCTGGCTAAAACCCAGCACACAGAATGAAGAAATTCTCCCTCCAGGATATAGTATCCTACTACTAGATAGAACCGGAAAGAAGGGTGGGGGTGTTGCAGTTGTCTATAAAAATACAATTTCTCTCCAACCTCTACTAACTCCTCTACTTAAATTTAATACTGCTGAGATCGTAGGCTCTGCGCTACTGTTAAATAAGAAAAAGAGCATCAATATTCTCTGTGCATATATCCCTCCAGGTAATAATGCTCCAATAATTGAGGAGATTCTACAATGGTCAAAAGAAAATCTCCCACAGGAAACTATTTTATTAGGTGACCTAAACACTGACTGGCTAGCCTGTAACTCTAAAAAACCCACTAACCACATCAACTTGCATGGATTCTCTCAACTCATTCAAGAACCTACTAGAGTAAACAAAAATATCCCATAAAGAATCTATACTAGATTGGACATTAGTAAACTACCCTGAACAAAATTACCAAGTAGGTAGGGCGATATTGTAGTTGAGGGCCTCACCAGTTCATTTCACGCAGAAGTGGGCGTGTCGCAAGTTGAGTGACAACCCGGTCTGCATATTACTTGGGGTTTTCGACAACTGGCAATAAATTCTATATTTTTTTTTTAACATTTTAGGTCGATTAAACTTGCAGTTATACACAATATGTGCATATCAAAGTTCAGTCATGCTGCAACACCCTGTAATACTTAAGACTTAAAGACTTAACCCCACAACTGAGTAAAAGAAAGAAGCGGTTACACTTCCGTACGATTGCATGCTGTACTGACAGCACATAACCGTTCAAAGTGTCAATATGAGATTTTGGTGACTGTTTGACTATTAAAAGCACTGTGACAATGGAAACACTTTAGTTTAAATAAGAAGCTGTTATATTGTATCAAGTCCATAATTTAGCAGTTGGCAGTCCTCTTAAGAAACTGAAATACCCCAAGGTCGAGAAAGTGTTTTTTGTTTAAATGTCGTTCATGCATACCGGTAATTTACTTCAGTTTACTGTTATATTTACTGTCCTATTACAACGTCAAGTGCACTTTTTTTCTTTGGTTGTACATTCAGAGGGAATGCATATTCATGAATGACATATCACGGGGGTGGGTTTTGGGCATGGCTTGCTACTGCGCATCTGGTGAGGCCGTCAACTACAGTATCACCGTAGGTAGTCTACCAGATGGACTTAGCGACCATCTCCCTACTTTCCTCCTACAAAAACGTACTAACTTACCCAAACCTACAGTCTATAGACAAGTCAGAAACTATCACAATGTTAATCCTCTAGAACTCAACACTATATTAAAAAATGTAATTGGGAGCCACTACACAGCCTTGACCTAGACCAAGCAGTGGACAATTTTAATAGTACTCTTATTAACATCTTTGATTCAGTTGCCCCAGTAAGAAAAATTAGAGCTAAGCAACACTGTGCTCCTTGGCTTACCAAGTCCACTAGAGCCCTATTAAAACCAGAGAGATAAGGCATGGAAAACCTGTAAGAAAAATAACACTAGTCTATCCAAACAAAACTGTCAACACTTAGGAATCAGGTCAAAAAACACACAAAGCTCGATAAACAGAACTACTTTCTAGATATACAAAAACAAACACTGCAATAACCTCCAAAAGTTCTGGCATGCAATAAACTTCCTACTAAAACCTGGTAAAACCTCCACACCAGCTCCCATCTCCACCTCTACAAAAACAGATAGTGATATGGCCTCCCAGTTTAATCACCACTGTACTGAATCCATTAAATCACTATCAACTCAACTTTCCAAAAATAGCTACTCATCCATACCAACAACTCCTAACAACTCACCTCCCTTTATTTTTTCACCTGTCCCAACCTCTACAATAAAAAATACCTCTAAAAACTTAAACTCACTACTCTTTCAGCAGATGGTATACCTGCTCATTTCCTAAAAATGGCTGCTGACTCCTTATCCTACCCAGTCTCAATCATAATCAACTGCTCTATACAGGAATCCCATATCCCTCAGCTATGGAAAATCTCTTACATTATTCCCTTTTATAAGGGTGGGAATTCCTATGATTTCTCTAACTGTCGCCCCTAGCCATTCTGTCTCCTTTAGATTCATAGATTAGTACTAGGCTAACTGCCCTCATGGACCATTTTAAGCCTAGCCAGTTACCCCCTATGAGAATCAAACCCTGAACCTTGTGCTTCTAAGGTAAACACCTTAACCATTACGCCACCCTCCAAATCTTTATCAAATATACTTGAGAAATGCATACACTCTCAGGTCATGCATTTCCTAGACTCTCTTCTCCTCAACACAGCATGGTTTCCGCCCACACCACAGCATAACTTCAGCCCTTCTCTCTTTCACAAACCTGGTTAACCAAAATAGAAATAACAACAGATTTGTATCTGCTATATTCCTGGACCTCTCTGAAGCATTTGACATGGTTTCCCACTCCATTCTAATAGATACTCTTACCTCTTTATCTTTTGCCCCTAACACTATTGCTTGGTTTAAAAACTATCTATCAGACTGACAACAAGCTGTCCAGTGGCAAGGAGTTATATCATCTTTACTCCCAGCTACCATTGGTGTACCTCAAGGTTCCATACTGGGTCCACTTCTCTTTTCTATCTTTACCAATAATCCACATATTTCTACCCTACAGGCTTCACTCATACAGTATGCAGACGATTCCACCCTGATCTGCTCTGGCCCAAATCTCACCGCTCTGCAGCATCTCGCCCAAGAATCTTTTGCATCAGTAGAAAGGTGGATCACAAATATTCAGCTTATCTTAAATAACAACAAAACAAAACAACTTCTGTCTACCCCAAACAAATCAAAAACCACTCCACTCTCTTCTCTGGAGAAACTTGAGTCGTGTTATAACAAAATCACCAAGTTTGCAAAAAATTCCCTCTTTAGAACACATCATTGTATACCTCTTAAGCAACTTTAGTGGCTTGAGCTCCCACAATTATTAACCTACCAACAACTAGTCATAGCTTGTAACAACATAAAATATCCTGAAAAAACTCAAGCCCTTAGGGAACTTCTGACTAACTACATTCCAAATTGATCACTCCCCTCTGCCAGCAAATCACTCCTCTCTATCTCCACAGCCAACAACACAGCAGGTAATGCTCTGTTTTCTGACAGTATAGCAAAAAGTTGGAATAATCTCCCTCCCTCGGTGACCTCTGCATCTAATACCAAACAATTTGAAAACTCCCTTAAGGCTCATCTTATTAGCTCTTGGCTATGTCTATGTGTTACTTACTACTAGTGTAGCTACCACCGTCTTATTAACTCTTGGCTATGTCCATGTGTTACTTAATCCTAGTGTATGCTACCACCATCGTATTAGCCCTTGGCTATGTCCATGTATGACTTAATCCTAGTGTATGCTACCACCATCTTATTAGCTCTTGGCTATGTCCATGTGTTACTTACTCCTAGTGTAGCTACCACCATCTTATTAGCCCTTGGCTATGTCCATGTGTTACTTACTACTAGTGTAGCTACCACCATCTTATTAGCTCTTGGCTATGTCCATGTGTTACTTAATCCTAATGCATGCCACCTCCATCTTTTTCTCTTCTCTCCAATTATCAGGCCTTCGGTAAAAATGGAAGTAACAAATGGTATTCCCTTGACATATGGAAATGTGATCTCTGTCTGGATATTTTGATGACTAAATTAATGCTCACTTGTAAATATTGCTGATATGATCTTTTTTGTGTACTTTTCTCTTATGCACAAAATACTGCTCAATAACAAAGTCTTTGCTTTTACATTATGTGTTGTTACCATTATCTGTTGTATTAATTAAGTTGAGCTTTTCTCCCCGGGCCTCTGCTGTAAATGGACCTCGTCCAGTCGGACCATCCCGGTTAACAAATGTAAAATAAATAAAATAAAAAATAAATAAAAAGTAAACTTTTCCCTCAGAAAAATATTACTTGGAAGGTTTTCCTCCAGAATGGTACTTAACCTGCCCAGCCTTGTTGAAGCACCGGCTGACCATCAATCACTCAAAGTCCACAAGGAGAGTGCACTTCGATGGTAAAATTCTGAAGGCTTGGAACCCTAACCACTGATTTCATATGGCTGTCCTTGGAAGGTATCCTAAAGCTTTGGATGCTGGTTGGTCATCATATACTTGGTAGGATGTAACCCATATAGTGTAGGTTACTGCAACAGTAATCTGTTCAACCGTCTAGTGTTTTAAGTGTATTTACACAATGGAAATAAGATTACAGTCTGCTTTATCTCCTAGAGAAATTCTGTTCTGCTAGTGTAGTATGCCCATAATGAATACATGTGAAATATTTTATTTCCAGAAGTCATTCCTATTAACCTTTTCCAGTTAGCCTCATATACATGCATGAATAACAAATACATTCATTTTAACTATATTATCATCATAATATAGTTATAAGTTAGGAATATTTAGCCCTCCCTTATTCTTGATGATTCCATTTTATTCCAAAAGCCTAGAGCATTTCCACCCTCTGTTACAAGTCACTCATCACATTCTTAACTTTCCTGTAAAAAAATGCTGGAATATGTGCAGTGACTGTATGAAAAGCATATGATAACAAAGGGAATAAAATGCAAACCCTGCATATGTGATCCATCTGTAAACTGAGCATGTTCTATTTTGAAATGTTATTCTTTACCTTCCTTTTAAAAAACTTTGCATAAGTTCTATTATTAGACTTTTCTAAATTATGTACTAACTATATTCTCAGATATTTATTATATTTGTTTTCATAAAGTATCATATTTCTCAAGCCATACAAACATGATTTAGTTGTAGGGCATGAGACTGTCTTAAATTTTCAGCTATCGCTTGCACTTTGTCTTATCACCTGAAATGGCTTAGAACTGCTCAGTATCTGAAAAATCCTGTCAGTACCTCTGTCAAGCCTGTTTATCAAAATGTTGTTTGGAAACAAAGAAATTCCTTGCAAGTCTGATTGCTTTACTGTAGCAGCTAAGAATTCCAAATATAAAGCAAAACAAAACAGGACAACAGATAATCCTGCCATATTCTTTGTGAAAGGCTAGAGTAATGACATTTCAGTATGTATTTTCGCTATAGCAACCCTGGCTTTGTATGTGGCCATGATCATGCCCCCAGATTCTCTGAGTAATCCATGCTCTAAAGGGGTCTTTGTTAGTAGCACCACTCTACTCTATAAAAGGCTTTTTTGTATCTGAACACAGTTGGAGGGTTATACTAAGAGTTAAGTAGGGTGGTAGCTTCAGTGCTGTAGGTGTTGGTTGGTGCATGTTTCAGTGTCTGAGGCCGCCTTGTGCAGTGGTAGTGTTATGGAAAGGGTTTTTCTTAGGGAAGGTGTAGGGTTGGGGTTAGGGTTACTAGCTTACTAATATGTGCCAGCCTGCCCCTGGCCTTAATCCTGCACCTTACTTTAGAAAAATCCTTTCCATAGCACTACTGCCATTTAGACAGTTTGTCCCATAGTAGTGCTATATTTTTTTTGGGTTTTTTTGTAGGTTTTTGTAGTTAGTTTAGTTATTTTTGAGATTTATGTAGTGTGGGGGGTTTGAGTATTTGTTTTAGTATTGTGAGTTGCTTGTTTTGATCTGTTGATATTATGAGCTGTTGATTTTATGAAGTGTCAGTATTTTGAGTATATGCATTTTGAACTATTAATATTTTGATATGTTCTGTGAGAAGTATAGATATATAGAGCGACATATGCATTTTGCTGCACTGAACAGTGCCAGGCATTATCTTGTTGCCTTGAAGGCGAGTTATTGCAGTGACTTTTTTGTTTTCTGTAAGGTACATATTTAAGTATTTAAAATTAACTATGAAACTGTTAAATTACAGATAACATAGATTATTTAAAACTGAATCTATCATGCAGTGCTGTTTTATCTGCTGATGAAGGTTTAGTTCCTTTGAACAAGTATTTGAAGTACCATGGAGATCCAATAAGGTTGGATGTTTCATGGTTCAAAAGGCTAGGCACAGATCTCCATGGAAGAATCTGTAAGAAACTGATTACAGTGAAAGGACTGCCAGTCTGTCCTGGTAAGTAAGATTTTTGAGGACATTTGTCTTTTTAGTTATGAATCTCTGAGGTCTCTTAAGTTGTTTGATATATTTAGATAAATACATGCCAAAAGGTGCATTGTATTAAAAAATGGGTCTGATAAGATGTGAGTAAAGGGAAATTAAGACATCTTTGGATCTAATGGAAATGCTTTAGAAAATTAGATGAGCCATGGTAAAGGAAACTGTTTTGTTTACCAGAATGAACTATTGTACATTTTTTATACTTAATTTAAGACCATTGCCCATGCACCATTTTTAACATGGTCTAACCATTCCAATTGAAGATGGAATAACAGCACCCACTTTACAGTTGTGTACAAACTTAGTTATAACCATAGGCCATGAGTGCTGGTCTGAAGGTCTAAGAAATATATGCCAAATAGGAAGGCGCCAAAAACTGAGTCCTGTGGTGTACCACTGCTAACATTTTTGCTTCCAGAAGTGGCACCTGCAACTCTAACCACATGGTTTCTCTCAGGCAGCTAGTTAGCTATCCACCACACATTATAAGGATTTATAGTTATAGTTAGATTTACAAGCGTATCAATCATGCCGTCATGGGGAATAGTGTCAAAGGCATTAGCCAAGTCTAGATATGCTGTATGTACTGCATGGCCACTATCCAGTGCATCATTTATTTATTAATGAGGTTAAAGAAGTAGAACCTTCCTTTGACAAAGCCAATTTGATAAGGGTCCAGGATTAAGAGATTTTCAATGTCCAGATTAATGAGATAATACACTCCTGCACTCCATATCTTTACATATGAAGCTAGTGAGACTAATGGATCCGTAGTTACCATGGTCAGTGGTTGGGCCACCCTTGTCTAATAGCATTATGATGACTGTTTTTCAGGCTTCAAGAATATAACCAGTGTAGAGGTTTAGATTAAAGAGCTTTACGTAGGGGTATATAAAGTCCATATTTGGTACTGATAATCAATTAGCCTGATAAGTTATCAGGTCCCATGGAGGAAGTATTCTTATTTTTCCTAGAGGGCTGAGAGAACTTAAAATGTTTTTTTATTTTTATCTCTGAACTTAATTTATCTTTAAATGAATCCCAGTTTGCCCACTACCCTTGTTGATCGTGTCCCATTTGTTGTAATTCATTCTCAGTTAACTGCTTATACCTGAAAACAAACTATTCTTCCTTAACTCATTCACTCCGGAGAAGCGCAGAAAATGCTGCCTGCTTCCTTCCACCATAGGAACAACAGTGCAGCCTGAGCTTATTTTCAGAAAATCATTTTGTAATACCATACAGAAAAGAAATGTTCATAACTCTTTAACCATAAGCATTAGACTAAAAATGTAAATACGAAAGTTGTTCAGCAGACACTGACCTTTCCAACAGTGTAAATGTTGATAGTGTGTATGTAAGTCATTATTAAATATTTACCCAGGAATGCTGATGTTGTGCATATTTTTTACCTTTTTCATACAACAAATCACAATATCTTGGTGAATCTACCATGGAGACCCATACAATTTGTGGGTCTACTTCACGATGTTGAAAGCCAAAATATCGAAGCTTATATTGTCGGCACCACAACATCAAAAGTGCAGAACATCGTGCAGGTAAACGGAAATCTCCGTAGGGGGAGACTTCCGTTTACCTCAGTGTAGTGCGGTCTTGGAGTTGGAATATTTAAGTAGGGGGGCTTGCCCCCCTGCCTATGCTAGTTAGTTTTTATTTTTGTTTATTTATTTATTTTTTTAAATGTTAATAGATGTTTTACTACATTGATCACTAGAGGTCGACCTTTAGTGATTCGATGTAGTAAGATTTCGATACCGTGATATAGACGCCAATTTGTAATTAATTTGTTGGTATCAATGTTAGCTTTAAAATTATACCTTACCCATTACTGTGATGCTCTATTATGGTGATATTCACAAAAATATGATTAATATTATATTTCTCATAATTGATAAACAAAGCATAATATCTCATCACCTGTAACAGACAGAGACTACATACCAGTGTACAAGTTGTGTGGCTCAATGTCAGCTTCAAAATGATGTATCATTTGTGTCATCACCATGCTCCCTTGCAAAGATATGGGCATAATAATGAGAAATATTACAAATGTATAATTTTCATAATCCTACAAGACTAAACAAATTGTGATATCTGTGCATTTGTACAGTATAGAGACACAATTCTTTTACCATATTGTAAGGAGTAATGCTGTCTTCAAAATGAGGTATTACTTGGGACATTGACATGCTCCCTTGCAAAATGATTTACTAAAATATGTAAAAAAATCATAATTGCCATAAACTAAGTCCTAAACAAACTTTGATATTTGTACATGTGTACAGCATACAGATACAGCTCTTTTACCATGTTGTATCTAATACTGTCTTCAAAATTAGGTATTACTTAGCATGTTGACATGCTCCCTTGCAAAGTTATTTACCAAAATATGAAATAAAATCATAACTTTCATAACCTTAGTCCTAAACGAACAACAACTTCTTCCCTCTGTTGTACAGTTTGTTTATAGCAGGGGACCACCAGATTGGCTTCCTTTTTTGGAGGATAGCGTCTTGGTTCTGTTTGGGATAGCATGATCCATGCACTCCTGTAAGTGCATATAGAGTGTATTTGTGTAGGATTCAGCAGTCGTAACTGTATTGTCCATCTGCATGGGTGTCATGAAGTTCACCACTTCTGTCTTAAGAAGCATGAAGTTGGCTTTGGAGAAGGTTTTTTACCATGGTTTCCTTAATGGGAGGTGGGGACGAGTTGTGTATATCAAGGGTGGTTAGCTTATGGTCGGATCGGACCAACGAGGAGTTGACTTCAGGTGTGGAACACCGGTCACTCATGTTGGTAATGACTAGGTCTAGGATATTGTTGCCCCTGGTGGGGGTGTGGGTAAGTTGATCCAGGGCATTGGAGTTTATGAAATCCAGAAAGCATTGTGTGAAGGAGTTGGTACACAAGTCGTTTTCCCAGTTAATGGTGAGGTAGTTGAAATCGCCCATTATTAGGGTGTTTGGTTGAACCCTAATATTTTCCAGTACATCAAGAAAAGAGGAGTGGGAATCCTGGGGCATGGTGGGGGATCTGTAGCAAGCTACAATTTGGATTGCAGTTTTGCCCAGAGTTAGTTGCACTTGGATAACCTCGGATGCATTATGCTGAGCAACTAGCCTGGAGGTGTGGATATCCTTAATGAATATGGACACACCTCCACCTTTGGTGTTCCGGTCCAGGTTACATGGCTGAAAAGTGTGGTATGAGTTATAGCCTGGTAGTGCAAGGGTGCTCTCTGGAGCCTTGAACCAGGTGTCAGTCACTGCACAGATATCGATGTTCTCCATTTTAAGGAGTGCCTCGAGTGAGTGCATTTTGAGATGTAGACTTTTAGCATTGAGTAGCATTACCCTCAGTTTTTGCTTGCCTGTTCCTGTTACAGTGGTGAATTTGTCATATGAACCTTGCCTAAAAAAGGCACTATAAGGGTGGCAAGAGCCTTAACCAGTATCTGGAATTCCAGTGGCGACAGGTGCAGGCCATCTCTGGCAAAGCATCGTGGTCTGTCGACCATGTCATCCCAAGCAGACAGATACTGGATCCCCTTAGAATGACACCAGAAGCTTAGCCAGTTGTTGAAGTCAATCATTTTGTCCTTTAAAAAAAGCAACGGAGAAAGGACGATCTCCATTGCTCTTTTTAAAGCTATTTCGCTATGTTAAACTCTTTTAACATAATGAGACACCTTTTAAAAAGCAATGGAGATTTTTCTTTCTCCGTTGCTTCCACACACAGCTCAGATGTACTGCATAAGCATATGCATGTGCAGTACATCGGAACTGCCACAGAATACTGGACAGCTGCAGAAGGACAGCACTGAGGCATTATACAGTGCCATTATTTAAGAAAAGTAAGTATTTTTTTTTCTTAAATAATGTCATTGTATAATAGCAGTAACCCACTTCTAGGTGTAGGTAATGCTGGATTTACCCATGGTTGTCTGTTTGGCTACACTAACCATGGGTAAATCCAGCATTACCCACACCCAGGCGTGGGTTATTGCTTAAATACTGCCTTCAAAATGAGGTATTACTTACCCTGATGACATGTTCCCCTGATAAAGTTGTTTAGCAAAATATGAAAAAAATATAGTTCTCATAACCATGGTCCCAAACGAACTGATATCTGGACATGTGTGTGGCATACAGATACAGTTCTTTTTATATCTTGCAAGTACTAATACTGTCTTCAAAATGAGCTACTACTTAGCATGCTGACATGTGCCCTGACAAAGTTATTCACCAAATATGAAACAATATCATAATTCTCATAACCAAAGTCCTAAACATAATGTGATATCTGTACATTTGTCCAGCATACAGACAGTTCTTTTTCCATCCTGTAACTAATACGGCCTTCAAAATGAGTTATTACTTATCCTGATGACATGTTCCTTGACAAAGTTATTTAGCACAGTAGGAAAATAAATCATAACTCTCATAACCATAATTGTAACCAAACTGTGATATGTGTGCAGGATAGTTATTGACATATTCTCTTGTACGTGGCACTCTCCTCAAGCAGTTCTTACTCATCATGTTCACCATCTTCCTACCATAGTTATTTGCCAAACTAAGTAAAATATCATAATTTACATAACACAATTCATAATCAAACTGTTATCTGTACCTGCGCATGGCATACAGATGGTTCTTTTACAATCTGAAAATTAAGTGTTATTCAGCATGTGTACAAGTTCCCTAGCAGTTCTTTTCCTGTGTTGTCAGTAGTGACAATGGTGTTCATAAAATATAACAATAGAGTTTCTTACCAGAGTGGTCCTACTTTGGTCATGGCTGTTGTCCATTCTTTCTTACTAACTGCATGTTACCAATATATCATGCATAGCTGTCATCACTCCATTGTGGAGGTCACTCAAGAACAACGCAATGCCAGTCTCAGTTAGGTAAACGCCATCGCTTCTGAAAGGGTGAACATCTTCTGCGGTGATGCTGTCATGGCAGATTGTTGATCCACTGACCCTGTGCATCAAGCCATGCATGAACCCATTCTGTAAATGTCTGGCCTTGTGCGCTGCCCGTTGACTGTTTTCCATCTCTGGCGAGGAATTATGTCAGACCACACAAAATGACAATGTGGCCACCATGACTGCAGGTGTTCAAAAATTGTTCTGATATGAAACCGTAGCCTTCCAAGTGGGTAAGTGATGATATCATTCCCTCCAATGTGCAGCACAAGAATGTCAGGCTCAGGGTAGATCAAACACTTCTCTTCCAACAACTGCAGGAGTCCACTCCAATGCATACCTCTTCTTACTATCCAGTATACCTTCACACTAGATGTGAGGAAGCTCAAGTTGTAGTGGTTTTCACTTCTGGAGGCATGGCTGACAGCCCAGTGAATGTAGGAATGGCCACAAACCCACACTCTCACTTCTCGTTCTCCTGCTTGTGAAGCCTTGTCACTGACACAAGGTGGATGCACCTGCACAGGAAAGAAATGCAAAGAGGATACTGCTGATGTTTGAGAGATGCATTGGAGGACTACACATGCATGTATGTATATCAATAGCATTACCTTGTTAGCTCATCCAAATCTTCACTCCTATTTACAGTGGCATTATTCTTTTGATAAGGTACATAACTGGTGATTACGATGCACAGGTACATACCTACCACCTTTGACAACACCAAATACACACAATGAGTAATGCTTTAGAGGTACATACCTACCAGCCCTGAAAACACCAGATTATACAATGACTGACAAGGGGGAACAGAAAGGGCACAAGTAAAGAGAAAAGCAGGGTAAGGACCACCACTCCAATAATATGCCGAGGACAGGCATGGGACCTCAGCTGGTGGACGTCTGAAGTGTCCCATACCTGTGCTGACTGCCCACTCAGACTGCTGGTAGCAGCAATGGCTCCCGATTGCATGCAGTGCCAGCACTCTGCCTTACCTTTGCCTTTTCCATTTACATGTGTCCTTTCAGCAATGGCCATAAGGACTCAAAGGAGGGAGCTAATGTAAAGAGTGAGCAGATACTGTATGTACGCCCAAGCACTTCACTGAGTCCATCATTAAACTTTCCCACCAATTACCCCTTCAGCAGTCTGGCTACGTATGCACAAGCACCAACATGAAACATCTCCCCAGTGACCCCTTCAGAAGTCTGTCCTACTATGCACAAGCACTAGAATGCAACATTTCCATCGATAAACCCTTCAGCAGCCCTTCCAAGTATGGCCAAGAATCAAAATGACACATTCCTGCCCATGAACCCTTCAGTAGTATGTCCAAGTATACTCGATCACTTAAATGAAACATTTGCCATGTGACCCCTTCAGTACATACCTCTCAACCTCTTAGAGCAAGGAATGTGGACAAAGCCATAAGTCACAGTAGGAAAGAGGACCAAAAATATGGACAATTTTTACATATTGCTGTTACAAAGTTAGAAAGTTAACAGAATAACAGGTTTTGCATTAGCATGTCCTAATAAATGTTGTTGGTGAGTGGAGAGGCTAATAGACTGCAGCAAGATTGACCCCATTTGCGGAAGACCATATTTGCCACTGATTGCTTGAGAGACCACTCATGAGGCATCAGGATAGTTCTGCTGAGCATGTCTGCAAGAATGTTGGATTTCCCCGGTATGTGCATCACTAAAAACAGCAGTTGGAGGAGATCACCCACAGCTCAACTCGCATTGCTTGGGTTGGTTCCCCGTTGTTTGTTGATGTACCAAACCAGTAACATATTGTCTGTTTGGGTACAAATTATCCCTAGAGGAAGGAGTTCTGAAAGGCCTGCAACTCTAAAAAGACAGCTCTCTTCTCCAAGACATTTATGTGCATATTGGTCTCTTCTGGGAACCATATAACACAATGAGGACTTTACTGTGTATCAAACAAATTGTACAAATGATCGAAAGAAACTGGTGGGGGATGGCTTGAAATGACTCCACGTAGACAAAAACCCAGATCTGGCTTATGCATGCATTAATGTGATAATGACCTCTACTCAACAGTGACAGCTGCTGAGAGTTTTACCTGAAAAGTGATAATGACTCAACGCTATAGTGGAACTGCAGTTATTGTTAATGTGATAATGATCTGCATTTAATCACTTGAAAGTTATGTATGCTCAGACACAGGTGATAATTTCTGCACATAACCTTTTGATTAGGCATTCATTATAATTCAGTAGAAATAGTATAACACTTCCCACCTAATGTCCAGACCTGACTGACAAAGCCAGGAAAACTGGCCAAAATATATGGTAGCCGTATGCTGATAGGGTCTATATTAGAACATTGAAGTTTCACAACTTCGAATGTTCTAATATCAACCCCTATTCAGCGAACGCTGAAAATAGCAAAGCTGCAGAAAACCAAATTTTTTCCTAGGGAAAGAATTCGGTTGTCCATTTCTGTTGCTTTGCTGTTTTTCAGCACTGTGGTGGAACGTTACGGGTCGGGTTCAGGTAAGTGTGCGATTGTATGGACGTGTGGGTTAGGGCAGGTTAGGTGAGTTAGTGTTAGGGCATGGGTCAGGTACGTGTGCGATTGTGTGGACGTGAGGGTTAGGGTGGGGTAGGAGAGTTAGGGTTAGGGCGCGGGTGAGGTGAGTGTGCAATAGTGACGGACCTTAGGGTTAGGGTTTGGGTTAAAGTAAGTGGATAGTTAGTAGTGCATGCACAGTTTAGTGTAGGGTTAGATGTAAGATTTTAGGTGTATGTGTGTGGATTGCTGTTTGTTTGGTGTGCTTGTGTTGTGTGTATGTGTTTTGGGACAGCAAATTTTTTCCCTAGGAAAAAATCGCTGTTTTGAATGTTCGATGTTGTCAGCATTCGCTGAATATGGGTCGATATTAGAACATTCGAAGTTCTGAAACTTCAATGTTCTAATATAGACCCTGCTGGTAGTAGTCAGCAAGTAATAACCTTTACCTCATTCAGCAACTACTGAGTATAAGCAGAGATACAAAAATACAAGCAAAAATGTCAGACTTTAATGGTTCCGCTGTGTAAGAATTAGTCCAAAAAGTAGCAATTCAAGTACTCACCTAACCATTTCTCTGGTTACAATATGACACAGATGTGAAAAGATAGAAATATTGTCCAAAATATCTGGTTGAGCAATGCCAAAAATCAGCAATAAAATATATGTAACTAAGCCTCTCATACCACCTAGACATTATTCAGTATAAAGACTGAATGAGAGTACATGTGCAGAAGGTTTAGATACATTTATCAGAACTGTTATCCATCATTCCAACATTTCTTCTGACGTATTTATCATCAGTTTTCCTCAAAACAGTATGTGCATATTGTTAACAGATGAATGATTCTTGAAAGCTGGGTACATAAAGAAAAAATTATAATAACCATCAGTGAAACCCGAACAAAAGATAGCCTATGCTTGTTACACCGTATGTGTAGTACAATATTCTAACAAATAGATCAGCTGCGAGAACATGGCATTGCACCTTGCAGTAAGCCAGTGAATCAGTTGTCTGTGTTGTGTATGCATAAGCACCAAAATGACACAATAAACTGCTTTGCCCACCGATCATCACTTCAGCAGTCTGACCATGTATGCCCAAGCACTTGCCTGGTACACAAATTAATTATTTCCCCTACCAACATCTTCATTAGTACATGTTGTACACATGCCCCAAAATGAAACATTCACCCAAATGATCCCTTCAGGAAAATGTTGAGATATATACAATCACCAAAATTAAGTACATACATATATATCCATATACACACACATATATGCACACATTTTATATATATATATATATATATATATATATATATATATATATATATATATAGACACACACACACACACACACACATATATCTATCTAAATATATATGAGTGTGTGTATATATATATATATATATATATATATATATATATATATATATATATAGGTATGTATATATATATATATATATATATATATATATATGTGTGTGTGTGTGTGTACACTACACACACACACACACGCACACACATACATATATATATATATATATATATATATATATATACACATATCAGGGGGTTCGCTGGGTATGTAGTAGATGGAAGAATGAAAAAAATGGACAACACAGATGGAACATTATGGTGACCCCTGCAACAGTATGTCCAAGTATGCACAACTGGGATTCAGGTTACTGGCTAAGGCTCTTGCCACCCCTATAGTGCCTTTTTTAGGCAAACTTCAAAGGACAAAATCACCACCGTAACAGGTACAAGCATGCAAAATCTGAAGGTAATGCTACTCAATGCTAGAAGTCTAAACCTCAAAATGCACTCTCTCGAGGCACTCCTAAAAATGGAGAACATCGATATCTGTGCAGTAACTGAGACCTGGTTCAAGGCTCCAGAGAGCACCCCTGCAATACCAGGCTACAACTCTTACCACACTTTTCGGCCACCAAACCAGGACCGAAACACTAAAGGTGGAGGAGTGTCAATATTCACCAAGGATATTCACACCACCAGGCTAGTTGGCCAACACAATGTGTCTGAAATTCTCCAAGTGCAACTAACACTAGGTAAGACTGCAATCCAAATTGTAGCTTGCTACAGATCCCCACCATACCCCAAGATTCTCACTACACCTTTCTAAACATACTGGAAAATATTAAGATAGAACCAAACACCCTAATACTGGGTGATTTTAACTACCCTGCCATTAACTGGGAAAACTACTCATGTCCCAACACCTTTGCGAACGGTTCTTGGAATTCATAAATTCCAATGCCCTGGATCAACTAATCCATAGTCCCACCAGGGGCTCCAATATCCTAGACCTGGTCATTACCAACATGGGAAATCAATGCTCCATACCTATGGTCACCCCCTCGTTAGTCAGGTCTGACCATAAGCTAATCACCCTTAACATCCACATCCCACCCCCACCCCCCAGTAAAGAAACCAACATAAAAAACTTCTCCAAAGCCAACTTCATGCTACTCAAGTCAGAAGTGACAAACTTCATAACACCCATGCAGACGGGAACTGAAAGTTCAACTGCTGAATTTTACACTAAGGCACTGTACGAGCACATCCACTCATGCATGAATCGTGCCATCCTAAATAGAACCAAAATGTTCTCATCCAAAAAAAGGAAGCCAATCTGGTGGTCCCCTGCCATAAACAAACTTTACAACAAAAGGAAGAAACTTTTGCAGAAAAGAGGAAAATCCCAGGATGCAAAAAACTCCCTTACTAGCCTCAGTAAGAAACTGAGACGCCTCATAAAATCCTCCAAAGCTAGTTACGAAAATAAAATTGCCAAAGATTCCAAAGACAACCACAAAGCATTCTATAACTATGTCAAGAATCTAAATGGCAATGCTCAGATCTGCACTGAGCTAAAACAGAATGGCATTAAATATACTGATCCAAAGGATATTGCCAATATCCTGGCAGATCGATTCAGTGCCAACTTCACCTTCCTCTCACCCCCTAAATGGCCCATCTCAATACCGGAAGATTGCCAAATTCCAGTAATAACGGCTACACAGGTACAAAACACACTCTCTAAAGCCAAGAATACAGCATCCATGGGACCAGATGACATCCCGGGCTGTGTACTACATGAACTACAATATGAACTGCCACCTCACCTAAGTGTCATGTTTAATCATAGCCTCACCTCAGGTTTCGTGCCCACTGAGTGGCGCAGAGCTACAGTTATCCCAATCCACAAGGGGGGATCCACCTTGGATCCCGGAAACTACCGTCCCATCAGTCTGGCAAGCCTTAGCTGCAAGGCCATGGAGCGTATTATCATGGAACTTATAAACAAAGACATTGGCAACCTTCAAACACTGGACCCCACCCAGTTTGGGTTTGTGAAAGGCCGATCTTGTCTCCTGAACCTGATTGACTTCTTTGAATCAGTCTCCAGAGCCATGGACAAGGGTAAGGTGGTCCGCACAGCCTATCTAGACCTTGCCAAGGCCTTTGACACCACCCCCCACTCTGGAATCATAGATAAACTTACTAAGTTGGGCATTAATCCCTATGTCACCCAATGGGTTGCTAAATGGCTTACTGATAGAACCCACACTGTAAAAGTAGCTGAATCCAAATCCAGCTCCAGACAAGTGACAAGTGGAGTACCTCAGGGTTCAGTCCTGGGGCCGCTCTTGTTTGGCATCTACTTCTCTGAAGTACAGGTCAACACTAAGGGACTCTGGCTAACAAAGTTTGCAGATGACTGCAAACTGGGAGCCATTATTGAATCCCCAAATGATGTGGATACTCTACAAAAGGGCCTTACAGAAACAGATGCTTGGTGCCAGAGCCATGGGCTCAAGCTCAATGCCAAGAAATGTATTGTTATCCCTTTGGGAAAAAACATGTATCCATGAATTACCATATAGGTGGCAGTACACTAAACACAGAAAGTGTGATAAGAGACTTAGGGACACAGGTGGACAGTGGTCTCACCTTCGATAACCACATTGCCACAACAGTCAGGAAATCCTTCTATGTGGCACACCTCATCACAAAGGGCTTTTCATCCAGAAAGAAGGAGGTCATTGTCCCACTGTACTCATCCCTCATTAGACCCATTATAGAATACAACGCCCCATTTGGTATGTACCTCTCAAGACATCTGCAACAACTGGAAAGGCCTCAGAAATACCTCACTAAAAGAATCACAGGCCTAAAGCAGATGCCCTACACTGACCGCCTTAAAAAACTCCAGCTATACTCTGTCATATTGTCTACTCAGAGGCGATCTCTGCTTAACATACAAGGCCATGTCAAACCCAGAGCTGTTGGACATGCTACACTTAAAGAAATCCCAATCCCTCAGAGCTACACGCTCCAGGGATCTAAACCTTGTCATCACAATAAACAAAACATGCTGGAGGGATAGGTTCCTGACCCAGAGACTCCCCAGACTCTGGAATAGATTGCCCATACATGTCAAGCAGAGTGCCTCTTTGGACCTCTTCAAGAGGAACCTTGACAATTGGATGGGAGAAAGGAAATTCACCCCAGGGATGACGTCAGTCGCCCTGCTAGACAGGGGTCCAGGAAAGTAAATAATGTGGGAAGAAATAGCCGGGGAATTGTTATGGCTAGGCTTGTATAGGCCCTAAGGCTGATAGCCTAGTACCAACCTATGAACCTATGAAGCATTGTATACGAGACCCCTTCATCCCGTCCAAGTATGCACAAGAACCACAATAAAACATTCCCCGCAATGACCCCTTCAGTATTATGTCCAAGTATACACAAGCATTAAAATGAAACATTGGCCACGTGACCCACAATTGAAGACCAGAGGTCATGTTGGGTTTCTAAAGCTAGAATCACCATCTTAATTTCGTGATATTTATGCAGGCCTGTCTTTTCTTGATCATACACTCTGCACTGGTCTGAAGCATCTGATTCTAGAAGTTGATAGGTAGGTGGTTGGAGGGTAGGTAGTGAAGAAAGAATAAAAAAAAATGTATAACACAGATGGAAAATCATGGTGAGTACATAACTTCTTTATCTGATGTTGTCAATTTTCATTCTGTCCTCAACCTTTGGGCCAGAGTCCCCAGCTGCCCTAGGCTCATGGAAGGTTGTTCCTCAGCACCACTGAACCAAAAGCTGCTCTTCCCATGGAGGCCAGATCCAATTTAATGCATACATACATATATACATGCGTATGTATGTTTGTATGCATATATGTATAAGTATATACATTATGTACATCACCAAAATAAAGCATTCACCCAAGGGACCCCTACCATAAAATATTGAAGTATGCACAATAACCAGAATGAACTATTTCCCCAAACGACCCTTCAGTAACAGTGCCTGTTATGTACACGCACCAAAATTAAACATTCACCCAAGCCAACCCTTCTGTAAAATTATTAGGTATGCACAAGAACCAACATGAAGCATTTCCATGACAATACACACAGTACAATACAATTGACAAATAATCACCAAAAACACCAAAATGAAACATTCATCCAAGTCACCCCTACAGTAAAATGTTGTATGCACAAGCACCAGAATTAAATATTTCCCCAAACGACCCTTTTGTAACAGTTCTTGGTATGTACACATCCTACATGGACCAACCTAAATTCCTGTCACTATACTTGTCATCCTGAAGACTGCATAGACTAAGAAGTGACCTGCGTCTTGCATACAAGGGATCCTCCAACCCAAGAGTGATGGATTTATTGCAAATCATCAAGTCAAATGACATCAGAAATATTTGGTCTAGGGATCTAAACCTCTTCTGCAACAGCAACAGAATTGTGTAAAGCTGAGTAAGTTACTTGACCAGTTAGTGCTCCCAGGTAGCTCCTGAAAAGTGACACTTGTGTCTAGAGAGCTTACCCAGTTAACAAACATAAATAATGAAGTAAAACATTTCACTTCTCAGAATTACGTATTTTGCACTTGACTTGAACCGCTGTTGTTTTCTTAAGGATGTCTACAATTTCTGGCATGATACAATTTTACTACAAGCAACAAAGGGTTCCTGTCAGATGACCGAAGACTTGGTTGAACTTGAAATGTCGAAAAGGCAAAATGACGAAGCAGCATATAAGCAAATTCTTTCCGTGGGAAAGAAGTCACTTGTCCACTTCAGTCACTTTGCCATTTTCGGCACTGTAGTGCGATCTCGGAGTTGGTATATTTAAGTAGGGGGCACAGCCCCCCACTTTATGCAATGTTCTAATGTTTTTTTTTTTTTTTTTTTTTTTTTTTTTTGGGAACAGCGATTTTTTTCCCTGGGGAAAAAAATTACTCTTCTGGTTGTTCGATGTTTTGTGAATTTGAACTTTAGAGTTCGATATAACAACTTTCGATCATTTGATCGTTTGTTGTTATAATATAGACCCGCAACAAATGCATTTAAAGCTTCGTGGAAACCTCTATAAAAATGGATGCCTTAGATTCAGTGTTTGAGCTGTATCTTAATGATAGCTGATTTGCTGAAAACAGAAAATGCAGTGTTCAATGTTTCTTTTTGTCACAGATAAAGAAGTTTTTAACACCTTTAACTTTAAGGAGAAAAAGGCAATATTGCTGTCTTAAAAGCAAATTTAAAGCATTCTACAAGCCAAAGAACAATTTACCATTTATAAAGCATCCATTTTTTTGTATTAAAAATCAAACAGCTCAAGAACCAGCTGATATTTACTGTGTAAGTGAACCAAAGCAAAGAGCACAAAACCGTGAACCTGGCAACCTGCCAAGGAAAGGCTCCATTGGACATCAGTGGATGAAAAGACACATCTTAATAGCAGTACCTTTAAACTGAAATGGAAGCAGAGAAGGACGTCACAGAAGTAGAAGGTGCACAGATACAAGGCAAAAACAGAATACAGATGTGAAATATTTCAGAAAAAAACAAATGAAGATTAGTCAGGGCGTGGCTCAGAAACAAACTCATTTCTAAACCAATATGAGCCAGTGTAAGTAGGGCAGTCATTCTGGTTACTAGAATTCAGCCTACCACAAGGGGTACCATGCACAGAGTGATCCGAGTAAAGAAAACACCATTTCCAAGTTTTGTCCACCGAATCACTGCCAAGAAGCATTCTTGCTGGTAGCTATTACTATGTAATCTAAGGAGTTTTGGAAGATGACAAGGGAGCTGCAAGCAACAAGATGGGGGTGGCTATTACTGGTATCACCAGTGAAGTGGGAGAGGGAAGTACCTGGTTAAAGTTGGGAAACTCAAAAATGTGGAATAAGCCTCCACTCTTACTGTGACAGATATCTGAGGTTCATTTCAAGAAAACTCTCTTTTCCTATATTTTCACATACTGGCAATGAAATTCTCATAACAGCAGCCCTAAAGCTTAATCTCCTTTAATTATTCCTTAGAACTCTCCTCATATTTATTTGTGTTCCCTGGACTAAACTTTTTTAAATTCTCACTATGTTCTTAACTTACATCTGTAACATTTCATTTCACTTCCTACTTATCTCACAATCTGTGTGCCTAATGCTTTACTACTTACTTATATTCGCTTCTTGTCAGCCTCTCTTTCATAAACGTGTATATCGATTTCCCAGTCCTCACTTTGTACATCTTCCATGCAAACACTTCATACTCTTTTCTTTTCTTCAGCCCTCCTGTGCATTAGTTTATTAGTTACCAAAAACAGTTGCAAGCATTTAGCGCTAATTCAGACTATAATCTCTGCTAGATGTCGGGTTCCATTTGTTTAGCCAAACCTACTTTTGTCGAAAGTAAGATATTGATCTGAATGCTTCTTTATAGGTGTTTTTTGTTGACAAGGTGCACATGTTTGCAGTTAATCAGGGTGCATTCAGGGGTTTGTTTAATTTCCTTATGCTGCTAACTGGGATTTAGGCTTAGGGTCAGGGGGTGGCCACAGTGGTGCAGCGGTTAGCGTTGCTGCCTCATAGCAAGAGGTTCTCTGGTTCGATCCTCGGCTAGGGTGCCTTCTGTGCGGAGTCTGCATGTCCTCCCTGTGGTCGCGTGCGTTTCCTCCTGGTGCTTCGGTTTCCTCCCACATCCAAAGACATGCTGTAGGTGAACTGTACACTCTAAATTGGCCCTAGGCTTGAGTGTGTGCATGTGTGGGCCTTCTGTGGAAGGTTGGGCGCCGGGTTGGCAACTCGACACCATAAAACTCTACTGCCAATCTTGAGCGGACAGGTGATCCGCTGTGGTGACCCCTAACCGGGAAAAGCCAAAAGAAGAAGCAAGAAGTCAGGGGGTAGGAGAGGAGTGAGAAGGGAGGACTAGGGATAGAGAACAATTGGGGAATTTAGGTTTAAGGAATGGCTGAGGTGTTTAGGGTTACAGTCAGGATTTTATATAGTTTACTAAGATCAGACTAATTTAGTCTATTTAGGACACAAAAGTTTGAGTTGTGAACAAAAAACACTGCAAGACCTAGTACCAGGGGCGGCTCGTGGCATCGGACTGCCAGACTACAGCCCCCTCAGTCATTTTTGGTCTTGTGTATATGTTTTAATTTAATCGTTAAATTAAAAAAAAAAAAAAGAAATCCCTTTTTTTTTACTTTAAATTTCGAGTCCGACTTCGAAAATGCCAGCGCATTGCACCTTAACATGATTGTAAACAGCTTTTTTTTTTTTTTCATTGCAGCCCGGAGGAGCAATTAAGGCATCATTGTGATGCCCAGAAGTCTATGCAGCAGCGGTTCCAAACCGCATAGACTTGGAAGGGGCTCGGACTGCGACGTCCGCAGGCACGTCAGTCATGACGTGCCTGCTGGGCTAAAGCCTAAATGCTGCTGATTGGTTGTCGCTCTCTTCCCGGGCTTTATGAGCTGGGAAGAGAGCGAGAATCAGTCAGTTCAGTTTAGTTTAGGATCCGATTAGGAATCGAGCTTTCTTTTTTTGGCTTGTGATCATCATTGTATTTTTTTTTTCATTTATATTTGGAGGGATTATCGGGTTATCGTTTGGAGTGAAGAAGATCCAGAAAGAAAGTACAGGGTGCTGCAGAATTATTAAGTAAGTAAATTAAGTTATGAGGGACTCTCTTACTTGGTTCATGAACTTCACTTCATTTATTTGTGGTGGTTATGGAATGCTCAGCAGATGTGTGGTATCAAATTCTTCTAAAAAAGTGTAAGTTCTGAAGAAAAAGGCACAAACCTCCGTTTTACATCATAATAGCTTCCATTTTGTTAATACTTTAATGCTTGGGTTAGTCCCACTAAGCTAATGGAGTATTTTTAGAGGAGATTAGAGATATGGTACTCTTGCTAATCAAGGGAAATTTCCATTATTGAAAGTGCCCACAATTTCTGCAATTGTTGTAGAACTGCTGGGAAATAACTTTTTGGGCAAAGACATTAAAGAAGTACATTTTGACCTCAGGGTGTAAAGTCGGTAAATCTTTTTTCTCCTTCTGCAATACAGGACAAAATGTAGTAGCAATGTAATTGCTTAAAGAAGAGGAATTAGCTCTTTAGTTTTAGAACCAGCTGAAGGTAGTAGGCTTGGCCAGGTGCAGCAAGCACATTATCAGAGGAACCCAAATAGCCCAGGAAACTCATCTCAGTCAGCTACACACCAGTAAGCCAACATGTTTCAGCCTTCGCTGCATCTTCTTAATATGTGGTCAGGAGACATTTTGTCTACCACAGGGAAGTAAGGTAGACTGATAAGTTTAGCTGCTAGGTGAAGGGTACACATCCAAATTAATGATGCTGCAGCTATTCACCCCCACACAACACACCATTAAATCACAGGCAGACTCTAACACATCACATATCCAGGCAAGTGAGTTAGTCCCTTGCAAGAAATTAGGAAAAACATTTTCCATGTTTTTCTAAATCTGCAAAAATGTGAAGGATTTCAGACCTGTATGTGACCTAAAAGGATTAAATGCCTGTATGCAGAATACCCATGTATGCTTAGCAGGTATGGAACATTTTTCCCATTAGTACCCTAGGTACATCTTAGTGTCAAGTTAGAAAACACATTATAAAAAATATAAATACCTTTTAACAGCAAATACTTTCAAAAAGTTGAAACTGCAGTGTTGCCCAGAAAGCAGTTCTTTTTATTGGTAATAGTCAGTACATTCAGTGTTTTCAAAATATTTTCTGTCAGCTTTCATAAACTAGTTTCTGTATCTTAGAAACCATACAAGCTAGCTACATAGTATAACCAGTCTATATTTTTAGACAGACTTGAGCTGGCATATCAGTATAAGCATTTCCTTTTAGATAACTTGTTTTCTGACATATTTGAGCTGATATGAAAAGTATGCAATTTTGCCTAATTTAAAAGTATAAATAATAGTATCTCTCCATTTTTAAGTTACATTGCATGGTATCAGTGGCAGTTTTCTCTGGCATTACTCAAGGTTTGCACAAATACAGTGCCTTTTGGCATCTGCAGTATTAATGTTAATATGTAAATAACTCATATTTTCATAATGACTAACAGAACAATCAGCTGCATCTCCAGGGTAGTATATTACAAATGGGCAATGTGAGGGCATGTTTTGTCTCCAGCCTGATGCTTCACATAATCCCCTTCAATAATATGAAACTCAGTTATGAAAATATGAAAGTAAAATGTGTATAACAAGTGGGAAACTGTAGTTTATACTGGCTTCTTATGGTTTTAATGTGTGACATGTCACATGCAACTTAAGATGCAAGCAGACTGCAGTGTTATCTTGTGCGGATTTTTCCAGCTGCTCATCGCATTTAATCCACATACAATTGTAGTATAATGCAAATAGAAATAGCCTAGGATTAATTTTTTTTAAATATTATGCACATAATGATACTATGAGATCTGCTCTAAGTATTTCATGACAATTTGGCAATTTGACAATTTAAGTCTGAAAGCTGTACTCAGTGATATCAAGAATGCCTTAACTGATGCACACTTTGTAGGTGAATACCATTTTATGAAAATGATTGCTGTTGTCCCAGATTAACAGATCAAAAAATAGTTTCCTAATCAGTCCCTCATAGTAAACTAGACCACTAACGCTATTTGTTGGGGGGGGGGGGCATGTTTCCCTGCACACCCACAATGCACTCACATAATCACAATACCTTTATTTTACAAATCTAAGTCATACATCTTCAGGGTAGAGAAAATGGCTAATCTGCATTCTTTGCAGAAGTTGTCCTAACAGTGAAGTTTCAAAACATAACAGAGATGTGCAGAGATGCAGAAGGGAGGAGGTTCCACTGTAAAATATACCTAGTTCAATTTGCTGTGAAAGGAACCAGTTCTGCAAAACTGTATTCAATGCCATTTCAGTAGCAGGATATATCATCATCCTTATATTATATATCCAAATGTAATGCTATGTGTGGGTCGGGGGATGTAAGGTTATGCCTCAAAGAGTTTGCCAGTACAGCTCATAAAGATAATTGGCAGAAGTAGAATTTAGATGGACAACCTAATTTAACTGAAGGGTTTTTTATTTCTGTAACCTGTGACTCAAACCAGCCTTGTGCTTTACTGTGAAGTTGCCTAGTCTAAGTAAGAAGTTTTATGTAAATGTTTATTTTATTTCTTACCACTGTTTTTCACCCTTTATGGGAAGGAAGGGATAGCTTCTGGACAAGAAAATTTACTTTTTCATAGATTAGTACTAGGTTAACTGTCCTCTGGGGCCATTTTAAGCCTTGCCAATTACCCCTTTGATTTATATTTTGTTGTTTTACCTTTAATTTTCACTGTTTGTTGTTAGAAAGGGATAGGTTTTTAGACAGGAAACTCTAGGCATCCTAAAGGACATAGTCAGCTATGAAGTCACACAGACTGCAGATAGGAGAATCCCTATTCCTGTGCCAAATAGGCTCCATTTTAAGAGGTATGTACCCATAAAACATGCCTGAGCCCCAATTGATGGAAATGGACACGCTTGTTAAATATTTAACTTCTCTGTTATGGCTGCACTGTTGGTTGCAGATCTAATATTACCTGTAATGTTTGTTTTGTCACATACCTGTTTGTTTATATCCTGGCTGGCTGGTGTTGCTAGGGCAGTTTTACTGTGAAATAAGTACAAGGCGTACACATGCTTTTGAAAGTTATTGATGAGTCTATTTGTCATTTGGTTGATGGGCATGGTGTACCATGTATGTTGGATACTTTTTGTAGATCCTTTACCTGGATGATTCAAGGAGCCTGTACAGAGTCTGCACTAGAACTACATTTTAGACAAGTATGCTATAGAATATTTTAAAAGGAGATCACATGGTAATCCTTCGCTACGAAGTTGTGTGTGTGTGTGCGTGTGTGTGCGTGCGTGTGTGTGTGTGTGTGTGTGTGCGTGCGTGCGTGTGTGTGTGTGTGTAATTTCCTATAACAGACTGGGATAAAAAGGCATGATATGTCAATAAGCTGAGCAGATTTCCTTTCTTTTTTATTGTGTCTATGTGGACATTGCTAAAATTGATTAAATGTAAGATTATAAGATTGTAATTCAAACAAATTCAGAGTTAGATATTCCTGGAGGATTTCTTAATGTTAATTAAGGTTGTTCAAGGCTATATTTGCAAGTAACTTGGCTACAATTCATGCCACATTGCACTGAAACAGCCATACTTTATACGCATCTAGTTCACATTATTGATAGATGAGAAGGTCAAACGGCTAAATATTGAGCCAAAATTATTGACTTTCAGAAAGTTCAAAACAAAATTAAAAGTTTGTAGTACATTAAGAAAATACAGAAATAACTTTGTCATAAAACGGTCTGTGTTGTATGTACATGTTAAGCATCTTTGTGTTGTTGTATAACTAAGCAACTGGTAGAATTTAACACTAAAAACGCTGCACAGCCATTGTGAAGTCTTTGAAACGCAATTTATTGTAAACCCACGAGAAAGCGTTATTTTTTGTTAAAAACAGCGTAGTAAACTTCATACCTCTCAAGTGTACCTCATTACGAGGAACATACCTCATTTGGGGTCTTAAAAAGTTCATGTTCCTCGCAGTTTCACATTGAAAGAGTCTGTCAGAGTGTCACACATTCAGTGAGAATTTTTATAAGTGAAATCCATGGCAAATAGAAATTAATCACATTAATTCATTAAAGGATCTTCTTTATAAGTTAAAACCAGCATATTTTAACCATCCTATGACCTTCCTAGTTGAAGTTGTTAGTAAGTCACATTAGTATGTGTTCCACATTTTGCCCATTTGTTCCACATTATGAAGGTGACTGTTCCTCATTTTGGAGATGAAAGGTTGAGAGCTATGTAGTAAACTCACTCTCATTAAAAAAAAAAAAATAGAAAAAGTTGTTTTCCTTTTGACATATAATCTTCTCCATACTGTGTTTTAAACAAATGTACTGTTTCTTACTGGCAGGCATTTTTCATATGAATTGTCAGTCAGTTTTCATGAATCACATTTTGTGGGGAGCAAAGGCAGGATGCAGATGAAGAAAGTGAACCACGGCAGTTAACTTTTCTTTTTGGTCACAAATACTCTAAAAACTCCTTTTTAAAACATAAAAAATTGCTAGATTGTGTCATTAACCTTGTGGATGCACAGCTCCCAGACTAGTGTATGTTGAGATGAATGGAATGATGTGGAAAGACATATTTTGTTATTATCCTTGCAATGATGCTAGCAGTCATCAACCAGATATTGTCTATTTGATTTGTGAGGACAGCTGAGATGACAACAATAGTGTAATAAGATATGTATTATTATTTAAAATTATGCTGGCAGTGGTAAACCAGATATTTTGGCAATGTTTCTAACTTTGTAATTTGCATGGCACAACCTGGAAACGTGTGGTCAATTGTTTGAGTGGATTGTGGCTATGAAATAATATTATATAGCCATCAGATGTCAGACTGCAACTTATGGATGGGGGTTATGGTTGCCAGGGTGAATAACTCTTGTCATTTGCTCACTTTAAACCATCACTCTGTGGTTTGGCAGGACTTGTGTATTTGTGAGAAGTAAGATGGAGTACATTGGATACCTGATATGCACAGACAGAGTAGGTATAAATGCTGTGTTTACAAGTTGGAAAACTAAGCATCACCAAGGCCATTGACGAGGGGAAGGTGGTCCACACAGCCTACCTGGACCTCGCAAAAGCCTTCGATACAATACCCCACTCGGGCATTATAGATAAGCTCACCAGCTTAAATATAAACCCCTATGTCACTAGATGGGTTGCAAACTGGCTCAAGGACAGAACCCACATGGTTAGAATTGCTGGAGCCATGTCAGACTCCAAACCAGTTACAAGTGGCATCCCACAAGGCTCAGTCCTGGGACCTCTCTTGTTCAGTATATATTTCTCGGAGGTACAGGCCAACACGGAAGGACTGTGGCTGACCAAGTTCGCAGATGACTGCAAACTGGGCGCCATAATCGACTGTCCAGCCGACACAAGCATCCTCCAAAAGGGCCTCATAGAAACAGACAACTGGTGCCAGAGCCATGGCCTCAAGCTAAACGCCAAAAAGTGTATAGTCATCCCCTTTGGCAAAAACAAAGTGCCCACAAATGACCACATAGGTGATAATCCATTAAGTACAGAAGAAGTAATTAGGGACCTGGGGACCCAAGTTGATAGCAATCTCTCATTTGACAACCACGTGGCCAAAGTGGTTAGAAAAACATTTTATATAGCCCACCTAATCATGAAAGGATTCACATCTAGATCAGGGGAGGTCATCGTGCCTCTTTACTCATCCCTCATCAGGCCCATAATTGAGTACAATGCCCCTTTTGGGATGTACCTTACCAGACACCTGCAGCAACTGGAAAGACCCCAAAAGTACCTCACCAAGAGGATCAAAGGGCTCAAACAGATGCCATATGCTGCCCGGTTAAAGAAACTCCAGCTCTACTCAGTGGCATACTGCCTGTTCAGAGGCGATCTGTGTCTGATGTATAAAGCCATGTCCAACCCGGAATTAATGGACATGCTGCACCTCAGAAAATCCAAATTCTATCGAGCTACATGCTCGAGAGACTTGAACCTCAGCACTGAAATAAATAGGACATGCTGGAGGGACAGATTCATAACCAAGAGGCTCCCTTCACTCTGGAATAAAATCCCAGTCCAGGTTAGGCAGAGTCCTCATTGACTCTCTTCAAGAGGAATCTTGATGAGTGGATGGGAGATCGAGGTTTACCCTGGTATGACTTCTGTGTCACTGTTGGACAGAGGCACAGTATACTAACCTCAAAAAAGGGCATAGCAAAATTAATTTAAAATGGGTGGCAAAGCCAAACACATTCTGGCTAGGCTTATAAATGCCCGAGGGCAGATAGCCTAGTATGAACCTATGAACCTATGATGAGCATTTCTGCAATATTCTTAGGTTCACTGACAGGTGTTTTTGAGTTTCAGATTTCATACCCTACAGAAAAGTCATACTGATGCAAGAATTACTGCTCTTTCTAAGTTTGTAAGAGCAGCATTTAAAAATTGTCTATTTTTGGACCTTTGTCCTACTTTTATTTATGGCCTTATCCAGATTTCTTGCTCTGAGGTTGAGAGTATATGAAATGTGTCAGGGGCTCAGGGCCATCAGCTGGAGACGTTTCAAATTGTGACATACTTGTTGTAAATTGTACCCCCATGTAGTGACTTTAGATGTGTCCAGGCAAGGAGCACTTAGAGTATCCAAGGTAGACACAAGTACAGTCATGGCTTTTAATCTGTCCTTTGTTTTGCAGAATGTTCTGGTTTTCTGTCATTTTTATACTGTTGATTTTGTGTATTCAGAAAAAGGATTTTGTTGGCTGCTTGTTTTTTTATACTTTATTTTTTTTGACTGGCATTCCAGTAATTATTTTTTTGATGCATCACAGCCTTTGATTCCCATCTAGATATTAAGTAAGCTGTCATGTAGCCAAGGCATTGAAATATTTTCTTTTACACTTCATTTTTGTTTTGGTTGGACTGTCATAGTGATAGCTTGTTGGCAAACAGGGAAGCAAGTGTATTTAAAATACCAGTTTTGTGGTTTTGAGCATAGTGAAAGAGAGAATGCTAGCAAATGTACTTTTTCCTGTAAGAATAAATGTTTACACACTTCGCAGTCTTGGTTTCTGTACCTAAAGTAGCAAAATGCAAGGTAACTTGAGGGGTGTGTGTGTATAATTTAATTATATATATATATATATATATATATATATATATATATATATATATATATATATAATTATAAAGTTTAAAGTATTTTAAGCTAATGTGCCTTGGAGATTAACAAATTTAATGATTGACTAATGCAATGGATTAATACACTGCAGTGAATCATACCGGCTTCAGGCTACACCTGGCAAAACAATACTGTCTGAGGTAGTTAAACATTCATTTGGCCCTCCCCCAAGACCCACTTCAGATTGCACCAACTTTACAGAAAGGATGCAGATTAATTATACACAAGAGATAAGTAATTATACAGTGTGGAGAGACTCTTAACTTAAGAGCAGAATAACCCTTATTAGATTCTGGAAGATCAGATGGCTAGGAATTCTATTCCCTCCCCAAAAATAGCAGCACAAAGTAAATGGCTTTAAGTTATAAAAATTTCATACTCTTAAATGAAGTTGGAGACCGAGTGTCTACAGGCTAAATAGCTTGGTAGTTACAGCACATAGTAAATGGCTTTAAGTTATAAAATTATTTCACACTCTTAAATGAAGTTGGAGACCGAGTGTCTACAGGCTGAATAGATTGGTAGTTAAGAGCATGCAGAAAATGCTGACTTTTATGGGTTTATGGCAGTCCAGGTGTTTACCCTGCCCTGAGGATTAATGTTTCATGTGTTTGTTTTAGTTTACTTGTGATCATATTCAGTGGTTAACTTGGCAACAGCAAGCAGTCCAGTGACACATTTATCTAAGTTAGCTGATGTGCTTCCCTCTTAACAAACTTGCACTGCAGTGTTATATTTTTCTTTGTTGTACTCTTAACATTTTCCCAGAACAAGGGGTCATTAGCACTACCACTACTGCACTTCTATATTGTATTTATATGGATCACCTTCAGTTAACCGAAACGCCACAACGCCGAAACACAAATCACTGACACCAACAGACCGACAACACAAAATACCGACAATACACACAACCATACATGCACTAACCAGAACCAAACCCTAACCCTAAGGTCCGACACAACCGCACACTTACTCTACCCGCACCCTAACCCTAACTCACTTAACCCACCCCTAAACCCAAAGTCCGTCACTATCGCACACACACCCTACCTGCACCCTAACCCTAACTCACTTAACCCACCCCTAAACCTACAGTCCCTCACTAACGCACACTTACCTGTTCACTCCCTAACACTAAATCCCTCACTCTATCGCACACTTACCGAGTCTGTCGGGTTCTCACCTTGTCGGTCATCTGCGTTGTCGGTGTTTTCGACCCGTCAGATTCCGTGTCGGTGAAATGCGATTTCGGGCATCTAAAGGTGATCCATTTATATATATATATATATATATATATATATATATATTTGCCAGTATATTGTCAGAGAGTAGCTATAATTATAAGAAAATGAAAAACATAACATTTTCATTTAGGGTAGAATGCTTGCATTAGAATAATCTAAAAATAAGCATGCAGTGTACTACACATGCCTTGTGTTTAAATCAGTATCTGTGGTACTTGAATACTTCAGAATCAGTACATGTGAAATGGAAATGTGCATTGGTCTGGGACTGGTACTCTGTATCTGTATGCATCCTCCTTTTCTGGAAAATAAAATTAAAAGATATTGTGCATACAAATAAGGAAACAACTGCGTGTGAAGCTTGTACATGACTATGGTGGTTACATAACATGATACAGTATGATATTTTTGGCCATTTTTAGTAGTCTTTCTTTTGGGAGGTTGGGGCATTGTAGATCATTTTTGTTAGAAATAGCCTGGAGGGGGTCTCTGAAATGAAATAGCCTGTAGTTTACAGACACACCAGCAAATAAAGTAAGATTATGTGAAAGTTCTTGGCTATTGTGATGTGAAAGAAATGCAACCATGGTGATTTATTTTGCTTAAACATTGTAGGCTGAAAGCAGTTTCTCTGGGTAGGGAGTTGGGCTGGGGGCAATGCTTGTGTGAATAGCTGCAGTTCTGTCTACATTTTCAACAGTAATGTTGATTTCACTGAAGTAAGATCGACCAGAAGCTGAAGCTCTGAAATCTGAGTGGTTTGTATGTGTGTGGTGGGGGGGGGGGGGGGGTCAAGGAATTTTTGTTAAACCATGTTTTATTGTAGAAAGTCTGATAAGTAAAATTAATTTTAAAATTTAATGTGTACTTGGCTGATGCACACAAGCTGTGATAGTGAGTCTGTCAGCAAAATGAAAGTATGCAATGCAGTTGTTAGTATTTGTACTTTAATCCTGATCAGTAAAAAGCAGCTACTTCATTAGGTAATGGGAGGGGGGGTGTTTGTGAATTCATTGAGGTGGTTGCCCTTGTTTACTGTCAGTTATGGCTTTGCAAGATGACTGTTTGGGTAAAGTCTGCTGTTGGGCAAGCCTGTAACTACCATTTCTGTGCAATGGACTAAATTAATGCAGCCATTTGCAAACTGGGCGCCATAATCGACTGTCCAGCCGACACAAGCATCCTCCAAAAGGGCCTCATAGAAACAGACAACTGGTGCCAGAGCCATGGCCTCAAGCTAAACGCCAAAAAGTGTATAGTCATCCCCTTTGGCAAAAACAAAGTGCCCACAAATGACCACATAGGTGATAATCCATTAAGTACAGAAGAAGTAATTAGGGACCTGGGGACCCAAGTTGATAGCAATCTCTCATTTGACAACCACGTGGCCAAAGTGGTTAGAAAAACATTTTATATAGCCCACCTAATCATGAAAGGATTCACATCTAGATCAGGGGAGGTCATCGTGCCTCTTTACTCATCCCTCATCAGGCCCATAATTGAGTACAATGCCCTTTGGGATGTACCTTACCAGACACCTGCAGCAACTGGAAAGACCCCAAAAGTACCTCACCAAGAGGATCAAAGGGCTCAAACAGATGCCATATGCTGCCCGGTTAAAGAAACTCCAGCTCTACTCAGTGGCATACTGCCTGTTCAGAGGCGATCTGTGTCTGATGTATAAAGCCATGTCCAACCCGGAATTAATGGACATGCTGCACCTCAGAAAATCCAAATTCTATCGAGCTACATGCTCGAGAGACTTGAACCTCAGCACTGAAATAAATAGGACATGCTGGAGGGACAGATTCATAACCCAGAGGCTCCCTTCACTCTGGAATAAAATCCCAGTCCAGGTTAGGCAGAGTCCCTCATTGACTCTCTTCAAGAGGAATCTTGATGAGTGGATGGGAGATCGTAGGTTTACCCCGGGTATGACTTCTGTGTCACTGTTGGACAGAGGCACAGTATACTAACCTCAAAAAAAGGGCATAGCAAAATTAATTTAAAATGGGTGGCAAAAGCCAAACACATTCTGGCTAGGCTTATAAATGCCCTAGGGCAGATAGCCTAGTATGAACCTATGAACCTATGATGAGCATTTCTGCAATATTCTTAGGTTCACTGACAGGTGTTTTTGAGTTTCAGATTTCATACCCTACAGAAAAGTCATACTGATGCAAGAATTACTGCTCTTTCTAAGTTTGTAAGAGCAGCATTTAAAAATTGTCTATTTTTTGGACCTTTGTCCTACTTTTATTTATGGCCTTATCCAGATTTCTTGCTCTGAGGTTGAGAGTATATGAAATGTGTCAGGGGCTCAGGGCCATCAGCTGGAGACGTTTCAAATTGTGACATACTTGTTGTAAATTGTACCCCCATGTAGTGACTTTAGATGTGTCCAGGCAAGGAGCACTTAGAGTATCCAAGGTAGACACAAGTACAGTCATGGCTTTTAATCTGTCCTTTGTTTTGCAGAATGTTCTGGTTTTCTGTCATTTTTATACTGTTGATTTTGTGTATTCAGAAAAAGGATTTTGTTGGCTGCTTGTTTTTTTATACTTTATTTTTTTTGACTGGCATTCCAGTAATTATTTTTTTGATGCATCACAGCCTTTGATTCCCATCTAGATATTAAGTAAGCTGTCATGTAGCCAAGGCATTGAAATATTTTCTTTTACACTTCATTTTTGTTTTGGTTGGACTGTCATAGTGATAGCTTGTTGGCAAACAGGGAAGCAAGTGTATTTAAAATACCAGTTTTTGTGGTTTTGAGCATAGTGAAAGAGAGAATGCTAGCAAATGTACTTTTTCCTGTAAGAATAAATGTTTACACACTTCGCAGTCTTGGTTTCTGTACCTAAAGTAGCAAAATGCAAGGTAACTTGAGGGGTGTGTGTGTATAATTTAATTATATATATATATATATATATATATATATATATATATATATATATATATATATATAATTATAAAGTTTAAAGTATTTTAAGCTAATGTGCCTTGGAGATTAACAAATTTAATGATTGACTAATGCAATGGATTAATACACTGCAGTGAATCATACCGGCTTCAGGCTACACCTGGCAAAACAATACTGTCTGAGGTAGTTAAACATTCATTTGGCCCTCCCCCAAGACCCACTTCAGATTGCACCAACTTTACAGAAAGGATGCAGATTAATTATACACAAGAGATAAGTAATTATACAGTGTGGAGAGACTCTTAACTTAAGAGCAGAATAACCCTTATTAGATTCTGGAAGATCAGATGGCTAGGAATTCTATTCCCTCCCCAAAAATAGCAGCACAAAGTAAATGGCTTTAAGTTATAAAAATTTCATACTCTTAAATGAAGTTGGAGACCGAGTGTCTACAGGCTAAATAGCTTGGTAGTTACAGCACATAGTAAATGGCTTTAAGTTATAAAATTATTTCACACTCTTAAATGAAGTTGGAGACCGAGTGTCTACAGGCTGAATAGATTGGTAGTTAAGAGCATGCAGAAAATGCTGACTTTTATGGGTTTATGGCAGTCCAGGTGTTTACCCTGCCCTGAGGATTAATGTTTCATGTGTTTGTTTTAGTTTACTTGTGATCATATTCAGTGGTTAACTTGGCAACAGCAAGCAGTCCAGTGACACATTTATCTAAGTTAGCTGATGTGCTTCCCTCTTAACAAACTTGCACTGCAGTGTTATATTTTTCTTTGTTGTACTCTTAACATTTTCCCAGAACAAGGGGTCATTAGCACTACCACTACTGCACTTCTATATTGTATTTATATGGATCACCTTCAGTTAACCGAAACGCCACAACGCCGAAACACAAATCACTGACACCAACAGACCGACAACACAAAATACCGACAATACACACAACCATACATGCACTAACCGTAACCCAAACCCTAACCCTAAGGTCCGACACAACCGCACACTTACTCTACCCGCACCCTAACCCTAACTCACTTAACCCACCCCTAAACCCAAAGTCCGTCACTATCGCACACACACCCTACCTGCACCCTAACCCTAACTCACTTAACCCACCCCTAAACCTACAGTCCCTCACTAACGCACACTTACCTGTTCACTCCCTAACACTAAATCCCTCACTCTATCGCACACTTACCGAGTCTGTCGGGTTCTCACCTTGTCGGTCATCTGCGTTGTCGGTGTTTTCGACCCGTCAGATTCCGTGTCGGTGAAATGCGATTTCGGGCATCTAAAGGTGATCCATTTATATATATATATATATATATATATATATATATATATATTTGCCAGTATATTGTCAGAGAGTAGCTATAATTATAAGAAAATGAAAAACATAACATTTTCATTTAGGGTAGAATGCTTGCATTAGAATAATCTAAAAATAAGCATGCAGTGTACTACACATGCCTTGTGTTTAAATCAGTATCTGTGGTACTTGAATACTTCAGAATCAGTACATGTGAAATGGAAATGTGCATTGGTCTGGGACTGGTACTCTGTATCTGTATGCATCCTCCTTTTCTGGAAAATAAAATTAAAAGATATTGTGCATACAAATAAGGAAACAACTGCGTGTGAAGCTTGTACATGACTATGGTGGTTACATAACATGATACAGTATGATATTTTTGGCCATTTTTAGTAGTCTTTCTTTTGGGAGGTTGGGGCATTGTAGATCATTTTTGTTAGAAATAGCCTGGAGGGGGTCTCTGAAATGAAATAGCCTGTAGTTTACAGACACACCAGCAAATAAAGTAAGATTATGTGAAAGTTCTTGGCTATTGTGATGTGAAAGAAATGCAACCATGGTGATTTATTTTGCTTAAACATTGTAGGCTGAAAGCAGTTTCTCTGGGTAGGGAGTTGGGCTGGGGGCAATGCTTGTGTGAATAGCTGCAGTTCTGTCTACATTTTCAACAGTAATGTTGATTTCACTGAAGTAAGATCGACCAGAAGCTGAAGCTCTGAAATCTGAGTGGTTTGTATGTGTGTGGTGGGGTCAAGGAATTTTTGTTAAACCATGTTTTATTGTAGAAAGTCTGATAAGTAAAATTAATTTTAAAATTTAATGTGTACTTGGCTGATGCACACAAGCTGTGATAGTGAGTCTGTCAGCAAAATGAAAGTATGCAATGCAGTTGTTAGTATTTGTACTTTAATCCTGATCAGTAAAAAGCAGCTACTTCATTAGGTAATGGGAGGGGGGGTGTTTGTGAATTCATTGAGGTGGTTGCCCTTGTTTACTGTCAGTTATGGCTTTGCAAGATGACTGTTTGGGTAAAGTCTGCTGTTGGGCAAGCCTGTAACTACCATTTCTGTGCAATGGACTAAATTAATGCAGCCATTTGCAGTTCGTTACTGTTTTGCTTTCTGATTTCAGAGGTTTTTGAGTCAGGTACTTTTGGTAGGCTGTTGGGATGGGGGACTTTCATGTCGCCAGTGTTGGAATGAAATAACCATTTAGTGTTTTAATTCTGGCTTTGCAAAACTCTGAGGGAGTAAGCAATATGCATACAGGCTGTGTGACTACAGTCTCTGTGCAGCAGATATATTTTAATGCTGGAAGGATCAAAGCAGAAAGTATAGTGGAGGCAATGGAATGACTGCCCCTGTTAGTCCTGCAAAGACAATGTAAGCTGTGACAGTGTGTGCATCACAAATGCATTAATAGTCTTTAATCCTGGCAAGGCCAAGCCAGATAGTTGGTAGATCATGGCTGTGGCACTGTCAATGAAATGAGTGCTGTTTCTGAAGCTGTAAATCATTACATGTATGCAACAGTGGCACTTAAATCATTTCTGCAATATCTTCATTTCAGAGTTTCAACAACTCAACTACAATAACCAGAATGAGTGAACAGAGTGAGCAGAGTGTTACAGTGGCCTATCTGAAATCTATTAATTTTAAAGAGTTGACTCTTAATGAGAAGTTAAGAATCAAGAGGACTGGAAGACCCACACCTGATCTGAAGATAGAGTCTGCAGGTACAAGTAGGTCAGGAACATACACACGCAGCTTCAACAGGTCAGTGTATGACAAACACACCTGGATCTGTGGTTGTGAGGAAACAAACGGCTTGTACTGCTTCCCATGTTTGTTATTTGGTGGAGAGGAAGCCTGGACATCAAAGGGTATGGATGACCTGAAGAGACTGGAAGAAAAGTCCAGAAGGCATGAACAGTCTGCTAAACATCTAGACAACCAAATTAGTCTAGCAGTGTTGGGAACTGTGGATATCGGGTGTCAGTTAAGTAGTGGATACCAGTTATCAGTAGAAAGACACAACAAGAAAGTGGATGACAACCGTCATGTTCTGTCTATCTTAATAGAATGCATGAAGACGTGTGGTGCACAAGAACTAGCTTTCAGAGGTCATGATGAGTCTGAAGAGTCAAGGAATCCAGGAAACTTCCGGGCAATAGTAGAATTTGTCAGCCAATTTGATAATAAGTTGTTAGACCACATGACAGCTTCAACTGTTTTCAAAGGAACATCAAAAACTATTCAAAATGAACTCCTGGACTGCATGCTAACAGTATGCAGAGAAGAAATAAAAAAAGAGATTCGTACTGCAAAATTTATAGCAGTAATTGCAGATGAAACCACTGATTTTGCTGCGACGTGGCAAATAGCTATTGTGTTCCATTACATTGTCAATGGACAGGTGGTGGAACGTTTTTGGGGATACTTTACACCACTTGGACAGACAGCACAACATATTGCTGTTGTTTTTGGGGATACTTTACACCACTTGGACAGACAGCACAACATATTGCTGTTGTGATAGAACAACAGTTGAAGGAAGTAGTGGGAGACCAGCATGAAAAAGTGATTGCTCAGAGTTATGATGGTGCATCGGTTATGAGTGGTGTTCAGCATGGGGTCCAGGCCATCATAAGAGAAAAGTTTAAATATGCCTACTATGTACACTGCTATGCCCACCAACTTAATCTGGTAATGCAAAGAGCCGCACAACAGAATACTGAAGCAAGGACATTTTTTGTAACACTTGGTGGAATTCCAGCCTTTTTCAGTCGTTCAGCTCAGACAAGCTGCTCTGGATAATATAGTATAGTATCACGACGCATGCCAAGAGTGTCAGGAACACAGTGGAATTTTAACATCCGTACTGTAAATGCAGTGTATGAGAACTTGGAGTCGCTGGAAGAGTGCTTTGATTATTTGTACAGGAATCCTACATCTGGTACAGCAACTATACTGGAAGCAAATGGGCTACTGCGATCACTTGAAGATGACCAATTTAAATTTTGTCTTGCTGTCTTCTATTGTATAATGCCCCATGTTGATGTTCTGTACAGGCAACTTCAGTGTCGTACCACAGATGCAACTGCTGTTGAAAAGGATGTTCATACATTTTTGGATGCAATTGACAGTGTCAGATCGGGTATCGATGGTATTGCAGAGCAGTACCTACATACAGAGAACATCCGGTCAAAACATAGACGAGGGCCATCAGCTTCCCGACCACTGCATGAGACCTTGCCAATTGCTGCAAAGGAAGTGTGTGATGTCATAAGGTTCCAGGCAACATCACGATTTCAACAAACTGGCCATCTTCAAGTTTCTCAGTTACTTCTGCCTGGAAAGTTTTCAACATACATAAGAGAGTTTCCAGAAAATCTGTTCACAGGAACAATGGACAGCTATCCATTCCTGATGAGGGGACAACTTAGAACAGAACTTGGAGTGGTGTATCAACGTGAAGACTTTAAAGCAGCTGGCAGTGCAGTCAAGATGTTAAAATTCTTGTTGGACAACTCCTTAACCAGTGTGTTTTCACAGACTTACAAAGTGTTGTTAATTATAGCCACCACACCAATGTCAACTGCTGAGGCAGAAAGGTGTTTCTCAACACTGAAAAGGATTAAAACGTTTCTTCGTTCTACAATGGGGCAAGACAGATTGAATGCTTTGGCTATGCTTTCCATAGGAAAGGAGTTAATGCGGAGTATACCCAACTTCAACCACAGAGTTATTGATTATTTTGCACAAAATAAAGAGAGACGAATGGACTTTATCTATAAGTAACGGAACACCATACAGAAGAACACAAGAGGCACTTATTTGGTACTATACTAGTACTACAAGCACTTATGTAACCCAGCCACTGGGGATGCACAAGCCAGTGCATTTCTTCGTGCTGGTCCCAAGCCCGGATAAATGGGGAGGGTTATGTCAGGAAGCCTGGGCATCACCACATATAACCTCCTGACAAAATTTCATGGGACAATACAGATTTTGATACAGGATAGGTCGAGTGCGATGCCCAGGTTAACAATCACCACCACCAGTACTACTCTTTACCAAAAGGGTGCTGGCAGAAATTGGGGGGAGGCTACTGTTGGCTCTAGAAGAGGGGGAAGGCAGAAATTGGGGGGAGGCTACTGTTGGCTCTAGAAGAGGGGGAAGGCATGCCCAAAGGTAGAGTGTGATTTGGACATGTGCTGAGGAGGGATGCTAAGGAGGGATGCTACTAGGTATATTGGGAGAAGGATGCTAAGGATGGAGCTGCCAGGGAAGAAAAGAGGAAGGACTTGTAATTAGATTTATGGATGTGGTAGAGGAAGTGATGTGGTGACAGAGCAAGATGCAGAGGACAGGAACCAATGGAAACAGATCTGATGTGGCAAACCCCTAACTGGAACAACTGAAAGACTACAAGCGCCTATTTGGAACCAGCTGGGGGTCATGTGAATATTATTTGCTTTGGGAAACTTAAAACTGTCCCTTTTGAGCCTCCATGAAAAAGGGGGTGGGAGAAATTCAGTATGACCTGATGTGTTCCAGACCATAGCTTCTAAGGTGCACGACAGCTTCTCCTCAGGTGCAGAAACAGAGTATGAAGTACTGTTTGCAGTATACCACAGAGGTAAGTGTTCAAACCAATGTGTGTATGTAACAATGTGTGCTGTGTAGACTATTCAGCATGTCCCATACTGACTGAGTATTTATTTCATGTAAATAAGTATGTGAAGCATCGATCCCATTGCACCATAGCCACCCTGTCTTGTTGGCCACACCCCGTCTTGTTGGCCACACCCTGTCTTGTTGGCCACACCCATCCAGCTGTCTCCTGCAGCCCCCCTATGATTTGAAATTACCAGCCGCCACTGCCTAGTACTACAAAGGCCAGAGTTGTGAAAAAATCTGGAATAAGGTGGAACACCAGTGGGCTTTCTAGTATGGCCAAAAATGATAATGTGTATAGCTTAGCGGTTTTTACACACATGCACATGTCTGTGGTCGTGCTGCTCCTCTGAAGCTATTTTTACATTTTTTAAGTCATGCATATATATTTAGAACACCTCCACTTTTTCTTCTGTAATCATTTACATTTCGTCAGTAAGCAGTCTAATTAAAGGCCTGAACCTTCTTTCTTATACATTCGGAACAACAATTTGGTTTCTCTTAGGTAAGGATTGTGGCGTACTTTATTTACAGTCAATCCCCTATTAAAAAGTAGTTAATGGAATGCAAGTTGTTTGTGGGTTTACAACACACTGGTAAATAAAGATTTATGTTGTTAAATTTAACTGAGCAGTTGTGCTTTATTTGATGTTCTTCATGTTTCATTGTTGCAGTCATTACATTTGGGGTTATCTGCCTGCAGGTAGCCCTGAGCCGGCTTGAATATCAAAGTCTTGGATCCCTGCGTCAGATGCTGTTCCTTCTTCCATGACATCAGGGGTAAAAAACATGCAGCCGACGCCATTACATCAGTCTTTCTTGCCGCGCATGCCCGAAGCAGAAGCACTTCGCAAGTGCCAGTCAGCCGACTCCTGAAATTTTCATTTTCGAGTTTCATAACCGAAGTCTTCAAAAAAGCTAAGTACCCCATTGGGGATCCTTTATCTTGCTCTAAACCGATGTTAGTAAAAGTTAACAATTGTATTACCTGTGGAAAGCGAATACCTCATAAAGATTTTCATTCGTACTGCATTCCTTGCTTAGGCCCAGACCACGACATCCCTCGTTGTCGGCTTTGTGCCTTATTCAACCCCCAAACTATTTGTCGTCGGTTTATTTTTCCACAAGTTATTTTTGTACTCTGTTTAACTATCCAGAAATGGCTTCGCTAAGCCATCCGACTACTGACATTCCGAAAAAACGTAAAGATAAAGACAGAGACAGACCGCATAGGTCCAAAGCTGCCAACGACGCTTCCGTCAAGCTAGTCGCCAGTTCACCGGTACTCAGTGAGGCACTTTCGCAGCCCCTGATACCCACTACTTCAGATTCGCAAGCCTGTACTGTGACTCATTTGGAGTCCGGTATGCCGCGAGATGCTTCTTCGACCATGGAACCTGCGGATGTCTCTACCTTGGGTGGGTCCGGAGCCACACGCCTAGAAATCCGACGTCCAAATCGCATGGTCCGGCCCATATGCCTAAAAAACAAATGATAAGAATGGCTGAAGACCTTATTACTTTAATTAGGGGAAGCCAGCCTTCACCCTCTGAGAGACCTAGAACTGATTTTCCTTCGGATTCTTCTGATCAGGATTCTGAAATTTCTGTTTCTTCTGATTACCAGGATTTGCCCTTATCTACCTATGAGGATTCTGATGCAGAGGACTCCAGTCCCTCTGCTTCCCTTCCAGAAGATTTTACTTTTAGTGAAACCTTGCACACTCTTAGGGAGCATTTCCGCTGGGAAAGCCAGGATTATTCTGACTCCAAAAAGAGGCTTAGGGAATTCTTACTCCTTCCTCAACACAGGCCTTTAGCTATCCCTCCTGTCCTGGACATTGTAGATGATGCCTTCTTGGAATCTAGCCTGGCCCCAGACAGTTTACCTCCAGCTCCCAGGAAACCTGACAGGTATTACAGAGTACCTGACTCTCACAAGTTCCTCTTCAAGAATCCTACTGCGGACCCATAGACCATTTCCCAAGGACCTAAAGGCATTAAGGCTACTACTGCCAAAAACCCTACCCCCTCTGATAGAGATTCCAGTGCCTTGGACAGATGGGGTAAGAAGGTATACACTTCTGCTACTTTGGCCATTAGAGCCTTAAACTGCCAGTTTTATATGTTAAAGTATCAGCAACATATTATGGGACTACTTAAATAGAAAATGATGTTGATTCCTGAATGTGCTGAAAATAAAGAATTACAGGATGTTCATTGTGTTTCACTGTTGCAGTCATTACACTTGGGTTATCCTGCTGGCAGGCTACGCGCAGTCGGTCTGAATTCCAAAGTCTAGGTCCGGCATCGGTTACTGTCGCCTCTTCCCTGATGTCAGTGTGCCAGGGATATAAAAGATGCAGCCAACGCCATTTTCTTCAGTCTTTCTTGCTGTGCGGTGCCCGAAGCAAAAGCAGTTCGTAAGTGCCGGTCGGCCGACTCCTGAGATTTTCAAAAATGAATTTCAGATCCAAAGTCTTCATTAAAGCTAAGTACCCCATTGGGGAAACTTTTTTCTTGCTCCAGTCCGATGGCAGAAAAAGTTAACAATTGTATTTCTTGTGGGAAGCAAATACCTCATAAGGATTTTCATTCTTACTGTATTCCTTGCCTAGGCCCTGATCACAACGTTGCTAGCTGTCGGTTTTGTGTTAGATTTAACCAATGCGCTATTAAGCGTCGGTACGATTTTGCCTTTCATTACTTTGGCCGAAGATTCAATTATATAATGCCGTCAGAACAGCAGACGACAGGAGTTTATAAAAAGCGCAAGGAAAAAGAAAAGGACAGACATCCGAGGTCCAAAACCGACGACGAGGCTTCCGCTAAGTCAGTCGCCGGTTCTCAGTGAGGCGCTTTTGCAGCCCCTGGCACCCACTACCTCAGAGCCACAGGCCGCTGACTACTCCCACATGGAGCCAGCTAGGCCTCTGGATACTCAAGGTATTGGACACTCGGAAACTATTCCCTCAGATGGGTCCGGAGCCACTGAGCAGGCAACGGCTTCTGAGGGTGTTTTCACTCCTACACAGTTATATGTAAAGCCTACTTCAGCTTCCAAAGCAAAGACTAAAGCAGTTCTAAAGGCAAAGAAACAAGTACAGCATTCTCCTGGACAGACTACCATGCCTAAAAAACAGATGCTCAAAATGGCTGAAGACATAATTACCTAGATAAGGGGATCCCATCCCCCTCCTGACAAGAGGCCTAGGCAAGAGACAGAATATGAATCTTCAGATCAGGTTTCCATTTCCTCTGGCTCCTCTTCTCAACAGGAATACTCTCTTCCTCCTTATGAGGATTCTGATGCTGAAGAATCTATCCCTTCAGCCTCACTGCCTGAGGATTATTCTTTTGGGGAAACCCTGCACACCATGAGGGAGCACTTCCACTGGGAGAGCCAAGACTACTCAGAATCTAAGAAAAGGTTTAGAGATTTTCTTTTACTACCTCAGCACAGGCCTTTGGCTATTCCTCCTGTGTTAGACATTGTAGATGATGTATTATCAGAGTCCGGGCTTTCTCCTGACTCTTTACCCCCTGCCCCTGTTAAACCAGACAGATACTACAGGGTTCCAGATTCACATAAATTTCTTTATAAAAACCCTGCTGCTGACCCAGAAACTATTTCTCAGGGTCCCAAAGGGGTCAAGGCTTCTACTGCAAAAAACTCTATCCCCTCTGATAGAGATTCAAGGGCATTAGACAGATGGGGAAAAAAGGTTTACACTTCTGCTACTTTGGCTGTGAGGGCTTTAAATTGTCAATTTCATATGCTTAAGTATCAGCAATACTTAATGTCACTGCTAAAACAAAAAATGTTGTCAAATTCTGATTGTGCAGAAAATAAGAAAATGCAGGAATCTGAAGTAGGGAGTTCCTTTGTCAGCAACCTATGGGTCTTGGATCCGATATCGGATCCGAGCCGGCAACCTGTTTCAAGCTAATGGATCCGAGCTCCTAGCTCCTCCCCTCACCCATAATCCCCTGCTAACCCTCCATGACCTCAGATCTAGTTTGCCGCGCTTGTGGATAGCTGGATTCCTGTGAGCTCGTATAGTGCTGGGCAGTTAAGTCCTATTTTTTGTCACTTTCTAAATTTTTTCACTAAAATTTTTGAAGTGTGTAAGTGTTAGGTTCCCTTTATAGTAAAAATATTTTATTTTAAGTAGTTTTCCCTCCCTTCACTGGTCGTTAGAGTGTGTGTGTTGGTGTTGTGTTTTTTGGGGCCTGTGTGTGTGTGTTACTTAATTTTCTTTAAGTATGGCTGAGGCCCCAAAAGCCATCTTTTCTAAATGTACCAAGTGTGGCCATAAGCTCTCCCCGGCTGATGGACACACTCGGTGCGTTCGGTGCCTTGGGGTTGAACACCTCTCCTCAGGCTGTAACATTTGTGCAGCGTTCAACCCCAGGGCACTGAAAGAGCGGAGGTCGAAGCTGGTCTTGGCGGGACTTTTACCCCCGGACTCGGCTCCGGCCTCCGCTGCTCCCATGGCTCCACCACAGCCTGTGGTTGCTGCCATTCCTGCCCCCCTTCCTCCATCCGGGACTGTAACTCCCGCTAAAGTGTCGGAGGACAGGGAGGCCAGGAGGGAGAAATGGAGGGTGAAGCACCACAAGCGGCGGGCCGAGACCTCCGTTTCGGCCCCGCCAGCTAAGCGGGCTTCTCCCTCCACTGCCTCTAGGTCTCCTCCTCCTTGGCTCCGATCCCCTTGTTTCTCCCCTGGGCCTGAGGAGGAGGAGGCCCAATCTCCATCGAGGTCATCGAGGTGGCATTCCAGGCCTGCCTCGGTGACCTGTTCGAGATCTACATTTAGTATGTCCGATGCAGACTTGGACCGGATGATGCGAAGGTTCATCCAGGCCCAGCTGCAGATGGGAGTGCTCTTGCCTCCCCTTCGGGGCTCGACACCCTTTTTCCATCCTATTGCTCCTTCTCCGACCTGCTATCCGGGTTCGGAGCGTTCAGAGCCGAGTAGCATTGGAGCCGGGGGTGGGTCGGCGCCGACAGTACTCGGTACTTCGGATCTGACCCTGCCCTCGAGCCTGTCGGATCCAACCTCTCGGAGCCGTGGCCCGAGCTTCGGATCCGAGGGATTCAGTGTGCCTTCAGCTCCGTCCAGGTTGGAGCGCACTGGTCCTTCAGCGCCGGTTCCGATCCCTTCATCGGATCCGAGTGGGAGCCGACTTTCGGATCCAAGAGAGAGTGGTTCTCCCTCGGCCTTCGATGTTATGGAGAGGACTCTGTTGAGAGCATCCGGACCCCCGGTCCTTGTCTCGGCTCCTCCCTGCACTCCCTCTCTGCTGGGCCAGGCTTCCATCACCCGGCCAAAGGGACGGCCTGCTTCAATGTCCCAGATGGTTCCATTGGAACAAGATGTTGCTGGCGAGGCCTCCTCGGACAGCCCCACCGACGAAGTGCCACGCAAGCATAAGTGCAAGAGGAGGCACGTGGACTCCCCTGAGTCCTTAACCGAGGACACGGACTTGGAGGAAGGGGAAGGCTCCCCAAGATCGCCCCCTGAGGATGTCTCCTTTGGAGACACCATGGAGATGCTGAGGATCAGAGGTGGGTGGTCTGCCCCCAAGTCTTCCTCTGACGAGTCTATGTTTCTGGAGGCATTCGAAGCAGGCCCGTCTACCTCTTGGGTGTCCCCTCCGGCCGACCCCCTAGTGGACCTCATTACCACCAGGGCGTGGAAGGATCCGGACACCGTGGAGCCAATACCAAAATGCCCGGACAAAATACTTAGCCCCCCCTCAGACCGATCACACTGGAGTAAGGGCCCCCCCGTAGATGCCATGTTGACGGTGGCAGCCACGAAGAGGGAATTGGCTCAGGAGAGCCCCTCAGTCCATCCACCGAGCAAGGAGTCCCGCTCGATGGACCGCTTAGGGAAGCGAGTTTTTAGTTCAGCGACCTTCTCGGTAAGGTCTCTGAACTATATGGCACATGTCATCAGGATGCAGCGGGATCTTATCAAAGAATACGCTGCCTCCCCCCCTGAGTCCATGTCGGCGGATGACAAGCAATTGTACTCCACCCGAATGTCCACTCTGAGATCAATTTCAAATACCTCTATGCGGCTATTGTCCCACGCCACAGAGGGAGCCGCTAGGGCTAGCGGAGCAGGCCTAGTCATGAGACGTCAGGCCTGGCTCCGTCATTGTGACTTTGCGGAGCCTTTTAAAGCGTCCTTTGCGAACGCCCCTTTCGATGGTTCTGCCCTGTTTAGCAAAACGGTTCGCGAGACACTTGTCCAGAGTGAGAAGGACGGGAAGACATTGTCTGCCATCGGAGTCCTCTTCTCTGCACCCCAGCTGTCCTTTTCAAGGAACTAAAAGGGTCAGAAGAAGATGTGGTTCCAGAAATCGCAACATTCCCAACCCACTCTGGACAACCAGTCCTACTGTGGCAGAGGAGGACAGGGAGGACGCCGCCCCAGGGGCAGAGGGGCTCCGAGAAACTTTGGGTCCAGAGAACCTCTCTCTGAGTGGCCCGCGCAGCAGCCCTGAAGGGTTGCCCGGCTGCTCCACTCTGGAGGCAGTCGGGGGGGCGCTTCTCGGAACACCTAGTGGCATGGGAGTCGATCACGACAGACCGCTGGGTGCTTCGCATTATATCCAGAGGGTACAAAATACCAATACTCCATGTCCCCAAATTCAGAAACCTCCCCGATGTACCACCTGATCAGAGGGAGGCCGCAGCCGCAGAAATCCAGCAGCTGCTAAGAAAAAGAGCCATCCAGCCCATCCCCCAAGACCAGCTCGGATTAGGGTTCTACTCCAGGTTCTTTTTGATGCCAAAAAAGACGGGGGACTTGAGACCGATTCTAGACCTTTCCCGCTTGAACCTGTCAGTAACCAAGGAAAAATTCCGAATGGTCACTCTTCAATCTATTCTCCACCTTCTAAGGGAGAACAATTGAATGTGCTGTATAGACCTCAAGGATGCGTACTACCATATTCTAATGGACAGACAATCCAGGAGGTTCCTCCGCTTCCGGCTGGGAGCCAGTCACTACCAGTTCAGGGCCCTTCCCTTTGGCCTCACCACAGCCCCCAGGGTGTTCACCAAGGTATTAGCAGTGATTGCTGCCCACCTGAGACTCCAGGGAATACAGGTTTTTCCGTACCTGGACGACTGGCTCCTGACCGCCCCAACAAGGCATCTACTTTGCTCAGCCAGAGACTTCTTTCTCCGCCTAGCCCCACAGTTAGGCATCACCATCAATGCCGACAAATCCCTTCTGGCCCCAACACAAGTCATAGAATTCATAGGTGCCAGAATAGACACCAGAGAGCTACGAGCCTTTCTAACTTCCGAGAGAATCCGGAATTTGCAACTCCATGTGCGGGCTATCCTTCAATCAGAGACTTCACCAGCGGAATTGGTCCTGAGGGCACTAGGCTGCATGGCGGCAGCGATTACGCTCCTTCCATGCACCCGTCTGAACATGCGGGTACTACAATGGACACTTCTAGTGCAATGGTGTTTTCTATCCCTTCCTCTTCACCACCCCATTGCTATCAGCAAGGCCTGCAGGAGGGCTCTACTATGGTGGCTTCAAGCCTCGGACCTCCATACGGGCCGTCCCTTCTGCACCTCTCCCCCTCTCGCCACGGAGACCACGGACGCCTCCCGCCTCGGGTGGGGGGGGGCATTATTCAGGCAGGACGGTCCAAGGCACGTGGAACGACACAGAGACCTCCCTGCATATCAACGTTCTGGAGATGAGAGCGGTGCTGTTCGCGTTGCAAGCACTTCAGGATCTCCTCCCCATAGGAACGATTGCAATTCAGTTGGACAACATGTCAGTTGTCTGGTACATCAACAAACAGGGGGGAACCAGATCTTACCCTCTGTGCTGCGAAGCCATGAGAGTGTGGGAATGGGCGATCTCCACCAACCGCTTTCTGATTGCAATGCACATTCCGGGACGGACCAACATCCTAGCGGACAAACTCAGTCGCACCCTTCTTACCCCATACGAGTGGTCTCTCAATCCACTAGTAGCGAAGCAGATATTCGCAGTGTGGGGGCACCCCTGCTGCGATCTTTTGGCGTCTCCATCAAACACCAAATGCGGCAATTTCTTCGCTCTAATCCCCCCTCCAGGGGAAACTCCAAGAGATGCTCTGGTGCATGCTTGGCCACCCGGTCTACATTATGCCTATCCTCCTCTACCCCTGATGCTGCAACTCTTACAGAAAGCCTCATGGTTGGGGAGCAGGATGATCCTCATTGCCCCATTCTGGCCTTGGCAAATTTGGTTCCCTTACCTATGATCTCACCTTGTGAATCCTCCTTGGATTCTAGATCCCAGTCCAGATCTCATCTCCCATCCGTCGAACTTACCAACCCCAAACCTGGACAATCTGAAACTGACAGCTTGGTTGCTCCAGTTCCACTCCTAGTTAGGACTCCCGGTATCTCTTCACCAGTCAAAGCCATCCTTGTGGCAGCGCATAAGCCCTCCACCAGGAAAGTGTACCGCAGTAAATGGAAACGTTTTTCCATCTGGGCGGAGCATCATGATCTAGATCCCTTTACGGCTCCTCTTCCGTCCATATTAGACTTCCTAACCGAACTCTTTCAGGAAGGCGCTAGTTGTTCAACTGTCAAAGTGCAATTGGCAGCCATATCACATTACCATGTGGGACATGATACAGGGCCTTTGATGTCGGCCAAGTTGTGTAAAACCTTTATCAAGGGCACCTTCTTACTTAGACCCCCTATAAAGGAAGCTGTGCCACCATGGGATCTTTCACTAGTTCTTCAAGCCTTGAATGCTCCACCTTTTGAACCCGCTGCTTCAGTAGATCTCAAATTCTTGCCTTGGAAAACAGCATTCCTTGTAGCCATCACTTCAGCAAAAAGAGTTTCGGAGCTTCAAGCTCTTTCTGTGAAGCCTCCTTATTTGATCTTTCACCCCATACGAGTGGTCTCTCAATCCACTAGTAGCGAAGCAGATATTCGCAGTGTGGGGGCAATCCTGCTGCGATCTTTTTGCGTCTCCATCAAACACCAAATGCGGCAATGAGTGTACCTCAGGATCAATCCCTCTTTTCTTCCCAAGATAGCATCAGAAATCAACATAAATCAATCCATAAATTTACCGGTTTTCTTCCCTAAATATCAGAATAGGGGAGAGTACAAGCTGCACTCATTAGATGTTCATAGGCAGCTTCGCTTTTATACTCATAGAACAGCTGGCCATAGACAATCCGACCAGCTGTTCATTTCCTTTGCCAAATTTAATTTGGGGAAAGCGATTTCAAATGTTTCTTTATCACGCTGGATTTCTCAGTGTATCCTATTGGCGTATCAAGCCTCTGGGAGAGCCGCACCCGAAGGAGTTCGTGCACATTCCACTCTTTCCATCTCTACTTCTATGGCCTTGAAGTCTAGAGTTCCATTGGATGATATTTGTTCGGCAGCCACTTGGGCTTCATCTCATACCTTTATTAACCACTACAAACTGGACGTGATTTCTAGAGGGAGAGCATCCTTTGGCTCTGCGGTGCTTCGCAATATCCTTCCATGATGGCCACCGAAGGTGCAGGTAGCTGGGGACTCTGTCCCACAGGTTGCTGACAAATGAACTCCCTACTTCAGATTAAGAAGTTATGTACTCACGATAACGCTCCATCTGAGTAGGTAGCTTCATTTGTCTGCAACCATCCCCCCCTCCTTCCCCCTGGCCTTCTTTGGATCTATTTGTAGTTGGATACCCATTTTTTTGGGTATATATTGAGGGGCAAACTCGATCTGAGGTCATGGAGGGTTAGCAGGGGATTATGGGCGAGGGGAGGAGCTAGGAGCTCGGATCCATTAGCTTGAAACAAGTTGCCGGCTCGGATCCGATATCGGATCCAAGACCCACAGGTTGCAGACAAATGAAGCTACATACTCAGATGGAACGTTATGGTGAGTACATAACTTCTTATTTATTGCATGCAACCGAACAAGTGGGAAAGCATACATTGCAATGTGGTTTTGATTCTCTGGAGGCCTCTTGCAGGGCTGCAGTTACGGGTTCTGTCATTAGGAGGCATGGTTGGTTAAAGGAACAGAATCTGCCTGATCATGTTAAAGCAAAATTATTAGATGCTCCATTACAGCATGATATCTTATTTGGTGTTAAAGCAGAGGAGGTGTTGAAGAAAATGGAGGACAAAGTGAAATCTATGCAAACAGTAAAGGATTTCTTACAGGTACAGCCACCCAGATTTAGCAGGAACTGGCCTACAAAGAATTGGTCCTTTCCAGTGTCAGACAGGCCACAAAGAGGCAGCTACAGACACCCCAGAGGCAGATACCAGCCCCAGGGCTCATTCAGGCCTAAACAGTGGGGCGCTTCTACCTCCAAAAGCAGAGAAGACAAATCACAGCCATACAGGAAACAGTCCCAATGACTTTCCTCTGCCAGCACCAAGCACTTATCTTTTGGCAGCCCCCGTAGGGGGAAAACTAGCACTTTTTTCTCAAAATTGGCACATGGTCACCCAGGACAAATGGGTCTTGAATATAGTGTCCCAGGGCTACAGGTTCCACTTTCACACCCTGCCAAGGGCAAAAGGTATCCCAGACCTGCCACACAATCAATGGGCAGAGGCACAAAAACAAGTTTCATCCCTCATGGACATGAGGGCCATTCAGCAGGTACCACAGCAAGAGCAGGGACAAGGATTTTACCCAAGACTTTTCTTGGTACCCAGAAAAGACAAAGCCTGGAGACAGTACTGGACCTGTCTATTCTAAATACATTTCTGGACGTTCCAAAATTCCAAATGTTGACTTTGCAGCAGCTTCTGCCCATGCCGGACAAGAAGGCTTGGCTTGTAACTTTGGACCTAAAAGAGGCATACCTGCATATTCCAGTCAGACAGTCTTGCAGAAGATACCTCAGATTCATAGCTGGCTCAATGCACTACCAATTCTCTGCACTGCCCTTTGGCTTATCTACTGTGCCCAGGGTCTTCACAAAATGCCTGGCACCAGTAATTGCATTTTGCAGACAGAGGAATTCAAATATATCCTTACTTGGACTATTGCCTTATTCAAGCAGAGAACAAGGACATTCTACTAAAGCATCTGGCGTTTGTAAAAAGATTACTAATTTGCCTAGGGTACACAGTAAACGAAAAGAAATCAAAACTAGTACCCTCTCAAGAGATAATATTCCTAGGTGCAAGCTTAAATACAACTGCCCAGATGGCTTATCTCACGCCAGACAAACAAAGACAACTGACTTCTTACTTCAAAATGTTGCAACAAAGGCCCAGTTATCTGCAAGAAAAATTCTGCAGGCTTTGGACTTCATGGTGTCCTGCATTCTGCTAATTCCATATGCCAGACTGCATATGAGGAAACTACAATGGTATCTAAAAAGTGTTTGGACTCAACATTGTCACAGCCTGGAAATGTTAATTACCCTCGTTCCTTGCCTGCAACAGGAGTTTCGATGGTAGGCACAGGCCTGTCACCACAACATGGGACAGCCATTCACCCTACCCACAGCCAGGCAGTCAGTAACAACAGATGCTTCAGATTATGCCTGGGGGGCCCACATGGCAGGACAGTGTATTCAAGGCACATGGCCCACAAGCCAAAGGCATCTTCATATCAATCAAAAAGAGATGCTAGCTGTTCAGAATGCCCTGACAGCTTTCAAGGATCGACTCCATCCAGGACAACTACTGATAAGGACGTTCAATACTACAGTCATGTGGTACATAAACAAACAGGGAGGCATTCATTCCTACCCCCTCTGCAGACAAGCCATGACTTTGTGGGACACAGCATTGACTTATCAAATACACCTGCAAGCACAATTCCTGCCAGGAAAGAAAAATACTCTGGCAGACGAACTAAGCAGAAACCTCATGGATCCCCACAAGTGGAAACTGGATCCACAAGTCTTCAGCATGGTAATAAAGAAATGGGGATGCCCAGACATAGATCTATTTGCCTCCCCTCATAACTGCCACCTACAGAGATTCTGCACAAGGACGTATCACAAACAAGCATGGAAAGTGAATGCTCTATCATTCAGCTGGAAAATCCTAACAGTATATGCCTTTCCTCCTCTGCCTCTCCTCCCCAAGGTACGCCTAAAGGTCAGACAAGAGAAGCCAAAAATGATTCTGATTGCTCCAGACTGGCCCCGCCAGCACTGGTACCCAATCCTAAAGAGCTTGTCTCAAGGCCCAGCCTGGACATTGCCTCTAATTCCTCATTTACTGACCCAACGAAACAATCAAATCCTGCACAGCCAACTCAGAACCCTAAATCTGGCAGCATGGCGGATAATGTAGACATTCAGAACACACCTCTCTCTAAAGCAGTGATGGATGTTATTTTGGAGGCCAGGAGGCCCAGTACCAGAAAATCTTATGCAGAAAAATGGAAAAGATTCTGTGCTTGGAACCAGGCACAAGGAATTGACACGTTTGTACCAAATATTCCTCAGATTTTACAATACCTAACTGAGATGCTGGGCAAAGGCCTATCCTTTTCATCTATTAAAATCCATGCGTCTGCCATTTCAGCTCATTACAATACGGAACTACCAATTTTTTCACATCCATTGTTAAGACTACTGTCAAAGGGGCCAAAAACATAAGACCTCCAAGAAGAGCACCAATACCTGCATGGAACCTCAATTATGTCTTGGAAAAACTCATGCTGCCGCCTTTTGAGCCAGCCAATACAGCTGAAATAAAATTCTTATCCTGGAAAACAGCTCTGCTCCTAGCAATAACCTCTGCGAGACGAGTCTCAGAGTTACAGGCACTCATGGCTGTGGAACCTTTTATCATTTTCCATCCAGACAGGGTTTCTCTGAGGACGAACCTGACATTTATGCCTAAGGTAATGTCCAGTGTGGCCCTTAACCAAACCATTCATTTGCCTACCTTTTATCCAAACCCACAGAATAAGGGTGAGAGACTCCTGCATTCTTTGGACATGCACAGACAGCTACACTTCTACTTGGACAGAACTAAAGCTTTCAGAAAGACTGAGCAACTCTTAGTAGCATGTGCTGCAGGATCACAAGGAAAGGCTATCTCAAAGCAGACTATTTCAAAATTGATAGGCCACTGCATTCGTTTCTGCTATTCACAGCATGGCAAATCAGTGCCTAAGGGCATTAGGCCTCACTCAACCAGAGCAGCAGCCACTTCAGCAGCCTTCCTCAGGGGAGTACCAACCAAAGACATTTTAGAGGCTGCAACTTGGAGTTCAGTGCACACTTTTACCAAGCACTACCACTTACCTCTCTACTCTAAATCCAGAGCAGGCTTTGCCACTGCAGTTCTGCAGGGCCTTATAGCCTCTCCTAATCCTATTTAGACCCAGCCACCCAACCTCAGCTTTGGGATTCAACCCAAGTGTAATGACTGCAACAGTGAAACATGATGAATATAGTACAGTTGTGTACCTACCATAAATGTAGATGTTCGAGTGTATTCACTGTTGCAGTCCAGGTTACCCACCCACCACCACCCCCCTTTCCTTTGCTGGGACTTATCTGTACTTCTCTATCCTATACAACCTATGTGGTGTATTTGCTTGTAGATGAAGGAAAGGTTTATTTTTGTGCATGCATACTTATTGGCATACTTTTCAGCCTACCAATTTGGGGGCACCTGACATCTGGGGCAAGAAAAACTGAAGAAAATGGCGTCGGCTGCATCTTTTGTACCCCTGGTGCACTGACGTCAGGGAAGAGGCGACAGCAACCGAAGCCAGACCTAGACTTTGGAATTCAGGCCGACTGCGGGTAGCCTGCCAGCAGGATAACCCAAGTGTAATGACTGCAACAGTGAATACACTCTAACATCTACATTTATGGTAGGTACACAACTGTACTATTTAATGCATTCTGCTGAACAAGTTGGTAAACATACTTTGCAATGTGGTTTGGACTCTTTAGAAGCATCTTGCAGGGCTGCTGTCACTAGGTCTGTTCTTAGAAGGCATGCTTGGCTTAAGGAGCAAACATTGCCAGATCATGTTAAAGCTAAATTACTGGATGCTCCCTTAAACCAAGACCGCCTGTTTGGCAACAAAGCAGAAGAAGTCCTTAAAAAGATGGAGGAAAAAGCTAAATCTATGCAAACTGTTAAAGATTTCCTGCAAGTACAGCCTCCCAGATTTAGTAGGCATTGGCCTTGTAAGAATTGGTCCTTTCCTGTCTCTTCCAGGCCTTCTCAGTCCAAACCTAGGAACAGCAGACCACCTAGGCTACAGTCTCAAGGTCCTCACAGGCATAAGTAGTGGGGGGCTCCCACTTCCAATGCCGAAAGTAGTAAGGCACCCCCCTATGGAAAAATGTCACAGTGACTTAACCTTAAATCTTCCAAGCCCTGCACTACTGCCTGCTCACTTAGGGGGAAATATCGCCCGGCATGCAAAAAACTGGGAATTCATTACCCAGGACAAATGGGTTTTAAATATAGTTTTCCAAGGATACAGATTCCACTTCCACACCTTACCAACACCAAACGGCTGGCCAGACCTACCCCCTAATCAGCAGGCAGAGGCTCAGCAGCAGGTTTTCTCTCTCTCTTCTAAGTATTAGGGCTATTCAACCTGTCCCAGCAGAAGAAAGGGGACAAGGTTTTTACTCAAGACTTTTCCTGGTACCCAGAAAAGACAGCTCCTGGCGTCCTATCCTGGACCTCTCTGTTCTAAACGCCTTTTTGGTAATCCCAAAATTCAAAATGCTAACACTCCAACAGCTGCTTCCTATGCTAGGACTTAAAGGAAGCTTACCTGCACATCCCAATAAGGGAATCTTGCAGGAAATACCTACGCTTCAGAGCAGGCTGCATGCACTATCAGTTCTGTGCACTTCCCTTTAGCTTATCTACTGCACCCAGGGTATTCACAAAGTGCCTAGCTCCAGTCATTGCATTTTGCAGGCAAAGAAATATTCAAATATACCCATACCTGGATGATTGTCTAATTCAGGCAGAAAGCCAGGACATGCTACTAAAACATCTGCCATTTGTAAAGAAACGTCTAACCTCACTGGGGTACACCATAAACTAAAAGAAATCTCGTCTAGTACCCTGCCAACAAATTGTATTCCTGGGAGCAAGCTTGAACACAACTTCCCAAATGGCTTACCTCACGCCAGAGAAACAAGTTTATTTGACAACCTACTTCAAGCTACTGGCCACAAAGACCCAGCTATCCGCAAGGAAAATACTGCAAGCCCTGGGGTTCATGGCCTCTTGCATTCTACGAATTCTATATGCAAGACTGCATATGAGGAAACTACAATTGTATCTAAAAAGCCTATGGTGTCAACATTCTCAGGACCTGGAATAAATGATTCCTATCATTCCTTGCATGAAGACAGAGTTCGTTTGGTGGGCAGAGGCCTGCTACCACAGCAAGGGGCTCCCATTCACTCTACCCCCTGCCGCCTAAACCCTAACAACAGACGCATCAGACTATGCATGGGGGGCTCACTTGGCAGGGCAGTGCATTCAGGCCAAATGGAGCCCAAGTCAGATGCACCTGCATATCAATCAAAAAGAAATGTTAGCTGTACAGAATTCCCTGACAGCCTTCAAGGACAATTATTGGTAAAGACAGACGATACCACTGTTATGTGGTACATAAACAAGCAGGGGGAAACCCACTAGTATCCCTTTCTGCAGACTAGCCATGGCTCTGTGGAACACAGCCTTGAGCTACCAAGTGCACCTACAAGCTCAATTCCTGCCAGGCAAGCTAAATTCACTGGCAGATGACCTAAGCAGAAATCTCTTAGACCCACACAAGTGGAAACTGGAACCAAGGATATTCACCCTTTTGAGAAACAAATGTGGGAATCCAGAGATAGACCTGTTTTCCTCTCCCCAGAACTACCAATTAATTCTGCACAAGAACTTCCCACAGTCAAGCTTGGAAAGTGGATGCCCTGTCCTTCACCTGGGAAAGCCTCTCAGTTTATGCCTTTCCCCCTCTGCCTCTCCTCTCGAATGTTCTGCTAAAGATCAAACAGGACAAACCAAGGACGATACTGATTGCATCAGACTGGCCACGCCAGCACTGGTACCCCCTGTTGCGCAGTGTGTCACTGCTGGAACCATGGCACCTGCCTCTGACCCCTTCCCTGCTGTCCCAGTAGGAGGGCCAGATTCTGCACCGTCAGCTTCAAACCCTGAACCTTGCAGCCTGGCTAATTCCTTCACCTCTCCAATAGCACCCCTAGCAGGTGCTAGATGTCATTCTGGAGGCAAGGAGGCCTAGTACTAGAAAATCCTATGCTGAAAAGTGGAAAAGGTACTGTTCCTGGAACCAGACTCAGGGGTTGGCTACAACGGTGCCCAGCTTACCGCATATTCTTCAGTACTTAACAAAGATGCTCCACAAGGGCCTTTCCTTCTCGTCAATTAAAATTCATGCCTCTGCCATTTCAGTACATTATAATACTGAACCACCCCTCTTCTCTCACCCCCTGCTAAAGCAATTCCTCAGATGGGCCAAACATTTAAGAACACCCAGGAAAGCCCCTACTCCAGCCTGGGACCTTAACTTTGTATTGGAAAAGATCACTCTACCTCCTTTTGAGCCAGCTGCAACTGCAGAGTTGAAATTCCTTTCTTGGAAAACAGCCTTCCTTCTAGCCGTCACTTCAGCAAGAAGAGTGTCTGAATTACAGGCCCTCATGGCAGTGGAGCCCTTCATCATCTTCCATGCAGACAGGGTGTCCCTCAGGACCAATCCTTCCTTTATGCCCAAAGTGGTGTCTAGTGTGGCCCTTAATGAGTTCATTCATTTGCCTACTTTTTTCCCTATTCCACAGAACAAAGGAGAACGAGTACTGCACTCTTTGGACGTGCACAGACAACTTAGATTTTATTTGGACAGGACTAAGCTTCTCAGAAAATCTGAACAGCTGCTAGTTGGCTTTGCTGCAGGGGCAGAGGGGAAGGCCATTTCAAAGCAAACCATTTCCAAGTGGATAGCCCATTGTATTAATTTCTGCTATAAGCACCATGGAGAACCTACCCCACATGGGATAAGATCACATTCCACCAGGGCTACGTCTACATATACAGCCTTTCTCAGAAGTGTCCCTACCCAGGGACATCCTAGAAGCTGCTACCTGGAGCTCTGTACGTACCTTCACCAAGCATTACCACATGCCTACTATTTCTAAATCCAGAGCTGGTTTTGCCAGTGCAGTCTTGCAGGGCTTAATAGCTGGTCCTAATGCTCTTTAACTTCCTCCTCCCTTCCTTTGCTTTGGGAATCAACCCTAATGTAATGACTGCAACAGTGAAACATGAAGAACATAGTACAGTTGTGTACACTTACCTTAAATGTAGATGTTCGAGTGTATTCACTGCTGCAGTCCTGGTTACCCTCCCTCCAGCCCCCTGACTTCTCTTGGCTATACCTTTCTTCTTGTTTAGTGTATTACAGCTTTTTGGTGTATTTGCTTTTTGTTGGAGGTGTAACCTAACATATAATTGCTTCCCATTATGGGGGCACCTGACATCTGGGGCAAGAAAAACTGATGTAATGGCGTTGGCTGCATGTTTTATACCCCTGACGACCTGACGTCATGGAAGAAGGGACAGCATCCGATGCAGGGATCCAAGACTTTGACATTCAGGCCGGCTGAGGGCTACCTGCAGGCAGATAACCCAAATGTAATGACTGCAACAGTGAATACACTCGAACATCTACATTTATGGTAAGTGTACACAACTGTACTTTATAAGGTAAAAATGTCAGTCGGCTTAGCTTCACAGAAGACATGATGTGAAGACTCCAACATGCAGAGTAAGCTAATAGTGAAGTTAATCAGCATAAAAACTTGCATGCTTAGTGATGACTAAAATGCACATTATAATCTGCATACAAGCAAACAAGCTTTAGGGAAAGTTAAGACAGGAAAATGTAACCTTTAGACCATACATTTTCTGATTTCAACAGTGCAGTTCCGTTTTTTTTTTCTCACCAACATTAAATGGCATTAAAAAGGGGACCGAAGTCCAGATTTAACAGAAGATGTTTTGTGTCTACAGCAGTTACTATCACTACTTACAGGGCTAGCTACTCCAGGCCTGGGAAGGAAAAAAAGACAGCTTACCAGAAGGAAAAAAAAAAAACGGCAGATGTTCATCGTGTTTCATTGTTGCAGTCCTAACCAATGGGTTATCCGGCTCCCGGTAGCCCTCGATCGGCCAGAATACCAAAGGTAAGTAAAAATGACATCGGCTGTCATCTGTTGTAAAGGACGTCAGAGCGTCCGATACAAAAGGAGGCAGCCAACGTCACTTCCTCAGTCTTCCTTGCCGCAGAGCCCAAAGCAGAAGCATTTCTTGCATGAATGCCGGTAGGCAGTTTACCTTTCTTGTTTCGGACTACAAAGTTGAAGTCAACTACAGCTAAGTACCCCATTGGGATCCTCTTTTCTTGCCTTAATGAATGTCAGAAAAGGTTAATAATTGTCTTACCTGTGGAAAGCAGATTCCCCGTAGAGATTTTCATTCCTATTGTATTATTTGTTGAGGCCTTGACCACGACGTTCCTAATTGTGATCTTTGTGCTTTCTTTAATCCGCGTACTACTCGTTGTCGGGCTAAGCTTTTAGCTAAGCACTTTGGAGTTTGGCCTAAGTTTGTCGGTATGGGGTCCGCTGGTCTTCAGGCTTTGGATATCCCCAAGAAGCATAAAGATACGGACTGCGACAGGCTTCCAAAGGTCAAGTCCTCGGATGATGTTAGGTTGGTCGTCAGTCATGCGGTAGCCAAGTGAGGCACCTTTGCAGCCACTGCAGTCTGCAGATTTTCAACTGCAGGCCTCGGCTGAGACCATTTCAGAGGCCCCAAGGCCTCCGGCTTCCATTTTGCCGTCTGACGTTCCGCCTGTTGCCTCTTCAGCTGGATCTGGAGTCGCAAAGCTGACTGCAGTGTCTGAGACCTTCGTTCTTCCTTCAGACAGCAAGTACATACCGACGACTGTGGCTGCAGCTTCGGTGGTTGCCAGGCCTCCTGAGTCCTTTAGACATACAGTTAAATCTTCCAGTCATAAGCCTGTGAAGAAGCAGGCTCCAGGTTTCCTCTCATTCCCCTCATTCTCAAATGGTTAAAATGTCTGATGACTTTTTGACTCTTATTAGAGGTTCACAGTCTCCTCCTTCAAAAAGAGGTAGGGATGTCTCTCCTGAGGCTTTGTCCTTTTCAGGTTCTGATATTTCTAGCATTTCTGTTGATGAAGAATTTCTCAAGCTTTCTCTCCTTTTGAGGATTCAGATGCAGAGGAGTCCATCCCTTCTGCTTCTCCTCCAGAAGATTTCTCTTTTGGTGATACTTTAAATACTCTCAGGGAGCATTTTAAATGGGAAAGTCAGGATTATCCCCTTTCTAAGAAAAGGATTAGGGAGTTTTTGGATTTGCCTCAGCATAAGCCTTTGGCTATTCCACCTGTGTTGGAAGTGATTGATGATGTTTTTCTGTAAAATTCCTTGACTCCAAATTCGGTTCCTCCTGCTTCCAGGAAACCTGACAGGTACTATAGAGTCCCTGATTCTCATTTGTTTCTTTTCAGGAATCCGTTGGCTAATCCAGATATTATTTCTCAAGGCCCTAAAGGAGTTAAGGCCACTGTTACTAAAAATCCTGTTCCTTCTGACAGATAATCTAGGAACCTAGATAGGTGGTGTAAAAAGGTTTATACCTGTGCCACCCTTGCTATTAGGTCTACTAATTGTCTTTTTCATATGCTGAAGTACCAGCAGCACACCTTGGAAGCTATTAAGTCTAGGATAGCAGGTGTGCCTCAGTTGGCAGAGAGTAAGGGTATGCAGAATTTGCTGAATTCTGCCACTCTAGTCAATAAACATTCATTACATTGTGGTTTTGACATTCTAGAAGCCTCCTGTAGGGCTTACAGCTACTGGCTCTGTTATTAAAAGGCACGCTTGGCTTAGGGAGCAGCCCCTACCAGAGCCTGTTAAGGCTAAGCTTTTAGATGTACCTTTGCATAAGGGCCGTCTTTTTGGCAGCAAAGCAGAGGACGTGCTCAAGAAGATGGAAGACAAGGCCAAGTCTATGCCAACAGTTAAAGACTTTCTGCAAGTTCAGCCTCCTCGCTTTAGCAGGAATTACCCTTCTAAGAGTTGGACGTTCCCTGATACCAGCAGACAGAGCCGATGTAGGACTAGAGGTTGCAAATCTTCTAGGGGACAGGTGGCTACCCCTCAAAGGTCTAAGGATTGGCAGGCTTCCTTTTCCAAGGCGGGAAGTTCTAAGCCTGCATCTCAATCTAAACATTCTCAATGACTCTGTCCAACTTTTGCCTGTTCTTGCCTGCCCGGAGAGTCCTTTAGGGGGAAGGGTAGCCCTTTTTACAAATGTCTGGGCCACCATCACGGATGACAAATGGGTACTCAGAACTGTATCCCTAGGACACGTTTTCTTTCCACACCTTTCCAGTACTCAAAGGATTCCCGGATGCTCCTCCAAACCAAAGGGCAGAAGTAGAAAAGCAAATTTTGTCTGTGTTACATCTGGGAGCAATAGAATCAGTTCGTGCTCAGCAGGTCGGCCAGGGTTTCTATTCCAGACTTTTCTTGGTTCCAAAAAAAAGAAGGCACTTGGCATCCTATCCTAGATCTATCCATCCTGAACTCTTTCTTGATATTTCCAAAGTTCAGAATGCTCACTCTACATCAGTTGCTGCCAATATTAGAAAAGGATTCATTGCTGGTAATGATGGATCTCAAAGAAGCTTATCTGCACATCCTTATCAGGGAAAGTTGCAGGCAATGCCTTCGTTTCAGGGTGGGCAAGCTACATTATCAATTCTCTGTGCTGCCCTTTAGCTTATCTACTGCGCCCAAAGTTTTCACAAAGTGCCTGGCTCCAGTCATTGCTTTTTGCAGGCAAAGGAAAATTCAGATTTATCCATACTTGGACGACTGTCTAATTCAAGCAACTTCTCAGGAACAGCTGTTAAAGGATCTAGAATTTGTAAAGACTCTTCTCTCTTCCCTGGGTTACACTCTCAACATGGAAAAATCAAAAATGGTGCCATCCAAGGAGATACCATTCCTGGGAGTGAGCCTGAACACAGCCGCCCAGATGATATATCTCATCCAGGAGAAGCAGACAACTCTTCCAGTTTACTTCAAGGACTTGGCAAGCCTGTCCCAGCTCCCTGTAAGGAAATACCTGCAAGCTCTGGGATTCATGGCCTCTTGCATTCTCATGATTCCATATGTAAAACTGCATATGAGGAAATTGCAATGGTACCTCAAGAACACTTGGTGTCAACAGACACAGGACAGGGATGTGATAATTCCTCTGCTTCCATGTCGGCGGACATAGTTTCTATGGTAGGCAACAGCCTGTCTACAGAACAAAGGCATGCCTTTTCACCCACCCCTGGCCACTCAATTTCTTACTACAGACACATGGGACTATGCCTGGGGAGCTCACCTGGATGGCAGATGCATACAGGGAAGTTGGAATGCCCAGCAGATGCACCTGCACATAAATTTAAAGGAGTTGATGGCAGTCCAGCAGGCCTTACTAGCTTTCAAGCATCTTCTTTCTCCAGGGACTCTGCTTGTCAGGACAGACAACACCAGTTATGTGGTACATCAACAAGCAGGAAGGGACTCATTCTTACCTCCTGTGCAGACAGAGCATGAGTTTTTGGTCCATAGCAGGATCCTTGGGCCTGCATCTCCTAGCTCAGTTTCTTCCAGGAAAGCTCATTGTTTTGACAGACCAGTTGAGCAGACAGACCCTGGATCCTCACGAGTAGCAGCTGAACAGAGCAGTTTTTTACACCATCATTCAATGTTGGGGCACTGCTGAAGTGGATCTCTTCTCCTCTCTAGACAGCCATCTTCTACCTCTTTTTTGCACCAGACAGCATCACAGCAGAGCCCGGAAAGTGGATGCTCTGTCCTTCCCTTGGACAATGCTGTCAGTTTATGCCTTCCCTTCTCTTCCTCTTCTTCCCAGAGTATTATTGAAGATCAGGGACGAACGACCAAGGACTATTCTCATAGCTCGGACTGGCCCAGGCAGCACTCTCTCAATTTCCTCCTTGGCATCTTCCTCTGAAGCCAGATGTTTTGGTTCAGGAAAGGGGAAACATTCTACATCATCATCTTCAGTCTCTCCATTTGGCAGTATGGCTCATTGTATGACTTCATCCTTTTCTTTTTCCCTTTCCCAGCATATGGTTGACGTGCTGAGGGAGGCCAGGAGGCCTAGCACTAGGAAGTCTTATGCTGGCAAATGGGAAAGACTCTCTCTTTGGATGCAGGCTAGAGGGGAATCTTCTTCTCAGCCTACCCTTCCTCTGATCCTGGAATACCTGGCTGATTTGCTTCAGGGTGGTCTTTCTTTTTCCTCTATCAAGATCCATGCTTCAGCCATTTCTGCTCATTGTTCTTTTGAACAATCCATTTTCTCTCATCCTCTGATGAAAATGTTTCTCAGAGGTGCTTGCAACTTAAAACCTCCCAGAAGGGCGCCTACTCCAGCTTGGGATCTTAGTTTTGTTCTAGAGAAACTCACTCTTCCTCCTTTTGAGCTAGCTGCCACTGCAGATTTAAAGATGTTCTTCGTTTTCCATTGCTGCAGTCCTTACTATTGGGTATAGTCCGCATCCAGTCGGCCCGAATACCAGAGTATAAGGCTGACGTCGGTCAGGGCGCATTAGACTGACGTCAGTACGTCAGGGTACTAATGCGCATGACCGGCGTCATATCCTCAGTCTTTTGAGCGTGGTCCGATGCAGAAGCAGTTTTGCGAGTGCAGGTTGGCGTTCTGAAATATTTCCGAAACCGGAGTTTCAGACCGAATCAGAGTTGGCTAAGTACCCCGTTGGGGAACATTTTGGTTTTTTCTTGCCTCAGTATTTAACCGGATGTCAGAAAAAGTGAATAACTGTATTTCTTGTGGGAAACAAATACCTCATAGGGATTACCATACATTGTGTATACCTTGTTTAGGGCCTGAGCACGACGTTGTTGGTTGCCGCTCTTGTGCTAGGTTTAACAAACGCACTATTAAGAGGAGGTTAGACTGTGCCAGATTAGTGTTTGGGAAGCGTTGTAATTATAAAATGCCGCCGGATGCTCCGGCGCCCGCTTCGTCAAGAAGCGCAAGGACAAAACAGCGAAGCCTAGGGTTGATGAACCGCAGTCCCGGACGTCGGTTCTTTAGATGGCTCAGTGGAGCCAGAGGTTTTGCCAGGAGTTTCTATGGAGTCTCAGGCAGAAACTTTACTTTTACAGGATGTACCCTCTCAGGAGGCAGGCCAGGCTGAGGGGCTTCTCAGGTAACTATTCTTCCCTCTCTTCCCAAAGTAGTTAGAGCCTCTCCTTCTGTTGCCAAAACTTCTTTTAGAGGTAGGCCAACTTCAGCTTCAGTAGGGGCTTCTCCTAGCCTTCGCGTTCTGTACCTAAGAAACATATGCTTAAAATGGCAGAAGATTTGATTACTATGATTAGAGGTTCTATGGGCCCTCCTGATAAGAGGCCTAGAGTGGAACCAGAGTTTGACAGTTTTGAACAGGGTTCAGGGGCTTCTGAGTCTTCTGCGGAAGATTTGCAGGAGTATCCTCATTATTCTGATTCTGATGTGGATGATGCCACTCCTTCGGCTTCTCCTCCTGAGGATTTTTCTTTTTTTTTCAGAGACTCTGCATTCCATGAGGGAGCACTTTAAATGGGAAGGCCAGGATTACTCTGATTCCAGGAAGAGACTTAGGGAATTCTTGTTTTTACCCCAGCATAGGCCCTTAGCTATACCTCCTGTGTTGAATGTGGTGGAAGATGTTTTTGCAGAGGCTTCCCTGAACCCTGATTCTTTGCCTCCTGCTCCTGTTAAACCTGATAGGTACTATAGGGTGCCCGAAGCTCATAAGTATTTGTTTAAGAGTCCTAGGGCGGACCCAGAAACTGTTTCTCAGGGGCCTAAAGGTGTTAAGGCCTCTGTGGTTAAAAATCCTGTTCCCACTGACAAAGAGGCAAGGGCGTTAGATAGGTGGGGTAAGAAAGTGTATACTTCTTCCACTCTAGCCATGAGGGCGTTGAATTGTCAGTTTCACATGCTGAAATATCAAAATTATCTCCTTTCACAATTGAAATCTAAGGTGGATGCTTTGGCGGAAGGTATTGATTGTAAAGACTTGCTGGATTTAGTTTATGTGTCTGAACAAGTGGGCAAGCATTCTTTGCAATGTGGTTTTGATGCTGTGCAGGCCTCCTCGAGGGTGGCTGCCACTAGTTCTGTTCTTCGCAGGCATGCCTGGTTGAGGGATCAAAATTTGGCTGAGCATGTTAAGACACGGATTTTGGATGCTCCTTTACAGTCTGATGTGTTGTTTGGTTCACCTGTGGAAGCAGTTTTAAAGAAAATGGAGGACAAAGCTAAGTCTATGCAAACTGTTAAAGATTTTTGCAGGTACAGCCACCAAGTTTAGTAGAAATTGGCCTGCTAAGGGGTGGACATATCCTGCTTATGATTCCCAGTCTAGGGGTAGGTCTAGACGTGGTAGGGGCAGGGCTCAAGGTTCTTTTAGGCCTAGAACAGGGAGTTCACCTGCTCAGACTTCTGGTGAGGGCAGGGGTCAGTCCTTTCGTAAACAGACCCAATGACCTGCCTTTTCAGCTGCCAGTAGATTCTCGTCTGGCAGCTCCTTTGGAAGGACGACTGTCTCTTTTCAAAGAAAATTGGGATTTAATTACTCAAGGCAGATGGGTGTTGGACATCATTCAGCCAGTCCCTGTATCAGAAAGGGGCCTAGGATTTTATTCTCGCATGTTCCTAGTACCAAAAAAGGGGAACACGTGGAGACTGCTTTTGGATTTATCTCTCCTCAACACTTATCTGGACATTCCCAAGTTCAAGATGTTGACGTTACAACAGCTTTTACCCCTGCTGGGCAAAGATCACTGGATGGTAACTTTAGTTCTCAAGGAAGCTTACCTTCATGTGCCTATCAGGCTAAGTTACAGGAAGTATCTGCGGTTTCGAGCTGGAAATTCTCATTATCAGTTCTCTGCATTGCCCTTTGGCTTATCTACTGCGCCCAGAGTATTCACAAAGGTTCTGGCTCCAGTGATAGCTTACTTCAGGCTACAAGGACTTCAAATCTAGCCTTATTTAGACGACTGCCTGATTCTGGCTCAAGAAAAGGAAGACCTTCTACAGCATCTGGAATATCTTATAGCAGTGCTAAGATGCCTAGGGTATTCTGTGAACGAAATAAAGTCCAGTCTAGTACCCTCTCAAGACATGTGCTTTCTGGGTGTGAGACTGAATACAGCAGCCCAGATGGCCTTTTTAACCCCGGACAAACAAAAGAGTCTATCACTTTACTTCCATCAACTATCTCATCAGTCCGTGCTGACTGCAGAGACAGTCCTTCAAGCATTAGGGTTCATGGCATCTTGTATTCTGGTGCTTCCCAATGCCAAACTGCATATGAGGAAGTTACAATGGTATCTCAAAAATGTATGGACACAGCACTGCCAGGATTTAGACACTGTCATTCAAATAATACCTTGCCTTCAAAGAGAATTTTTGTGGTGGGCTCAGGAATGTCACCTAATCAAGGGACTCTCTGTGACCCGGCCAGAGGCGAGTCAGATTTTACCGACAGATGCCTCAGACATTGCTTGGGGAGCTCATCTAAATGGAAAGTGGATACAAGACAAGTGGCCTGCCAGACTACAGCATCTACATATCAACATGAAGGAGATGTTAGCAGTCCAGTTCGCATTGCTGGCTTTCAAGGAGTTACTTCTTCCAGGGCAGGTGTTGATTCTAACAGACAACACAACTGTCATGTGGTACTTCAACAAACAAGGGGGAACACATTCTTATCCTCTATGCAGGCAAGCGATGATTTTATGGGAGACTGCGCAACGCTTGCACCTAACTCTTCAGGCAAGGTTTCTGCCAGGAGCACAGAACTCCTTAGCAGATGTGTTAAGCAGACAAATCATGGATCCCCACAAGTGGAAACTGGATCTTCATGTATTTCAGAAATTGACAGTGTCATGGGGAACTCCAGACATAGATCTGTTCGCTTCTCCACTAAACCACCAGCTGCCACAGTTTTGCACAAAGGGTTTCATCACACAGCTTGGAAAGTGGATGCTCTGTCTTTCAGTTGGACAAACCTTCATGTGTATGCCTTTCCACCTCTGCCTCTTCTTCCAAAGGTACTGTTAAAGGTCAGACAGGACAGGCCAAGGATGATTTTGATAGCTCCAGATTGGCCTTGGCAACACTGGTACCCTCTACTACGGAGTCTGGTAAAGAAGCCTCCATGGCCTTAACCTTTGATTCCACGTCTGTTTTCCCAGCAGGACGGTCATCTGCTCAATGTCAAGCTTCACTCTCTTCATCTGACAGCCTGGCATATTCTGTGTTGAAACACAGCAGGTCTCAACTTCCTCAACAAGTTTTAAATGTGATTAGGGAAGCTAGAAGACCTAGTACAAGGAAAGTGTACGCAGCAAAATGGAAGAGATTTTTATTTTGGAGTAAAGCAAAGAATTTGGAGATTTCTGAGCCTAATTTGAGTATGGCTCTTCAATATCTTACTGAGTTACTGGACAAGGGTCTGTCCTTCTCTTCCATTAAGATTCATGCTGCAGCAATCTCAGCTCACTATGATTGTGACCCACCATTGTTTTCGCATCCTTTGTTCAAGCAGTTTCTTAGAGGGCAAAAATATAAGACCCCCATGAGAGCTCCTACTCCTGCTTGGGATCTCAATTTTGTGTTGGAAAAACTTACTCTACAACCTTTTGAGCCTGCGGCTACTGCTGAATTGAAATATTTGTCATGGAAGACTGCTTTTTTGTTGGCTATTACTTCTGCAAGAAGGGTGTCTGAGTTGCAGGCCCTTATGGCAGTCGAGCCCTTTTTGATTTTCCATAAGGATAGGGTATCATTACGTACTAATCCTTCCTTTATGCCTAAGGTGGTTTCTTGTGTGGCTTTAAACCAATCTATTCATTTGCCTACTTTTTATGCAGACCCCCAAAATAAAGGGGAAAAGATTTTGCATACTTTAGATGTACACAGGCAATTGCGTTATTACTTAAGCAGGACTAAGGATTTTAGGCAGTCTCAGCAGTTGTTTGTTTCTTTTGCTTTGAGTTCGCAGGGCAAGCCTGTGTCAAAACAAACTATTTCTAGGTGGATTGGCTTTTGCATTGCATTTTGTTATTCCCATCATGGCAAGGAGGTTCCAGCTGGGATTAGGCCTCATTCCACTAGGGCTACTGCCACTTCAACAGCATTTCTACGGGGGTGGCAACTAAGGATATTTTGGAAGCAGCTACTTGGAGTTCAGTGCATACTTTCTCTAAGCATTATCACCTTCCTATCTACTCTAAGTCTAGGGCTGGTTTTGCCACAGCTGTTTTGCAAGGCATGTTGTCAGCTCCTGCTTCTTTATGATTTGCCAGCCTCCCTTACCTCTGCTTTGGGATTCTACCCAATAGTAAGGACTGCAGCAATGGAAACCGAAGAACATAGTACAGTTTTGTACCTACCATAAATGTAGATGTTCGAGGATTCCATTGCTGCAGTCCAATTTACCCTCCCTCCTTCCCCTCTGTGTTTAGGGGTGGTTGTGTAGGTGAGTTTACCTGCTTCTATTTTTGTATATATTGTTCATGTTTTGGTACAGGTATTTTGGGCCTTGTCTTTTTAGGGTCTTCTGACATCTGGGGCAAGAAAAGACTGAGGATATGACGCCGGTCATGCGCATTAGTACCCTGACGTACTGACGTCAGTCTAATGCGCCCTGACCGACGTCAGCCTTATACTCTGGTATTCGGGCCGACTGGATGCGGACTATACCCAATAGTAAGGACTGCAGCAATGGAATCCTCGAACATCTACATTTATGGTAGGTACAAAACTGTACTTTTCTTTCGTGGAAAACTGCCTTCTTCTTGGCTTTAACTTCAGCAAGGAGAGTTTCGGAGCTGCATGCTTTGATGGCTGTGGAGCCTTTTCTTATTTTCCATGCAGATAGGGTCTCTCTGAGAACCAACTCCTCTTTTATGCCTAAGGTGGTTTCTAGCCTGACTCTTAATCAGTGCATACACCTTCCTACCTTCTTTCCTAATCCTCGAAATAAAGTTGAAAGGATCCTACATTCTCTTGATGTGCATAGACAGCTCAGGTTTTACCCGAACAGGACTAAAGGCCTTCAGAAATCAGCACAGCTATTGGTCAGCTTTGCCCCTGGAGCCCAGGGCAAGCCTATTTCTAAGCAAACCATTTCTAAATGGATTGCTCGTTGTATTACTTTTTGTTATTCCTTTCAATGCAAGGTTCCTCCTCAAGGGGTTAGGACCCACTCAACTAGAGCAGCTTCCACTTCTGCAGCCTTTTTAAGGGGTGTCCCTACTCAAGACATTTTGGAGGCTGCCACCTTGTCTTCTGTTGACACTTTCACAAAGCATTATAGTTTGCCTTTGTTTTCAAGAGCCAGGGCAGGCTTTGCCACTGCTGTCTGCAAGGTATTATTTCCAATTCTTGATTCTGTTGGATGTTCCTCATGTTTCACTGTTGCAGTCTTTACATTTGGGTTATCTGCTTGCAGGTACCCCTCAGTCGGCCTGATTAACAAAGTCTTGGGTCCTGCGTCAGTTGCTGACCCTTCTTCCATGACATCAGGTCGTCAGGGGTATAAAACATGCAGCCGACACCATTACATCAGTCTTTCTTGCAGTGCGGTGCCCAAAGCAGAAGCAGTTCGCAAGTGCTGGTCGGCCGACTTCTGAAATTTTCATTTTCGAGTTTCAGAACCAAAGTCTTCAACTAAAGCTAAATACCCCATTGGGAAAACTTTTTCTTGCTCCTTACCAATGTCAGTAAAAATTAATAATTGCATTACTTGTGGAAAGCAAATACCTCATAAGGATTTTCATTCGTACTGTATTCCTTGTCTAGGCCCTGACCACGACGTACCTTGCTCTCGGTTTTGTGCTTTATTTAATCAGTGCACTATCCGTCATCGGTATATTTTTGCCTCTAAATATTTTGGTTCTCGGTTTTATTATCCAGAAATGACGTCGGTTAGCCAGCCGACTACCGGGATTCCAAAAAAACGCAAAGATAAAGACAAAGACAGGCTGCCAAGGTCCAAAACTGCCGATGACGCTTTTCATAAACCAGTCGCCAATTTGCCGGTACTCAGTGAGGTGCTTTCGCAGCCCCTGATACCTGCTACTTCTGATTCGCAGGCCTCTACTGAGACCCATTCGGAGTCCAGTATGCCGCGAGATGCTTCAACTATGGAACCCGCGAATGTCTCCACCTTGGATGGATCTGGAGCTGCTGTGCAGGCACCGGCTTCTGAGGGTGTATTCAGGCCTATGGACTTGCATATTAAACCAACGCCTCCTTCTTCTCTTAGTCCTAAATCTCGAACCATGCCTAAAAAACTGATGCCCAGGCCACATGCTCAGGCCTCTATACCTAAAATACAAATGATAAGAATGGTGAAGAGCTAATAACTCTAATCAGGGGTAGCCAACCCCCCTTTCTAAGAGGCCTAGGACCAAAGTGATTTATGAATCTTCTTACCAGGATTCTGTTTTTTCTGATTCTTCTGATGATCTGGATTTGCCCTTATCTTCTTATGAGGATTCTGATGCAGAGGACTCCATTCCCTCTGCTTCCCCTCCAGAGGAGTTTTCTTTTGGGGAAGCCTTACATACTCTAAGGGAACATTTCCACTGGGAAAGCCAGGATTTTTCTGATTCAAAAAAAGAGGCTTAGGGATTTCTTACTCCTACCTCAGCATAGGCCTTTAGCTATTCCTCCTGTACTAGACATTGTTGATTATGCTTTTTCGGAATCTAGTTTGGCCCCTGATTCCTTGCCTCCTGCTCTCAGAAAACCAGACAGATACTACAGGTTCCCTGAGTCACGCAAGTTCCTTTTTAAAAATCCTACTGCGGATCCAGAGACTATTTCACAGGGGCCCAAGGGCATTAAGGCTTCTACTGCTAAAAATCCTTCCCCTTCTGGTAGAGACTCCAGGGCGCTGGATAGATGGGGTAAGAAGGTTTACACTTCTGCAACCTTGGCCATTAGGGCTTTAAATTGCCAGTTTCATATGTTAAAGTATCAGCAACATATTATTGGATTGCTTAAACAGAAAATTATGTTGATTCCTGACTGTGTGGAAAGTAAAGAATTATAGGATTTAATGCATTCTGCTGAACAAGTTGGAAAACATACTTTGCAATGTGGTTTTGATTCATTAGAGGCCTCTGTTACTGGGTCTGTGCTTAGAAGGCATGCTTGGCTTAAGGAGCAATCTTTGCCTGATCATGTTAAAGCTAAATTGTTGGATGCTCCTTTAAATCAGGATTGCCTGTTTGGCAACAAGGCTGAGGAAGTTCTTAAAAAGATGGAAGATAAAGCTAAATCTATGCAAACTGTTAAAGATTTCTTACAAGTTCAGCCTCCTAGATTTAGTAGGCATGGGCCCTCTCAGAATTGGTCCTTTCCAGCCCCTTCCAGGTCTTCTCAAGCCAAACCCAGACACAGCAAAAACCCCAGGTTTCAGTCCCAGGGGACACAAATGACTAAGCAGTGGGGAGCCTCCACTTCCAAATCTTGGAGTAATAAGACTCCCCCCCATGGTAAACTGTCTCAATGACTTCCTTTTAAAATTTCCAAGCACTTATCAACTGACTGCCTTTTTGGGGGGAAAGATTGCTCTTCATGCAAAGAACTGGGAACTCATTACCCAGGACAAATGGGTTTTAAATATAGTGTCCCAGTGATACAGATTTCACTTCCACACATTGCCAACACCAAGTGGGTGGCTGGACCTACCCCAAATAAGTGGGTAGAGGCCCAAAAACAAGTACTTTCTCTTAAGCATGGGGGCTATTCAACTGGTACCAGAAGAGGAAAAGGGACAAGGTTTCTGCTCAAGACTTTTCCTGGTACCCAGAAAAGACAGTTCATGACGTCCTGTCCTGGATCTGTTTACTCTAAACACCTTTTTGGAGATTCCAAAATTCAAGATTCTGACTCTTTACCAATTACTTCCTACGCTAGGCAAAGATGCCTGGTTGGCAACACTAGATTTAAAAGAAGCATACCTGCACATTCCAATCAGGGAATCTATGCTTCAAAGCAGGCTACACGCACTGTCAGCTCTCTGCACTGTTCTTTGGCTTATCTACTGCGCCCAGGGTATTCACAAAGTTCCTAGCTCCAGTTATTGCATTTTGCAGGCAAAGAAATATTCAAATATACCCATACCTGGACAATTGTCTAATTCAGACAGAAAGCCAGGACATACTTTTGAATCATCTGGCCCTTGTACAAAGGGTTCTGACTTGTCTGGGGTACACCATAAACAAAAAGAAATCACACCTGGTACCATGTCAACAAATTATATTCCTGGGAGCAAGCTTGAATACAACTTCCCAGATGGCCTACCTCACACCATAGAAACAAATTCATTTGGCAACCTACTTCAAACAAGTGGCCAAAAAAACGTGCTGTCTGCAAGACAATTATTGCAAGCCTTGGGGTTCATGGCCTCCTGCATTCTTCTAATTCCATATACAAGACTGCATATGAGGAAACTACAGTGGTATCTAAAAAGCCTATGATATCAACATTCTCAGGATATAGAAGCAATGATTTCTATCATACCTTGCCTATGCCTAGAGTTCCTTTGGTGGGCAAAGGCCTGCCACCAAAACAAGGGACTACCTTTCACACCACCCCCTGCCGCTCAAACCCTAACAACAGACTCATCAGACTATGCATGGGGGGCTCACCTGGCAGGGAAGTGCATTCAGGGCAAATGGAACCCAAGTCAAATGCACCTGCATATCAGTCAAAAAGAAATGTTAGTTGTACAGAATGCTCTGACAGCCTTCAAGGACCACATACTTCCAGGACAACTAATGGTAAAGACGGACAACACCACTGTTATATGGTACATAAACAAGCAGGGGATACACATTCTTACCCCCTCTGCAGACTAGACATGGCATTGTGGAACACAGCCTTGAGCTACCAAGTGCACCTACAAGCTCAATTCCTGCCAGGAAAGTTAAATACACTGCCAGACGGACTATGCAGAAACCTCATGGACCCAGACGAGTGGAAACTGGAACCAAGGATTTTCACCATGTTGACAAGCAAATGGTGGAGCCCAGATTATATACCTGTTTGCCTCTCCCCAGTACTACCAGTTGGACAAATTTTGCACAAGGATTCCCCACAAAAAAGCCTGGAAAGTGGATGCTCTGTCCTTCAGCAGTAAAAAACTGTCAGTTTATGCCTTCCCTCCTCTGCCTCTGCTCTCCAAAGTACTACTAAAAATCAAACAGGACAAACCAAGGATGATTTTGATTGCTCCAGACTGGCCACACCAACACTGGTACCCCCTCCTGCGCAGTGTGTCACGGTTTTCCCCATGGTACCTGCCGCAGACTCCTTCTCTGTTGTCTCAGCAGGAGAACCAGATTCTGCACCCTCAGCTTCTATCACTGAACCTTGCAGCCTGGCTAATTACATAATCGCTCCTTTACCATCCCTCAATAAACCTGTGATGGATATCATTTTAGAGGTAAGGAGGCCTTGCACTAGAAAATCCTCTGCTGAAAAATGGAAAAGATTCTGTGCCTGGAACCAATCTCAAGGGATGAGCACAGCAGCGCCCAATTTACATCAGATTTTACAATACTTAACTGAGATGCTTCAAAGGTCCTGTCTTTTTCCTCCATTAAAGTCCACGCCTCAGCCATTTCAGCTCGTTATGACACAGAACCCCCCACCTTCTCTCATCCACTGCTCAAGCAGTTCCTCAGGGGGCCCAAATGTTTGAGACCACCCAGGAGAGCTCCAATCCCAATACAACTAAAAACCAAATTGCTTCACCGCAAATACGAAACCACAAGAGCCAATACAAAAGGATTTATTTCTCTTCTCTAGCACCTCGGCTACAATCAGCCTTCAAGGAGTAACATGCCACATGTAAAAACAGTTTATATAACACCAGCTGCAATAAATTGATCATTAAACAATTAAATCATGACTAAAAATTAAAGTGATACAAAGCATTTCAAACAACACTTTTCCAGTAACACTCTGTGTTCAAACCCTTCGGTACCAAAGTAGCATATTTTAAAATAAAAATATTTCTTTAAAAGCATATTCTTAAACTTGTCTGTATCAAATTTATGCATTGGAATGTGTTCCAAGATGGTTGCTTTTAAACCATCAGGGTTCCCATCATAACATTCATTAAAATGTTGAGCTAAGGGACTCTCTGCTTTCTTTGTCCTGATGTCTCTCAAATGTTCCAATAATCTTATCTTGAACATTCTCTTGGTTTGTCCAATATAAAACTTATTACACCCACATTTGATAGCATAAATGACTTCCTCTGTTCTACAATTATATAACCCATTAGGTCTAAAACAAATATTATTAATATATGAAAAGGAGCTCCAATCCTAGCCTGGGACCTTAACTTTTTTTTGGAGAAACTCACTCTACCTCCTTTCGAGCCAGCTGCTACTGCAGACTTAAAATTTCTTTCTTGGAAAACAGCTTTCCTTTTAGCAATCACTTCAGCTAGAAGGGTATCTGAATTACAGGCCCTTATGGCAGTGGAGCCTTTCATCATCTTTCATGCGGACAGGGTGTCCCTCAGAACCAATCTATCCTTCATGCCCAAGGTGGTATCCAGTGTGGCTCTTAATCAGTCCATTCATTTGCCAACCTTCTTTCCCAGTCCACAGAACAAAGGGGAACGGATACTGCATTCCTTAGATGTGCACAGACAATTTAGATTCTACTTGGACAGGACTAAATCTCAAAGGAAATCTGAACAACTGCTGGTAGTATTTGCTGCAGGAGCAGAGGGGAATGCTATTTCAAAGCAAACCATTTCTAAATGGATAAGCCATTGCATTCATTTCAGCTATAAGCACCATGGAAAACCTATCCCCCAGGGGATCAGAACTCACTCCACCAGGGCTGCATCTACCTCTACAGCCTTTCTCAGAGGCGTCTCTACCAGGGACATCCTAGAAGCTGCTACTTGGAGTTCTGTATATACTTTACCATTTGCCATTTTTCTCTAAATCCAGAGCTGGCTTTGCCACTGCAGTCTTGCAGGGCCTTATAGCTGGTCCTAATGCTATCTAAATTCCCGCTTTGGGAATCTACCTAAATATAATGACTTCAACAGTGAAACATGAAGAACATAGTACAGTTGTTTACATTTACCACAAATGTAGATGTTCGAGTATATTCACTGTTGCAGTCCTGGTTACCGTCCCTCCAGCCCCCTAACTTCTTTTGGTTATACCTCTGCTTTCCTTTACTATGCTTAAAAGCCTTTTTGGTGTATTTGCTTTTTTTGTTGGAGGTATATCATTGTACTTTTATATTTAATTGCTCCCCATTACGGGGCAGCTGACATTTTGGGCAAGAAAAATTGATGTAATGGCGTCGGCTGCATGTTTTATACCCCTGACAACCTGACATCATGGAAGAAGGGACAGCAACCGACGCAGGACCCAAGACTTTGTTAATTAGGCCGACTGAGGGCTACCTGCAAGCAGATAACCCAAATGTAATGACTGCAACAGTGAATACATTCGAACATCTACATTTATGGTAAGTGTACACAACTGTACTTTCCTCCTCCATTTTCTCTGGGCTTTGGTAATCAACCCATTGGTTAGGACTGTAACAGTGAAACATGATTAACATAGTACAGTTGTGTACACTTACCATAAATGTAGATGTTCGAGTGTATTCACTGTTGCAGTCCTGCTTTCCCTCCATACTTCCCCCTTTTTTATTTTCCTAAGGTACAGGCTAATTTTGGTTTAAGCCTTGTTTTCTGGGGGCTTCTGACTATTATGGCAAGAAAGACTGAGGAAGTGACTTCTGCTGCCTCCTTTTGTATCAGACGCCCTGACGATGTCCTTCAAGGATGCATCTGCAGTCCTTACATATGGGTTGTCCTGCCTCAGGCAGCCCTTCGGTCGGCCGGATTCCAAAGTCTGGGTCCGGCGTCGGCTGATGTCGCCCTTTCCCCGACGTCAGAGCGCCTGGGGTATAAAAGAGTCAGCCGACGCCATCTTCCTCAGTCTTTCTTGCCACGTGGTGCCCGAAGCAGAAGCAGTTCGTAAGTGCCGGTCGGCCAGCTCCTGTAAATTCAGCTACCGAAGACTTCAAAAAGCTAAGTACCTCGTTGGGGACTCTTTCTTGCCTCAGCCGATGTCAGATCAAATGCTTAAAGTTAATAATTGCTTGACTTGTGGGAAACAAATACCTCATAAGGATTTCCATTCCTACTGCCTCCCTTGCCTGGGCCCAGACCATGACGTCTTGGCCTGTACTGCCTGTGCCTCCTTAAATCGACGCACTCTTAGGCGTCGGTCGGAGTTTGCAGAGGAATTTTTGGGGGCTAGTTTCTCTTATAAAATGCCGTCGGAGACTCCGACTTCTCATTTAACCAAAAAACGGAAGGACAAGGACCGACACACGCGGTCCATGGTTTTGGCTGAAACCACGCCTAGGCCTACCGCGAGTGTCTCGGTCACGGCTGTAACCGAGTCCTTGGTACTTCCGACTGTGGAAACGGTACAACCGACAGCCTCGGCCCCGGAGGCTTCTTCGGAGTCGGTTATGGATTTACCCTCGGAAACCGGTGTTCAGGTAACTACCGACACCATTCCCTTAGACAAGTCTACCCCAGCACGTGGAGCAGCCAGGCCCCCTGCATCCATGTCCATTAAAGCATTCACTAGGGCTAAAGCTGCTAAGCAACAGAAAACTCTGCCTCCCAAGACTATTTCTCAGGGATCCACTACAGGTTCACAGATACTCAGTTTGGCTGAGGATCTTATTTCCTTAATCAGGGGATCCCAGCCTCATCCAGACAGGGGCTCTCAACCCCCTCTAGACAAAAGGCCCAGGGCTGAGTCCGCTGATCCTCAGTCCTCTGATGAGGCCTCTGATGGCTCTGCTCTATCAGATTACCAGGAGGAGGCCTTCACGGCCTACAAGGATTCTGATGCAGAGGAATCCATTCCCTCTGCCTCCCCTCCTGAAGAGCTGTCCTTTGGGGGAGACCCTTCACTCCATGAGAGAGCATTTCCAATGGCAGGGCCAGGAATTCTCTGATTCCAGGAAGAGATTAAGGACTTTTCTTCATTTACCTCAGCATAGACCTTTGGCTATTCCCCCTGTTTTAAGTGTCATTGATGATGTGTATTCTGAGTCTAGCACTACCCCTGACACTCTTCCTCCGGCTCCTGTTAAACCCAATGGGTACTACAGGGTCCCGGACTAGCATCATTTCCTTTACAAGGCCCACTCTGCTGACCCAGAAACTATTTCCCAGTGTCCTAAAGGGGTTGCAACTGCCACTACTAAAAATCCACTCCCCTCTGAAAGGGAGTCCAGGGCTTTAGAGAGATGGGGTAAAAAAGTGTATACTTCTTCCACTCTGTCTATGAGGGCTTTAAATTGTCAATTTCATATGATACAGTACCAAGAGTATTTGTTGGATGAATTGCAGAAAAAGCTGTCTTCTCCTGAACCCCTAGACCGTAAGTCACTTCAGGATCTGGTACATAATTCACAACAGGTTAGCAACTATTTCTTGCAGTGTGGTTATGATGCATTGGAAGCTTCATGTAGGTCAGCAATGACAGGTGCAGTCATACGTAGACATGCTTGGCTGAAGGAACAATCTCTGCCAGATCATGTTAAGGCTAAGCTTCTGGATGCTCCACTAGAAAAGCAAAAGTTATTTGGCTCCACTGCTCAGGAGGTCTTAAAGAAATTTGAGGAAAAGGCTAAATCTGTGCAAACAGTCAAAGATTTCCTCCAGGTACAACCACCAAGATTCAGCAGAAATTGGCCTTCTAAGAATTGGTCCTTCCCGGAAGAGAGATATCAAAGAGGCAAGAACAGGCGTGCCAGAGGTAGAGGGCAAGCTAGAGGCTCCTACAGAGGACGTCAATGGCAGCCTCCTAACCAGCGAGGTAGTGCTGGACCAACAACTGCTGCACAAGGACAGACTCAATGACTTCACCTTGATCCCGCCAACCAGGGCTCAATTAGAAGCACCTTTGGGCGGAAAATTGTCTTTATTCTCAAGAAATTGGCACAGTATTACAAGGGGCAAATGGACACTGCAAATAATAGACAAAGGATACAGGTTCCATTTCCATACATTACCAAAAAGAAAAGGAATGCCAAACCTGCCACCAAATCAAAGGGCAGAGGCTTTAAAACAAATTGCCAACCTATTGCAAATGAAAGCTATAGAAAAGGTCCCTCTCGCAGAACAGGGCCAAGGATTTTATTCCAGACTATTCCTTGTCCCAAGAAAAGAAAAACAATGGAGGCTTATTCTCGATTTGTCCGCACTCAATACTTATCTCATTGTGCCAAAATTCAAAATGCTGACCCTACAGCAACTCCTTCCCATGCTGGGCAAGGGGTCTTGGCTGGTAACTCTAGACCTCAAGGAGGCATACCTGCATGTCCCTATCAGACAAAGTTGCAGAAGACACCTCAGATTTCTTGCAGGTTCAGAGCATTATCAATTCTCAGCATTGCCCTTTGGCTTATCTACTGCGCCCAGAGTATTCACGAAATGCCTGGCATCAGTAATTGCACACTGCAGACTTCAGGGGATTCAAATATACCCGTATCTGGACGACTGCCTTATACAAGCGGACAGCCAACAAACTTTGGAAAAACATTTGAATTATGCCATCCGCCTTCTGCAGGCCTTGGGATACACAGTCAACATTCACAAGTCAAGACTTGTGCCATCCCAAAGAATAACTTTTCTGGGTGTGGAACTAGATACAACCACCCAAATGGCTTTTCTCTCAGAAGAAAAACAAAGACAACTACCGAATTACTTCAAAAATCTGACAAAACAAACTCAGATGACTGCAAGGAAAATCCTGCAGGCCCTGGGTTACATGGCATCGTGCATTCTTCTGATTCCACAAGCAAGGCTGCATATGAGAAAACTACAATGGTACCTAAGGAGTTTATGGTCTCAGCACAATCACAGCCTAGAAACTTTGATACCACTCATTCCATGCCTTCAAAAGGAATTCCTGTGGTGGGCCCAAGCAAGCCAGTCAGACAGGGGTCTGCCTTTCAGCAAACCAGTAACCAGCCAAACCATTACCACGGACGCTTCAGACCATGGATGGGGAGCACACATGGAGGACAGATGCATCCAAGGACTACGGTCTCAGAAAGAATTGCGCATGCACATAAACCAAAAGGAAATGCTGGCAGTGATTCATGCAATCGAGGCCTTCAAGCGCTTTCTACATCAAGGCCACCTGCTAATAAGGACAGACAATACCACAGTTATGTGGTACATAAACAAGCAAGGAGGTACCCATTCCTACCCTCTTTGCAGACTAGCAATGAAACTTTGGGAACTTTTCCTACAACTCAATATAGAGCTGCAATCCCAGTTTGTGCCAGAAAAAGACAATATACTGGCGGACAGCCTAAGCAGAAATACCATGGATCCACACGAATGGATGCTACACCCAGACATCTTCCTTCAGATAACACAATTTTGGGGAAGGCCAGACATAGATCTTTTTACCTCCCACCACAATCATCAGCTGAAGAAATTCTGTTCAAGGACATACCACCCACAAGCATGAAAAATGGACGCCCTCTTTTTCAGCTGGAATACTCTAACAGTGTATGCATTTCCACCTCTTCCACTAATGACCAGGGTCTTACTGAAAATCAGGACAGAGCAACCAAAAGTGATTCTAAAACCCCGGACTGGCCAAGGCAGCACTGGTACCCACTGTTACGATGCCTGTCACACACGAAATCGTGGCCTCTACCACTATGGTCACTTCTTCTGACACAGCACAATTACAAAACTCTGCACTCCAGCCTGAAAACCCTGCAGCTGACAGCCTGGAGAATACCTTGATTCCTCACCAGGAAAAGCTATCCAAGAGAGTGAAGGATATCATCATGGAAGCTCGCAGACCTTCCACGAGAAAGGCATATTCAGCAAAATGGAAAAGATTCCACACTTGGAGCACCGCAAAGGGCCTAGATGCCACAGTGATGAGCATGGCACATATTCTGGAATACTTGGCAGAAATGCTCCACAATGTCCTTTCTTACTCTTCCATAAAAATTCATGCTTCAGCAATTTCAGCAGAATACAATACTGATCTACCTGTCTTCTCTCATCCTCTCCTAAGGCAGTTTCTAAGAGGAATTAAAAACATCAATCCTCCAAGAAAACCACGAGTGCCTACATGGGACCTTAGCTTCATCTTGGAAATGTTGACTCTACCTCCCTTTGAACCAGCAGCATCTTCAGAGTTACAGTTCCTGTCTTGGAAGACTGCCTTCCTTCTGGCCATAACCTCAGCAAGAAGAGTATCTGAATTGCAGGCACTCATGGCAGTACAACCATTTCTTATTTTTCATCAGGACAGAGTCTCCTTGAGAACCAATCCCTCATTCATGCCAAAGGTGGTATCCAGGGTCTCATTGAACCAAGCTATTCACCTGCCTACCTTCTTTCCAGATCCGCAAAACAAGGGAGAAAAACTTCTGCATACCCTGGACATTCACAGACAGTTACGCTACTACTTGGACAGAACTAAGACTTTCAGAAAAACTGACCAGCTGTTGGTAGCATATGCTGCAGGCATCCAAGGCAAAGCAATTTCCAAACAGACAATTTCAAAATGGATAGGAAATTGCATTCAATTCTGCTACTCTTACCATGGAAAAACTGTGCCAGCTAACATCAGGCCTCATTCCACCAGAGCCACAGCCACCTCCACAGCCTTTTTAAGAGGGGTGGCTACCAAGGACATTTTAGAAGCTGCTACATGGAGCTCCGTGCATACATTTTCCAAGTATTACAATTTGCCCTTATATTCCAGATCCAGAGCAGGCTTTGCTACGGCAGTCCTGCAGGGCATTTTAGCTACACCATCATTTTCTTAGATCCTACCACCCCCCAGCTTGGCTATGGTATTCTACCCATATGTAAGGACTGCAGATGCATCCTTGAAGGACATAGTACAGTTTTGTACCTACCATAAATGTAGATGTCCGATAGGTATGCACCTGCAGTCAGGTTTTCCCTCCCTCCCTCCTTCCCCTCTGTGGTATTTCTTGGGTACTTATCCCTCTTATAGCTAGCTGGGGTTATCTATTATGGTGTATTTGTTTTTTATTACTGTACATGTTTGGAATATTTTGCATTTCTCCAAATTTAGCCTTCCTTAGAGGGCACCTGCCATCTGGGGCAAGAAAAACTGAGGAAGATGGCGTCGGCTGACTCTTTTATACCTCAGGTGCTCTGACGTCGGGGAAAGGGCGACATCAGCCGACGCCGGACCCAGACTTTAGAATCCGGCCAACTGAAGGGCTGCCTGAGGCAGGACAACCCATATGTAAGGACTGCAGATGCATACCTATCGGACATCTACATTTATGGTAGGTACAAAACTGTACTTTCTTTACGGTGACTTAGATTGCAAGAATCCGATTGGCTGCCACCACTTGCTTTAGCAACAGCTTTTTAAGTAAATTTTCTACTACAACTTTGATGTGCACTTAATGTAAAAACACGCTGAATTGTAACTATATTAGGTAAATTACAAGTTCAGGTATGATTTCAGCGTGTTTTGCATTAAGCTGATCTACAAATCTGCACTATAGTGTCTCTCGCTTGTGGAAGGCACTCAGGTGTAACAGCTTGTAATTTGTATCTTCTCATGGCACGCTCGAATGTAATCACAGAGGTGCCATGAGAAGGTACTCGGGGTTGGTAACTTGCTGTATATAGGTTCATAGGTTCATACTAGGCTATCTGCCCGAGGGCATTTATAAGCCTAGCCCATAGTTTTGTGGCTTACGCCACCCCTTTAGTTTGGAGAAACTATGCCCATTATTTTGCTGTGCCTCTGTCAAGCAGTGACACTGAGGTAACCCCTGGGGTGTATCTGCGATCTCCCATCCATTGGTCAAGATTCCTCTTGAACAAGGCCAGCAAGGTGCTCTGCCTCACATAAACCGGGATTTTGTTCCACAGCATAGGGAGTCTTTGGGTGATGAATCTATCCCTCCAGCACGTCCTATTAATAACAGTGTTGAGGTTTAAGTCTCCCGCCCTTGTGGCTCTGAGGGATCTAGATTTTTTGAGATGAAGCATGTTCATCAAATCTGGGTTTGACATGGCCTTGTATGTCAGGCATAGGTCACCTCTGAGCCAGCGGTAAGCAACTGAATATAACTGGAGTTCTTTCAGTTGGGCAGCATAAGACAGATTTTTGAGACCCTTTATCCTTTTGGTGAGGAACTTTTGTGGCCTCTCCAGCTGCTGCAAGTGTCGGGTCAGATACATTCCGAATGGGGCATTGTACTCGATCATTGGTCTGATGAGTGATGAGTATAGGGAGACTATGACTTCCCTTGATCTAGATGTGAATCCCTTCATGATAAGGTGGGCAATGTAGAAGGTCTTCCTAACTACTTTAGCAATATGAGTGTCGAATGAAAGGCTACTGTCAACCTGGGTTCCCAGGTCCCTAATAACTTCTTCTGTGTTCAGAGGATTGCCACCTATATGGTAGCTAGGGGTAACCTTATTTTTCCCGAAGGGTATAACTATGCATTTCTTGGCATTTAACTTTAGGCCATGGCTCTGGCACCAGTTATCCGCTTCTGTGAGACCCTTCTGAAGGATATCTGTGTCGGATGTGTTTTCAACCACGGCCCAGTTTGCAGTCATCTGCAAACTTTGTCAGCCATAACCCTCCTGTGTTTGCTTGTACTTCAGAAAAGTAGATGCCAAACAAGAGTGGGCCCAGGACTGAGCCCTGTGGGACACCACTTGTGACAGGCTTTGAGTCTGACATGGCGCCAGCAACTCTGACCCTGTGGGTTCTGTCACTCAGCCAGTTTGCAACCCATCTTGTAATGTATGGGTTTACGTTTAAGTTGATGAGTTTTTCAATGATACCCGAGTGAGGTATTGTATCAAAAGCCTTCGCCAGGTCTAGGTAGGCTGTATGGACTGCCTTTCCCTCGTCAATGGCCTTGGTGACTGTTTCAAAAAGTCAACCAAGTTTAAAAGGCATGATCTGCCTTTGACAAAGCCAAACTGGGTTGGATCCAAAGTCTGCAAGTTCCCTATGTCTTTATTTATGAGATCCATTATGATCTTCTCCATGGCTTTGCAGATAAGGCTTGTCAAGCTAATGGGACGGTAATTTCCAGGGTCGGTGGAGGCACCGCCTTTGTGGAGTGGGACCACAGTCGCTGTGCGCCACTCCCTGGGTACGTATCCGGAGGTGAGACTAAGATTAAACAGCTGTCCTAACTGTGGGTTTAATTCCTCGTTGAGTTCATGGAGCACACAGCCGGGGGCACCATCAGGTCCCATGGATGCTGTGTTCTTTGCCTTGGAGAGAGCAGTTCTCACCTGGGCGTTAGATATGTTTGGGGGGCTACAATCATTTGGTATAGATATCTCTCCTTTAGGGGGGGAGGGGGGGAGAAGTTTGCACTGAACCTGTCAGCCAGTATGTTGGCAATGTCTGTAGGATCAGTAATCTTCACGTCATTTTGAACTAATTATTGCCAGTCTTTCTCATTGTGTATACTGTCCACAGGAATATGGTCTGATGCTAGTAGTGGATGAATCTTTTTTACTTATTAATTAAATAAATGTGCTGTATGGTAATATACATCTTTTCTAGACTAGACCTTGACTTATTTCTAGTTGAGTAAAATGCATATTGTGTTGTATCAGCCAACCCCATCACCTTGGTGTAAGTAATTGCATGTATGCCTAGGTTGTTGTGTCTTTCAGCTTTTCCCGGTTAGGGGTCGCCACAGCGGAACTGTGGTCCGCTAACGATTGGCAGTAGATTTTTATGTGCTGAGTTCCCAGCCCTGATGCACAACCTTCAACGAAGGTACGCCCATTCACGCATGTCTCCACGCAGAAGACGCTCTAGCTGAGAATCGAACCGGACAGCATCTTACTGTGAGGTGACAATGCTACCGCAGCACCACCACTGAAATGCCACCCTTTACTTTTGCTGTACTTGTGTTAACATGTTCCAGTCTCCAAGGTATGCAGCTTTCCCTTCTTGAAAAGCAGTCATCTCTCTCATCATGCATTCTTACAAATTATAATAACGTTTGTACAAATCAGCCCTATAGTCCCAACATAATGACATTAATCTTCTACTTTTACCAGTCCATAATATAACTTCTTATTACTGACACCACTGAATACAGACATTGTCCCCCTTCATGACCACTGACCTTTTATCAGTGTGTTAACTCTTGCTCATCCAAAAGAATTTGTTATAATGCCCACCATCCATGGCATCATCTTCCACTAACAGCAAAATATCCTCTTTCCTTTAGCTGGATCAACCAACTCATTAATATTTCATGTTATGCAGTGCATTAACATTTTTTAAAAAAAATGTCCTCTGTAACCGTTGTAGATTCTTAGGTTGTTACTAGGCTAACAACCTGGGTGGGGTGTCTTTCTAAGCCTGGCCATGTTTTCCCAAAAGAATAATGATGTCTTGTATCCAAATAAGACATTGAATGCAGGCATTTATAAGCTACCTCTGTCCATAAGGGACATGAGTGTCAGGCCTGATGTAAATTTCCTATTCCCCATCCACTGGTCTAGGTTGCACTTAAACTGGGTAATAGACAAACTCAGCTTCACATGGATGGGAAGTCTGTACCATAGGAGAAGCAGTCTGTTGGAAACATATCTGTCTCTCCAGCATGTTTTGTTTAAGTCACAGATCAAATTCAGGTCCCTAGACCTTATATTTCTGGTGCTCGACTGATGAATGTGTAGGAGATTCATAAGTGTGGGGTCTGTGGATGCCTTGTAAGCAAGGAGTAGATCACCCCTCAGCAATCTGTAGGAGACTGAGTAGAAGGAAAGGGATTTAAGGTGCTATGTATAAGCCAGATTTGTTACACCTCATATTCTTTTTGTAAGGAACCTCTGAGGTCACTCTAGTTACTGCATACGCCTGGTCTGGTACATACCAAACAGAGCATTGTACACTGATTGTTCTAATAAGGGCAGAGTACAGTGGGATAATGACCTCTTTGGCTGTAGATGCAATGCCCTTATAAGCTGCGCAACATAAAAGGATTTCCTTACCACTGTGGCCACACGATGGTCGAAGATATACTATGTACGTGCTTACCCAGATCCCTGACCACTGGGTTGACTTTTGGAGAGTATTAGCAACATGGTAATTAGCTGGGATGGTTGAGTTCTACAAGGGTACAATTATGCATTTCTTTGGGTTGAGTTTAAGACCATGGCTTTGGCACCATTTATCAGTCAGAGAGAGATCTTGAAGAATGCTGGTATCTGCAGGGGGAATAAATTGTATTTATTTGTTTTCCAGGGTAGAGCACTGATCTCCATGGACCTTTTTCAGACTCAGCATGGGGCCAGCATCTGGTTATGTGACTTGCTCAGAGTCGCACAGTTAGACAATAGAAGCTGAGGGGATCAAACCTTGCACCACTGAACCACAGGAAACAGCTCTTTAACAGCTCCTTAATCTTCTAAGCCAACTACCAGACAGTCCTCCCACTGTAAGCATCATATACAGATACTGAAATGTGGATGCATTCCTCTCAAAACAGTTTGTCAATAATTATAATTGCAACAGTATTCTTGCTGTATCCAGCCATATGGGCCTAGAGCATAACTCTGGGAATAACAGATAGTCCAACCAGCTTGTTACAGATTTGCCAAAGGTGCAGTCATCCATCATGCCAGGCAGACTCTTGCTTTATATTGTTATCCTTTGTTAACAAAGGAATAAAGCAAACATACCTCCGTATGTGATGAATTTCAGCTACATAGCACCCAGTCACTCATATTTTCCATTTAAAACTCAGTTATGTTCCCATGTGTATGAGCCCAGTAGAACACATTCCCATTTTTCTATTAACACAATCTAGTACAATAGCATAAAATGTTGCAGTTTGATGTTAGCATTTAAACCCATTTTCCCCAACATGCCACTCTTAACGTTCTTCTGTACTTAATATGGTTGCTAAAATTTTGAATACAGCATTATTAGTTTGTTTTTGCACTTAGTGTACATCTAGAAATTTCAGAACATTAATAATATTGTTTTAAAACAGACAAACTGTGTATATTATGTCAAACTTGTTCCCCACTATGTCTAATAGAAGAATAGTAGATGCTGCCCACCACCACTCTCCCACAGACCTAATGTTTACAAGTAAACTTCCTTTTGTTACCAGAAAAAGTCTCATTTAACTACTACAACCTAATAAAGACAAGCATAAGATAAGACATAATATTCTTGTGTTAACATATAAATCAGCATACTTTTTATGTACAGTAATAACTGAAACTTCAAATACATCATTATTAATTCATTTCATGCACTTACAGTGCAGCTGCTAAATTCAGATACTACTGATATTGTTTTAGACACTTCACTCTGCATTGTATTAAATTTCAACCATATTCTAGACAGGTTGAGGTCTTATAATCCAGTGAGACTGAGAAGAATCATGGAAGTCCCCCACCACCACCAGTGTTCTACCAGTGACAAGTTTACAATCAAATTTATTTTTTCCAAAAAATAATACTGTAAATAGCATTATTTTATTGCCTTCACTTCAACAAAATTTAAAAATAATCACAATCCATTCCAATGTTTGCATTTTTTCAGCCTGCCTGCTTCTTAGTGGTGCTTGCAACCTGCTGCCTGTTGTTCATATGGGCTTTAATAACAGGATACTGTTCTCTTGATTCATTGAATGTTTTCAGGGACTCTGTCCTCCTTCATATCATTCTTTTTTATTTTTTTTCATTTGATCGTCAACTCCACTGTTTTTGTCTGTATTTTTCTTATTCCTGTGTAGTAGTTAGCATTTCCTGTGAAGCCCAAAAAGTTTTAAATCCAAACAGAAAATATACTTGAAATACTGCTGTATAAAATGCATTTTTTTTTAAAGTTTTTCATTCTGTATTCCTTTATGGAGACTGAAAATTGTGCTCTTTGTCTTTAAGTATGCACATTTTTAATCATTAAAACATTGTGTATATTGTTTTCTGGTTGTCATAGCAATGTCAGTAGCTCTTCTTTCACTGAAAGGTCATAAAACATACAATTGTGTGTTTAGGCTGCCTCACCTGATTATCTAGTCTAGGAACCAGTAGTGAATGCGCTTTTTCTTCTTTATTTGGCTTGCTTACAATCCAGTTCAACATGCCAGCATCTCAGACACGCAACAGTTCTGCCCTTCTTTTTCTGACACATCAGTAATTTATAAATTTCCCCTTCTGGAGCTCTCATCTTAGGTGACCTGCTTCTCCTTAAACTGTTCTAACTCTGATAGCACATGTGCATACTAATCTTTCAGTTTTCTTTCTCAAGCTCTTTAGTGACACCTACATGACATTGGTGCCTTCATTGTGTCAGCATCTGTTTTTTTGGACTCTGAAATTTAGCCATCCAGTTTGGCAGTTGCCATTTGTATTGCTTTTTCAAACACCACCATAAGTATTTGCCAAGATTCATTATCCAGCATTTCTACTGGTAGTGTTTCAGACGCCCTCAGCATGCGCCACCAACCTAACATGATCTATCATCCTTTATGCAGGCATTTCCAACAACTATATATACTTTACTTCCTTTATCAGTTTCTTTCAAACCCAAGCATCTTTAATGCCTTGGCCCTTAAATTTCATAGTTCAGATGCAGAAAGTTTCTAAACCTATTTTAGACATAAATGTTTAACTTGCAAGGGTGCAACTAGGGAGTGTACCTAACCTGTGATGCACCTCATTGGTAGTCAAAGACAAATCCTTTTTTACATGCCCAAAGTAGTTATCACCAGTATCAGCAATATTTCTTAACCAGTCCAGTCAGTTGCATTTTTTTTGCAGATTACCAAAATGATGCAGAATATCACTTGCATCTGCTTTTGATGTATACAGACAACTTATATATTACACTGGAAGAACAAAAAAAAAAAAATCAGAAAGACTTAGCAACATTGTGTTACTGTAATGAAGAGGAAAAAAGGCCTGACAGTTAATGAGTAGACCCTACCAAAACTGTTAACTACTTAGAATTGCTTTTGTTGATATAAGCATAATAAACACTCTCTTCATAGGGCAGAAGTACCACAAGCAGCTTATTTCAGGAGTGTTTCTGCACAAGGTATTTGTATAAGTTGCCATATGGTCTGCTGTCCTCACATTCACCAAGTTGTGGAAGTAGGATCAACAGTCCCTTCATGAGGAATAGTGCCAAGGGCCTTAGCATCCAGCTGACTGAAGTTTGATAAATGCCACCACTTCTTAGGAATTTAGGCAGATGTTATTATTTACTATTGCATCTTGCCTGGACAAGATATTACAATTGTAAATATACTTAATTATAATATTAGATCAAGTGGTTACAGATCTGTATGTCACTCCAACTTCAAATCACAGTATCTGATTGCTGTAATGAATTATTTTTTCAGTTGCTTGCTTTTAGTACAGTTACAGAATTTTGTAATTATTTAAACAATGGGGTGCCACAGTCACAATTCTGCTTAGAAGCTAAGGGGCTTGAAGAAAAGAAGTTGACTCCCAGCAATTCAAGGCTGTGAATGAGAGTACCTTATGTATTTGTGAAGGTTCTGTGGAATGTTGGTACAAGATCAGCTAAGACATTCAGAGGAAATAAAGTATTGTTGATGAAAACTCTGACAAGGTGGATTAAAAACACAAGTAGATGGACTATAACTCAAAGGTGATGATTATAGTTACCACTCCTCGAAGATCTATTGTTATGATAAATATTTGTGCAAATAATTGCACTTTCTTAGGCAGCAGTCTGTATCAGTTGTTTTGCAATGACGGAATACAAAGGACTGATCCCTGATAGTAGTCTATTAACTTTGTGCAAGGGCAAACCTATGCAAATGAACATCTCGTGCTAATGTATTTTCTTAACTCTAGTGACACTCTTCCAGTCATGTGTAAACCCAGGGAAAATCACTTGATTTTTAATCCCTTAACTGCTGAACATTTTCAAAAGGTCTGTCCTAAGAATACTAGTTGCTTTGGCTATTTTTCCTTTTATGTATAAAAAAAACTGTTTCTCCAGAATGGTTTAACGTTTTATGAAATTTTCAAGTAATTATACTAGTATAATTGTCTTTAAGACACCTTTACATTAAGCTAATGTATTCAAAGGCAAATGAGCCAGTGCAGCTGCTTTCTTTGTTTTTTTTTTTTTTGCTTTCTTTTTGGCTGTCCTCATAGCTGACCATTAGCTGCTCCCAGGGCCTCTCTTAGTCCTCTTGGTCCACTAGATGCTCCTTATTCCTTCACAGACATAGTCTGACTTTTAATGGGGAAAAAGTGAAAGAAAAAAGATCATTTTCTGAATTTTTTTGTGCTGACATATAAAAAGAATAAAACATTCATTTTTATATAGAAATATACTCTTTTTAGATTTGAGCTCACAATAACATTGTATGTTTATGTTTCTGTTAGCTTTTGTTTATTTTATTTTGACGAGAGCTGAAGGATGCAGTTTTAGGTATCTTGTAGTCTGTGAATGTCCAGGGGTCTTTCTGATCTGTTTTTCACATCAGCTTCAAGTCACAGTATGTGTTTGATGCTTCATATTCTTATGAATTTTTTAAAGATAACTCCTGGATCATTCCACTTTTATTGAGTTTTGCCCAGTCGAATATCATTTAAGTAAAGCAGCGACAGCAGTATCTCAAGATACATGTATTTTGGTATAATGTATAAAATGCAAAAAAGATTACTTATTTCTGAGGAAAGAATATTATTTATAGATCTGATGTCATTTTCATTCTTCCTCAACGTATGGGTTACGGATCCGACCTCGCATCCAACTTGGCCACATGTCACAGACTTATGGCTCCAACTCTTAAGCTCCTCCCTCTGCCCATAATGCCGTAGTCAGCCTACAATACCTCAGATCTCATTTGCCTCCATCTCGCCTGGATGCGGATCCTCTCTCTGAAGCCTTTTATTCAAAAGTTCAAGCATTTGTAAGTAGTTTTTCTTTAAGAAACATCTTTTTGACTTTCTCCAAATCCTCCCTCTTCTTACATTTCTAGATTTCGCTCTTTCACAGTGAACAGGAAGGAAAGACCCTGTCTGCTGTAGGGAATTGCTTTTCTTCCCTTCAACGATCCTTTTCCCAGAATTAAAGAGGGAGTAAGAAAATGTGGTTCTGTAAATCCCAGGTATCTTTTCAGGATTCATGCAGGGACAAAGCTTTCAGAGACAGGAGGGGGGGGGGTTCAAATGGAAGAGTCCAGCCTCACAGCAGATGGCACTCGCAAAACCATAGTTTCCAATATTCCTTTCTGGATAGACCATTTCTGTGCCCCTGAATGGTTATCTGATTGCTCACCTCTGCAGGCAGTTGGGGGCACTTATCTTTGCACCCAGATGCCTGGGCTTTTATAACAAAAGATTCTTGGGTGCTAAACGTAATATCCAGAGGTTATCTCATACCATTTTTACATCTCCCCCCAACCAAAAAATGAAAGCTTCTCGATGTTTCACTCCGTCAGAGAGAACCTGCAGCTCAGGAGATTCAGAAGCTGTAGAACAAGAGTCATCCAGGAGGTCCCACCAGATGAAAGAGGATTCAGAACTTACTCTTTTTAGTGCCAAAGAAGACAGGGGATGTGAGACCAGTTTTGGATCAAAGCAACCTGAAACAATTTGTGAGGAAATCAAAGTTCTGTATGGTCACCGTCCAATCCATTTTGACCTTTTTGCACAAGGAAGATTGGATGTGCGCATTCGATTCTTCAGGATGCATACTATCACATCAAAATGAACAAACACTTCTGAAGATACCCACACTTAGGGTTAGGAGCCAGCCACTCTCAGTTCAAAGCCCTTCTCTTTGGCTTCACCACAGCCCCCAGGGTGTTTACCAAGTGTATGGCAGCGGTAGCAGCTCACCTGAGACTGCTTAGATTCCAAGTGTTTCCATATTTAGATGACTGTCTTCTCACCACCTCAAACAGGCATATTCTAGAACAGTCCAGGGGCTGTTTGCTCTAGCTTTGTAAAACACTAGGCATTACAGTCAACATTTCAAAATCCAAGCTACAACCAGTACAGAGCCTGCAGTTCATATGTGTCCAGTTAAACATGATAAATCAGATTGCTTCTCTGCCTGTTCATCATATAGATAAAAACACATTTCAGGTTCAGCAAATTCTTGTTCATCCTGCTCCCCCAGTCAGACTTATCCTTTAGGCTGTAGGTTCAATGGTAGTGGCTGTAGTTGTAATTCCCTTAGCATGTTTCTATATTTGTGTTCTCCAATGGACTCTAGCTGTTGTTGGTGGATCCAGTCGGATAATGTTTACCTGGATTGCCCCTTCATTCTGTCTTCTCCAATGGCCATGATGACCACGAACATTTCCCAAGTGGGGTTGGGGCGGAGGACATTTCTTGGGAAGGATGGTCCAAGGCACGTGGTCCCCTCAAGAGACCAATTCGCACATTAGTGTCGTAGAGATGAGAGGGCAGTTGTATTAGCACTGCAAGTATTAAAATAAGTTCTCCCTCTTGGGACTATCGCAATTCAAACCTACATGTCTGTAGCCTATTACATCAAAAAACAAGGTGGAGCCCGATCTTACCCCTTCTGTTGAGAAGCTATGAAAATGTGACAGTGGGCGATCTCCTCCAACTGCTTTCTAGTGGCAATGCATATTCCAGGAATTCCAGGAATTCTACCAGTAGAATTGTCCCTCGTCATGAGAGAGGCTGCAGACAACGGTAGAGAAGCGCTTCAGATCCTGAGAGACCATTATGCCAGGAAAGGGAAGCCGCGGGTAATTAGCCTATACACCGAATTAACCAGCCTCCAGAAGGCCATCAGTGAAAGTGTCACAGACTATATTATTAGGGCTGAGACGGCCTTTACCGCACTTAGAAATGCTGGGGCGAAGCTCAGTAATGGATTACTAATTGCGATGATTCTGAAATGGTTGCCTAAAACTTTTAAACCATTTGCAGTACACATCACGCAAGATGATGATAAGTTGAGCTTTGGTGAGTTCAAAACAAGGTTGAGAAGCAATGAACATACCGAGAAATTTAATGCCAACTTAAGTAATGATAATGTGATGAAGGCAAGTGGCCTTGGGGAAAGAGTAAAAGCAGAGATTATATGCTATAGCTGTGGCCAAAAGGGACATAAAGCATGAGAATGCCGGAGAGAGAATATAAAGGCCAGAGACAGTGGTGTAGTTTGTCTAAAAACTCGACCCACAGAGACAGTAACTGTAGACGAAAGAAGAAAGATAATGTGAAACAAGCAACTGATGCGAATGACCACACATTTGGATTTAGAATAAATGAGCATCAAATTCGTGAATTAAAACAGAAGGGATTAATGGTGGACACTGGCACCACGTCACATATAATTAACGACCTGAAAAAGTTTAAATGCTTTGATGCAACTTTCCAACTGGAGGAACACATTGTGGAATTAGCTGATGGAACGAGAACCTGTGGGGCCGCACAGAAGAGAGGTAATGCACAGGTATGACTGCTAAATACAGAGGGGCATAAAGTAAAGGTGATGATGACTCAGACGCTGTATATCCCAATGTATCCACAAAGCATTTTTTCTGTTAAGGCAGCAACGTCCAAGGGGGCCTGGATCAACTTTAAACAAGACCAGGACCAACTCATCTACAAAAACGGCACCAGTTTTGACATAATTGAGTGTGATCGACTCTATTATTTAGACACATATGATGAAGAAAACGATAGTGCGATACATTATGATGCATCTCAGAGCTGTTATGATATTCAAGCATGGCATAAAATGCTTGGTCACTGTAATTTCGACAATGTGTCAAAATTAGAAAAAGTGGTAAAAGGAATGAAAATTAAAGATAAAGTTGAGAGATCTAACCTAGATTGTAAAACCTGTATGCAAAGGAAATTTGTACAGAGTAGAAACAGAGAACCAGATGCAAGAGCAAAAGTTGTGTTTGAACTAGTCCATACTGATTTGGCAGGCCCAGTTGAGCCAGTAGCAAAAGACGGCTTTAAGTACACTTTAGCATTTACTGAGGATTACTCGGGTGTTATATTTATCTACTTTCTGAAAGCCAAGAGTGATACAGTCAAGGCGACTGAAAGGTTTATTGCAGATTCAGCTCCTTATGGGAAGGTAAAGTGTATCAGGTCAGATAATGGCACTGAGTTCATAGGTTCATAGATTAGTACTAAGCTAACTGCCCATGCGAGCCATTTTAAGCTTAGCCAATTATCCCTTGGGAGACCCAAACCCTGCACCTTGTGTTTGTAAGGTAAACATCTTAACCATTAGGCCACCCTCCCAACCCCTGTCGAAAGACTTTCAGTCACTATTGAGTAAAAATGTTATAAGACATGAAACGTCCGCACCTTACTCACACCATCAGAATGGGACGCAGAGAGAAATTGGAGAACACTGTTCGAAATGGCAAGCTGTATGTTGATAGAGAGTGACTTACCTAAAGAGTTGTGGACATATGCAGTAATGACTGTTGCTTTTATTCACAACAGATGTTATAACAGGCGTGTGGGGCAGACCCCATTCTTTATGCTAACAGGAAAGAAACCTGATCTTTCAAGGGTGAGAGAATTTGGATCAGTGTGTTATGCATACAGACAAGATAAAAAGAAGTTAGACCCAAGATGTGATAAGGGGATCTTTGTTGGATATGATAAAAACAGCCCATCATATGTGGTCTATTATCCTGACACAGGAAAGGTCCTTAGACACAGGTTAGTCAAGTTCTTTACAAAGAATGTAGCTGAATGCCAGATTCAGACAGACCCAGAAGTGATAGATGAAGATCTTAATACCAGAAGAAGTGTGCATGTGAAGTCAGAATCAAAAGCTGAATGTTAAGTCAGAATCAAAAGCGGACAGTCAAGACACAATAGTAAGGCGAGAAGAGGAAAGGCAGGATACACACTACTCTAAAAGAGAGAGAAAACCACCTGCATACTTGAAAGACTATGAGTGTAAAGTTAAAAATGACGATTATGTGACAGTTAATGTTGACTATTGTTACCGATTAATATGCAACACACCGCAGAGCTTTAAAGAAGCCATGACTTCGTCTAACTCGGAAAATTGTGTGAAAGCCATGAAAGAAGAACTTAAGTCTTTAAAGGAAAACAACACATTTACACTCACCACACTGCCGGAACATAAAAATGCAGTGGGGCGTAGGTGGGTTTTCACGGTATAAGACAATGCAGATAATACTGAGACTTACAAAGCTAGATATGTAGCTAAAGGCTACAGTCAAGTCGCTGGTATAGATTATAACGAAACATTTGCACCAACTGCGAGTATGACATCTGTACGCAGTCTAATGCAGATGGCAGCTCAGTACGATTTAGAATTGCACCAGATGGATGTACAAACGGCTTATTTACATGCTCCTATTGACTGTGAGGTGTATATGGAGCAACCTGAAGGATGTTCATCGTGCATACAGCTGCAGTCATAACAGATGGGTTCTCCTGCCGTCAGGTGGGTCCTCGGTCAGCCGAATTCCAAAGTCTAGGTCCAGCGTCGGTTGTCGTCGCTTCTTCCCTGACGTCAGTGCAACAGGGGTATAAAGGAACCAGCCGACGCCATTTTCTTCAGTCTTTCTTGCCACGCGGTGCCCGAAGCAGAAGCAGTTCGCAAGTGCCGGTCGGCCAGCTCCTGATATTACGAAATTTTGAAACCGAAGTCTTCTTAAAAGCTAAGTACCCCGTTGGGGAAACTTTTCTTGCCTCAGACCGATGTCAGACAAAGTTAATAATTGTATTTCTTGTGGGAAGCAAATACTGCATAAGGATTTCCATTCCCTCTGTATTCCTTGTTTAGGCCCAGACCACGATGTCTCGGTCTGTCGCTTTTGTGCTACATTCAACAAACGCACTATTAAGCGTCGGGCAGAGTTCGCCCAGCATTTTTTTGGGAAAGCATTTAACTATACTTTGTCGTCGGATACTCCGACTCCGGTTTTGTCTAAAAAACGCAAAGACAAGGACCGCCACACGAGGTCCGCGGCCTCTACCGACACCATGCCAAAGCCGACTACATATGGTCCGGTCCTCAGTGAGGCGCCTATGCAGCCCCTGATTATCGATGACACTTCTTTGACGGTGCCTCCTGTACCCGAGGTCGCAGGCTCCTTGGCCCACACCCCAACTACAGATACCGAAGCCACTCTTGGCGTTGAAACTCAGAATGTGGACAGGTCCACCTCCACTCAAGGTGTCTTCAGACCTTCCTCTTCTTTCTCCATCAAGGCTTTCACTAAGTCTAAAACATCCTTGCACCCTAAGAGACCAGCTACACAGGGCCCATCTACAGGCCCCATGCCTAAGAAACAGATGCTTAAAATGGCTGAGGATTTAATTACTCTAATCAGAGGTTCCCAGCCCCCACTGGACAAAAGGCCCAGAGTGGAGGAAGATTCCCCCTCCTCTGACCAGGGCTCCATTATTTCAGAGCACTCTGATGATGAGGAACATTCTTACTCCCCTTTTGAAGACTCTGATGCGGAGGAGTCCATCCCTTCTATATCCCCCCCTGAGGATTACTCATTTGGGGAAACTTTGCATACCTTAAGGGAACACTTCCACTGGGAAGGCCAGGATTATTCAGATTCCAAGAAAAGGCTCAGGGAATTTCTCTTGTTACCTCAGGATAGGCCTCTGGCTATACCTCCTGTCTTGGACATACTAGATGATGTTTACTCGGAGGCCTGCCTTAACCCGGACTCTCTACCCCCAGCTCCAGTTAAGCCTGACAGGTACTACAGGGTTCCTGATTCACACCAATTTCTTTACAAAAGCCATGCTGCTGACCCAGAAACCATCTCACAGGGCCCCAAGGGAGTTAAGGCCTCCATTGCCAAAAATCCATTGCCCTCCGAGAGAGATTCCAGATCCTTAGAAAGGTGAGGGCCTTAAACTGTCAGTTTCATATGCTAAAATACCAACAGTTTTTGTTATCACAATTGAAGAGTAAAATGTCACAACCTGAACAACCAGACTTGAAGGAGTTGCAGGATTTGATACATAGTGCAGAACAAGTGGGTAAGCATACCTTACAATGTGGTTTTGATGCTCTAGAGGCCTCATGTAGAGCTGCTGTTACAGGATCAGTCATACGTAGGCATGCCTGGCTCAAGGAACAAGCCTTGCCTGATCATGTCAAAGCTAAATTACTAGATGCACCACTTCAAAAGGATGTACTATTTGGTGCTAATGCTGAGGAGGTATTATGGAAAATGGAGGAAAAGGCTAAATCAAAGCAAACTGTGAAAGAATTTCTACAAGTTCAACCCCCACGTTTTAGTAGAAATTGGCCTTCCAAAAACTGGTCCTTTCCTGCCACAGACAGACCCCAAAGAGGCAGATACAGGCACCCGAGGGGCAGAGGACAATCCCAAGGATCGTATAGAGGCAGACAATGGCAAGCCCCTACACAAAGAGGTGGTGAGGACAACTCGCAATCTTTCAGAAAGCAAACCCAATGACTTTCCCCTTTGTATGCCAACCAGGTTTCAAATGGCAGCCCCCTTAGGAGGAAAGCTGGCACTATTTTCAAAAAACTGGCATGTTGTCACAAAGGACAAATGGATCCTGGACATTATAAACAGAGGCTACAAATTCCTTTTTCACACCCTTCCAAAAATGAGAGGCATGCCAAACCTGTCACACAATCAAAGGGCAGAGGCACAAAAACAAATTGCAGATCTCATAAACATGAAAGCTATTCAAGAGGTACCTACGCACGAACAAGGTCAAGGTTTTTATTCCAGGCTATTTCTGGTGCCAAGGAAGGGAAAAGATTGGAGACCTATTTTGGATCTATCCATCCTAAACACATTTCTACTCGTACCAAAATTCAAGATGCTCACTCTACAGCAACTTCTTCCCATGCTGGGCAAGGAGTCTTGGCTGGTAACATTGGACCTCAAGGAGGCATACCTGCATGTCCCAATCAGACAAAATTGCAGAAGGTACCTCAGATTTCTTGCAGGTTCAACCCATTATCAATTCTCTGCATTGCCCTTTGGCTTATCTACTGCGCCCAGAGTATTCACAAAATGCCTGGCATCAGTAATTGCATACTGCAGACTTCAAGGGATACAAATATACCCCTATTTGGACGACTGCCTGATCCAAGCCGACAGCAAGCATATTCTTCTGAAACATCTGGCTTATGTAATAATGTTATTGAAATCTCTGGGATACACAGTCAACAAAAAGAAATCAAGGCTAATACCATCTCGGAAGATAATTTTCCTGGGTGCCAATTTGGACACAAACACCCAGATGGCCTACCTCACGCCAGAGAAGCAGGGGCAACTAATACAATATTTCAGAACACTAGCAAATTGCACCAGGCTGACTGCAAGGAAAATCCTGCAGGCTCTGGGATTCATGGCATCTTACTAATCCCATGTGCAAAGCTGCACATGAGGAAACTACAATAGTACCTGAAAAACATATGGTCTCAGCACAGCCACAGTTTGGAAACAATAATACCACTAATTCCATGTCTACAAAAGGAATTTCTGTGGTGGGCTCAAGCATGTCAATCAAACACAGGTCTTCCATTCAGCAAGCCTCAAGCAAATCAAGTCATCACAACAGACGCCTCGGACTATGCCTGGGGGGCGCACATGACAGATCAGTGCATTCAGGGCAAATGGTCCCAAAAAGAAAAGCACCTTCACGTCAATCAAAAAGAAATGCTAGCAGTAATAAATGCTATTATGGCTTTCAAGGACCTTCTACAACCTGGTCAAGTATTGATAAGAATGGACAACACCACAGTTATGTGGTACATAAACAAACAGGGAGGAACACATTCTTACCCCCTATGCAGACTGGCCATGTCACTTTGGAACATGGCTATGGGCTTACAAATGGAACTACAAGCACAGTACTTGCCAGGCAAGGAAAACACGCTGGCAGACAACCTAAGCATGAATATGACAGATCCACACAAATGGAAATTGCATCCAAAAGTTTTTACGGAAATAATCTAAGAATGGGGAAAGCCAGACATAGATCTCTTTGCCTCCCACAAAAATCATCAATTGACAAAATTCTGCTCAAGGATCTTCCATCCAAAGGCCTGGAGAGTGGACGCTCTTTCTTTCAATTGGACATCAATGACAGTTTATGCCTTCCCTCCTCTTCCTCTGCTGCCCAAAGTTCTATTAAAGACCAAAGCAGACAGAACAAAGATGATTCTCATTGCTCCGGACTGGCCAAGGCAACACTGGTACCCACTCCTGAGGAGCCTGACGCATTCCCCTCCATGGACCCTGCCTCTAATGCCTCTTCTTCTGACTCAGCACAGTTACAAAACTCTTCACAGCCAGCTAAAAACATTCAATCTAGCCGCATGGAAGATTCCTTAGCATCTCAACAGGCCTTACTCTCCAAGGAGGTGCAGGATGTCATTTTGGAGGCCAGAAGGCCATCAACTAGAAAGGCTTACTCCGCAAAATGGAAATGTTTCTGTGTCTGGAATGAGAAAAAGGGGCAGGATCCTGGAAATTTGAATTTACCTCAAATGCTACAATATTTGACTGAACTGCTAAGCAGTGGACTTTCTTTCTGCTCCATCAAAATCCATGCCTCAGCCATTTCGGCAGAATACAACACTGATCCACCTTTATTCTCTCACTCTCTCTTAAGACAGTTCCTCAGAGGGGCTAAGAATTTAAGGCCTCCAAGGAAACAACCAATACCTGCTTGGGATCTTAATTTCATTCTGGAAAAATTGACCTTACCTCCTTTTGAGCCAGCTGCTTCATCAGATTTGCAATATTTGTCCTGGAAAACAGCTTTCCTTCAGGCTATCACCTCAGCTCGTAGAGTTTCAGAACTACAGGCTCTCATGGCTGTCCAGCCTTTTATCATCTTCCATCAGGACAGAGTTTCCTTATGAACCAACCCGTCCTTTGTCTAAAGTGGTATCCAGGGTAGCTTTAAATCAGGCCATACATTTACCTACTTTTTATCCTAATCCTCAAAACAAAGGGGAGAGATTACTACATTCCTTGGACATCCACAGGCAACTGCGTTATTATTTGGACAGAACTAAGCCTTTCAGAAAATCAGAACAGCTCTTTGTGGCCTATGCGGTAGGAGCTCAAGGGAAGCCAATTTCCAAACAAACAATCTCAAAATGGATAGCCCACTGCATACGTTTTTGCTATTCCTTTCATGGCAAAACTGTTCCTACAGGCATTAAAACTCATTCCACCAGGGCCACAGCTACCTCTGCAGCCTTCCTCAGAGGAGTTTCTACCAAGGATATTTTGGAAGCAGCCACTTGGAGTTCTGTGCATACCTTCTCCAAGCACTACAACCTACCATTATACTCCAAATCTAGAGCAGGCTTTGCCACTGCAGTCTTGCAGGGCATTTTGGCTCCTCCTAGTTCCAACTAGTGCCTACCATCCCTTTCTTAGCTTTGAGATTCTACCCATCTGTTATGACTGCAGCTGTATGCACGATGAACATAGTACAGTTTTGTACCTACCATAAATGTAGATGTTCGAGTGCTAATACAGCTGCAGTCCAGGTTTCCCTCCCTCCTTCCCCTCTTGGGACAGGCCTATAGGCTAACACACCCTCATACAACCTGATTGGGGTTTTCATTTATGATGTATTTGCTTGCAACTACTGTATTTTGATTATATAGCACTGCATTATCACACTAATTTATTATTGCCTTCCTTCTGAGGGCACCTGACATCTGGGGCAAGAAAAACTGAAGAAAATGGCATCGGCTGGTTCCTTTATACCCCTGTTGCACTGACGTCAGGGAAGAAGTGACGACAACCGACGCCGGACCTAGACTTTGGAATTCGGCCGACCGAGGACCTGCCTGACGGCAGGAGAACCCATCTGTTATGACTGCAGCTGTATTAGCACTCGAACATCTACATTTATGGTAGGTACAAAACTGTACTTTTTGAAAAGAAATCAAACAATGATGAAAAATTGGTGTGTAAACTGAAGCAGAGTACATGGCATTGGCAGCAACAACACAGGAGAGTTTTTACCTTGTGCAGCTGTTGAGTGGAATGGATGGAGAGTGCAAGTATGTGCCAGTAACAATATTTGAGGACAATCAAGGAGCAATCGCTTTGTCAAAGAATCCAGTAAGCCGACAGAGATGTAAACATGTTGACATTAAGTATCATTTTGTCAGGTCAGCACTTAATGATGACAAAATAAGCATTGAATATTGCCCGACAACGGACATGGTTGCAGATGTCTTTACTAAACCTGCTAAGGAGTCGAAGATTGAAAAGTTAATGTATTACATATTTGGAATGTGAAGGAAAAGTTATCCACATTTCTCCCCGGGCCTCCACTGAAAACAGGATCTGTGGAACCTAGTCGGACTTTCCCGGTCAACAAATGATAAATAAATAATTAAAAATATGTTCTTAAAATGTATTTGTATACAGCATAAGATCAAGTGGGGGTGTTGGCTGATAATAAAGAGAGTGAATGATCGTATGTGTGCTCTTACACTGACATCATTGGTGTGGAGAGGTTGAGAGGTCACATGACCATGTGCTTTATAGTAAATGACCATGTGCTTTATAATAAAGGAGGCAGCGAAGGTTGTTCCCCTCTTCCGTTTATAACCAGATTGATTGCCTTCACGTGTGTTTATTTTCTCTCTGTAAATATATGTCTAACCCAACTTTCTTACCCTTAAGATGATACTGCCAACAAGAATACTCTCCCTTCCTTATACATCAGCTTCTTGCTTGGCTGCCAGAAAAGTGAGTGTATTTTCTCTTTTAATGTATATGTTGTAAGACAACAGCAAAATAACATCATGTCAATATCCAGGACACCCAGAGCTATAATTGTAGAATTTAATAAGTTAAGCGCTTTCGTCTTTATAACATAAAATACTTCATCAGAACTACTGTGCATGTCTTGGACCCAATCAATACCTTGCTACACATACAAATGTGTTAAAATTTCACCAGTCAAGACCTTGCAATATCCATCCAAAGCTATTTCATTAAAAATTAAATGTCTAAGCAAGTCCGATGATAAATTGTTAAATAAATAAAATGCGTATTTAAACAACATATGTGGCAAGACAAATGATTATTAGCTGGAAGGGGTTTTTAGTATAGACAGAGAACCTGAGATGAAAATTTTCTGTGCTCTTTCAGTGATTAGATCTTTTTTAGGAAAGTAATCTAGATGTGGGGAGCATTTGTATAAATCCTATAGGATTTTTTGCCTATGCTTGCTCAGGTGCTCCAGTCAACCTTGTATTTTTTTCGTGAGCATAATCATTGAATTCCAGTGTTGTGGACTCTGGTAGGTGTCATTTAATATGCTAATTTGCTAGATGTACATTAACTGCTTAACTGCTTCAAGTCTCCTGTTTCTGTGTCTATGGCCAGGGAAGATTTACTGCGATTTGCTAAGGAATTCAGTCGTGCTTTTTCCATGCCTTCTTGTTCTTCAGGCAAGAAAATAAAAAAAGATGTTATGTTGTCCTATATCGCCTTCATTCATTGCTGGTTGGGTTCGGAACCGAAAATCGGTTCCAACTCGGCCTTATTCAAAAGCTCAAGAGCTTCTACCGGTTCGTAGCTATACCCTATCCCATGATGCTCAGGGAAGATTACCCAGATCTCATTTGCAGCTATCGGGTGTCTTCCATGCAGGCTCTGGCTAAGTGGAAACAATTTTTTCTATATTTTGTTCTATATTGCTAAAAATTTAATAGTTTCTTACTGTTTTTTGTGTAATCTAATTCCTTTCACCTTTTATAATAGGCTTTAATTGTGTTTGATCAGTTCGCTACTGTTGCTAATTTCTTGTGTTGGCCATCATTATTTCTCTAGGCCTGTTGTTGAACCTTCCCTATCCCGGCTTCCAGGCTTGTTTAAGTTAGAGAGCTTGGTGAATCCCCTTTTACAGGGTAGCTCATTTACGTTAGAGGGCTCCCTGCGGCCCATTTAACTTAGAGGGCCATTCCCTTTTATCTTGTATCTTAACCCTTTTTTCATGTTAGTAGGAGTAGTTCGTTTTACTTAGACAACTACTCCATCTTCTTATTTAGTATCTTTGCTGGTAAAAATTTGTCTTAAAAAAAAGTTGTTGCGTTTGCTTCTGGTTGTCTAGTTTAGTTATTGTGTTTAAAAAAAAAATGTCAAAGGACCCTAAATAGTCGAAACCTTCGGGTTTCAAGAAATGTGACAAGTGCAGTCAGAAAATATCACTGACGGATGGGCATACCAGTTGTGTGTACTGTTTGGGTGCTGTTCACTTGCAAGAGTCTTGTTTTTTCTGTCACACCTTTAGTTCCGGGTTTTGATGGAACAAAAAAATAAGTTGATTGTTACAGGCCTGTTAAAAACCCCCTTTGTAGAGGCTTTAGAAGAGACTCAGAGCACCTCTAAATCTAGTGACGAATCCCCTTCTTCGAGATCCGAGAAGTTGAGAAGAAGGACTTCGTCTTCTGCTCCATCTTTGTAGCCAGTGATAAAATGGCTAAAGAATCTTCTTCAGAACCTAAGGCTCTCGGTTCCGAAAAATCTCCCTCTTCGATTCCTGTTGTGATTTCGGAGCCGACAGAGTTCCAATTTCCGAACCAGTCCCCTGTATTGGAACTGGTATCTCTGAATTTGAGATCTCCACTACTGCAGACAGGAGGTCTCCAACCCTGTCCTCCTGATCCTCCAGAAGTTTATCGGATGATGATGTGGAGTGGGCGGTGATGAGACTCTTACAGATGCCAGCACTGACCAAAATTCTGTCGACTCTGATCCAAAGGGAACCAGAGCCGACAAAGACCACTTCCCCTTCTTCAGTTCCTCCTCTGACCCGATCTGGGGTTTCAGAGCTGGAGTGTTTGGACCTGATCACAGCAGAACTATTGGTGCCAAGACCTACTCCATGATTGTCCCGTCCGACTGTTGCTCCAGCTTCCTCAGTTCCATCAGAATTTGAGGAGTCTAGGAGCAGATCTTCTCCCTTTGGGTCTGGTGAGGGGAGTCGGATTGGACAGCTGTCCGACCTGATTCTACTTTTTGGGGCTTCGGCGTGGGTGAGCTCGGCTCCTACATATGCTTCGGAGCCAACCGCTCTGCTTCGGGGTGAGTCTTCTGGTTCCTCGGAGCTGGACATTTCCTCGGAGCAGAGTCGGGGGGGGGGGGTTGAGCTGATGGAGAGAAGGCTGTCACCTCAGACTGCTCCACTGTCTGGTCCAAGTACTCTTCCCCTAAAAGCACCAGTGTCTGTCTCAGCTCCATCGTTCCCACCCAAGCGCAGAGACCCAAAGCCCCAGGACGCCCTATTGGGCAAAACGATCTCTTCTGAAACCTCTCCAGAGTACCCCTTTGAGAAGGTCCCTTGGAAGAGGTTGTGCAAGAGGAAACACCTAGACTCCCCGGAGGAGTCTTTCACCTCAGACATGGACCTTGATGAGTCAGAAGGGTCCCCACAGTCACCCTCTGAAGATGTTTTCTTTGCAGACATCCTAAAGATCCTTAAACAGAGAGGTGGATGGAAGTCCACCAACCCTTCTGAGGATGAGTCAGTGTACCTGGAGGCTTTTGGGTCATGCCCTTCCACCTCGTGGGTGTCTCCACCTTTCAACCAGTTAATGAATGTGATTAGTCAAAATGTGTGGGGCCCTCCAGAGTCAGTGGATCCTGTTCCTGGGAGGCCAAATAAATTCATCACTGCGCCTTCGGAAAAGGAGTTCCTTAGCAAGGGTTTTCCGGTAGACGCTGTAATGGTGGCGACGGCCACAAAGAAGGAATTGTCAGAGACTTCCTCATCTGTTCATCCACCGAGCAAAGAGTCTCAAATGATGGACAGATATGGAAAGCGTATGTTCTTTTCAGCGGCGTTTGCTCTTAGAAAAACAACTAGTCCCAGATGTTCAACCCAATCAAAGAGATTTCACAACTTTAGAGGTACAAAAGTTGCTAGAAAAAAGAGTCATCCAAAATGTCCCCGCAGACCAGATTAGATCCGGAACTTACTCAAGGTTCTTTTTAGTTCCAAAACAGACAGGGGACTGGAGGCCCATTCTGGATCATAGCAGGCTAAACAAGTCCATCAAGAAGTCAAAGTTCCGGATGGTAACACTGCAGCCGATACTCCCCTTTCTGGGGAAAGATGATTGGATGTGCTCTATATATCTCCAGGATGTGTACTACCACATAAAATGGACAGGCAATCCAGGAGACATTTGTGCTTTCAGCTGGGAGCCAGTCACTACCAGTTTTGAGCTCTGCCCTTTGGTCTCACTACAGCCCCCAGAGTGTTCAACAAATGCATGGCAATACGGCTCACTTGAGGCATCTAGGATTCCAGGTGTTTCCATACTTAGATGACTGACTTCTAACTGCCACCACCAAGCATCTACTAATGAGAGTGAGGGACACAACCATTCATCTGTGCTCTCAACTAGGCTTCACAATAAACTTTGAAAATTCTGCCTTGTTGCCATAACAGCATATCGGATTTATAGGGGCAGACTTAGACACAAGAAAAATGTTGGCCAAACCTCCCCTCGAAAGGATTCAAACCTTGCATCATCAAGTCAAGAACCTCTTATCCAAGAAGAAAGTACAGGCAAGGATTGTTTTGAAAGTTCTGGGTACCATGGCGGCTGCAATAGTTTTGGTACCTTTAGATCGTCTGCATATGAGGATTCTTCAATGGCTACTTTTTCCCAGTGGTCCATGCAGAATATACCATTGTCTCACAAGATTATCATAATGGAATCCTGCAAGAAACATCTGTGCTGGTGGATTCACTCAACTCAACTGACTTTATGCCAACTGTCTTCCCACAACCAGTAGCCACGGACGCTTCCCAGATAGGGTCGGGGGGCATTATCTGGGGAAGAACACAAAAACCACTTGCATGTCAATGTCCTAGAAATCAGAGCAGTGCTTTTGGTGTTGCAGGCATTCCAGCACTCGCTTCCACTAGGAACAATTGCAATTCAGACAGACATGTCAGAAGTGTGGTACATAAACAAGGAGGAACCAAATCCTACTGCCTATGCCGAGAGACACAGAGAGTATGGCAATGGGGAGTCTCTTCACAGTGCTTTCTGACAGCAGTGCACATCCTGAGGAAGTCCAACGTGATAGCAGACAAACTCATCAGAGCCATTCTGATGCGCCACGAGTAGTCCCTAAAATGGGAAGTTGCGAAAGAGATTTTCTGCAAGTGGGGCCAGCCTTGTTGCAGCCTCTTTCCCATGTCCATGAATGCCAAATGCAGCAGCTGCAGCAGCTACTTTGCCCTGATCCCCCCTCTGGGGGAGTCATCAAGGGATGCACTTGTACACGATTGGCCCCTGGGTCTCCCCTACACTTTTCCCTACTTTCCCTTGGTACCAAAGGTCCTTCAGAAAGCCAGCACATTGAGAAGGAGTGTAATCCTCATCGCGCCATACTGGCCTTGTCAGATTTGGTTCCCCTTTCTGTGGCCCCATCTCCAGAAGGAGCCGTGGATTCTGGACCCAGTACCAGACCTCCTGACTCATCCATCCGGGACACTACATCCATCTATAGAAACCCTCAAATTGACAGCTAGGCTGCTCCAGTTCCACAAATAGCCAGGCTCCCTATTTCCCCTGCAGTAAAACATATATTGATTTTTGTCTCATAAGGCATCAACCAGGAAATTATATTCTAGCAAATGGCAGAGATTTTCCCGTTGGGCTTTCAACAACCATATTGATCCTTTTACTGCCCCCATAACAGCTGTGTTAGACGTTTTGGCCAAGCTTTTTAATGAAGGTGCAGCAGCGGCTACAATTCGAGTTCAATTAGCTGCTATATCAAACTATCATATCGGGGAAACGGGACTAAAAATCATGTCCCCCAGACTTTGTAAGGCATTTTTAAAGGGTAGGCTCTTACTAAGGCCTCCAGTGAAAGAACCTCCAGCATCAATGGACCTAAATTTTGTTCTATCTCTGTTGATTCTTCCCCCTTTAGAATCTGCATCATCATGTGACATAAAGTTTTTGTCATGGAAGACAGAACTATTGGTTGCCATTACATCTGCTAGACAAGTCTCTGATCTTCAAGCTTTGTCTATACGCCCCCCCATACATGAGCTTTCACAAAGATAGTTTCCTTACGAAGCAACCCCTCATTCCTTACCAAAAGTGTGTTCAGAGACCAATTCAAATCAATCCATTGACTGGCTTGTTTTTTCCCAAACTATGGCAACAAGGCAGAATGTAAACTACACAAGTTAGAAGTACATAGACAATTACGTTTCTACTTGCATAGAACAAAAGATTTCAGAAAATCAGACCATCTATTTGCATCTTTTTCAGACAAAAAGAAAGGGGCCCTAATATCAAAGGTCACACTTTCTAAATTGCTTACAGACTGTATCACTTATACATATAAATCTTCAGAACAGAGAACTCCCAGGGAAAGTGAAAGGCCATTCCACAAGAGCTATATAAACCTCATCTGCCTTCCAGGCGAGGCTACCTATGGATTCCGTTTGTGCAGCAGCAACATGGGTAAAGCCTCATACCTTTATCACTCATTACAAAGTCAATTTGGCCTCCAGGAACAGGGCCTCTTTTGGGTCCACTGTTCTGAAGAGTATTTTCCCTTGAGCCACCCAAGAAAGAAGGTGCTAGGGATGCTGTCCCAACCAGCAATTAATGAAGGCGAGATAGGACAACATAACATTAAGAAGTTATGTACTCACCATAATGTTCCATGTTTGTTGTTCAGCTGGCCTTCATTCTTGCATCCCACCATCCTTCCCCCACCTTTGCTCCTGGAGGATTGAGCGTTTTTTTATTGCAAATTGGTCATTATGTTTTTGAATCTCTTCTTAGTCTCTTTTCGATATGGTGGCATGTGTATAGATAATATTTATGTTTTTTTCTGCAAACAAGATCTGGGTAATCTTCCCTGAGCATCATGGGATAGGGTATAGCCACAAGCTGGTGGAAGCTCTCAATCTTTTGAATAAGACTGAGTCAGAACCGATTCTTGGTTCTGAACCTAACCAGCAATGAATGAAGATGAGAGGGACAACAAACATGGAACGTTATGGTAAGTACATAACTTCTTATTTCCTGTATTTCTAACTTAGATTTTCAGTCAGAGAAGCAGGCATTTTGTCTCAGACTGAACATTCTGATTCTAATGAAAGTATGATTTCAGATTTCTTTTTAACAGATTTATCATTTTCTGATACTTTATCTAAGATGAAAGAATGTTTGCCAGTGGGCACAGAATGAAACTCCTCAGGCACAGAAAATATATTATCATTTGTGCAGTCTGGCATTCATAAATATGCAGTCGATCCTCCTGTTTTGGAGAGTGTTTTTCCCACTGCTTCTGTCTTGCTTAACCGTCTAACCCCTTTTCCTAGAACATCTGATGGGTTATATAGAGTGCTTCAGACTTCTAAATAATTGTTGTCTACCTGTAAAGCAGATCCAGCAGTGGTTTCTTTATCTAAAACTGTTTATGCTAAACAAATTACTGATACTAATCCCATTCCCTCTGATAAGGATGGGAAAGCATTAGATGAGTTGGAGAAGAAAATGAAATCTGAAGGAGTTAACTTCATTTGGTCATCAACCTGTGGGCTTCGGATCTGGACCGGATCCGAGATGGCAGATGTCCTTCAAGGATGCATCTGCAGTCCTTACAAATGGGTTGTCCTGTCGTCAGGCAGCCCTTCGGTCAGCCGGATTCCAAAGTCTGGGTCTGGCTTCGGCTGGTGTCGCGCTTCCCCCGACGTCATAGCTGCAGTTATTCGGGTATAAAGGCATCAGCCGACGCCATTTTCCTCAGTCTTTCTTGCCGCGTGGCGCCCGAAGCAGAAGCTGTTCGCAAGTGCCGGTCGGTCAGAACCAGAGATTACTACTACCGAATACTACTTCGAAGACTTCTAAAAGCTAAGTACCCGTTGGGGACTCTTTCTTGCCTCAGCCGATGTCAGAAAAAGTGAATAACTGTTTAACTTGTGGGAAACAAATACCTCATAAAGATTTCCACTCTTACTGCTTACCTTGTTTAGGCCCAGACCACGGCGTAGCAGCTTGTCTAGCCTGTGCTTCTTTAACCGACGGACGCTTAGACGCCGGTCGGAGTTTGCAGAACAGTTTTTCGGCTCTGATTTTGCTTATATCATGCCGCCGGATCCTCCGACTTCACAAATAACCAAAAGCGCAGGGGAAAAGGACCGACACTCGCGGTCCGCGGTTTCGCCGAAACCGCGGTTAAGCCAACCACAAGTGTCTCGGTTTCGGCTGAAACCGAGCAAGCGGTTCTTTCCCCAGCCGAAAACATGCCTTCTACCGAGGCCTCTTCTAACCTGGTGGAATCGGCTTCGGAAATCCAACCTGCAGTTGCGATTTCTCAGGAATTATCAGACACTATTCCCTTGGATATTTCAACCCCTGCACGTGGAGCTGCTAGGCCTCCTGCAGCCATGTCTATTAAGGCCTTTGCCAGGGCTAAAGCAGCTAAAGCTTCAAAAACGGTGCCTGTTAAGCCCCCCTCTCCACAGGCCCAGCACCAGTTCCCATATGCTTTCCTTGGCTGAGGATCTCATTTCTTTAATTTGTGGATCCCAGCCTCATCCAGACAGGACCTCTCATCCACCTCCAGAGAAGAGGCCTAGAGCAGAGCCCCCAGAGCCTGTATCCACAGATGATTCCTCTGATGACTCAGAACATACAGACCCTCCTGAGGCTCCATATTCTCCTTACGAAGACTCTGATGCTGAAGAGTCCATACCTTCAGCCTCTCCACCTGAGGAATTTTCCTTTGGGGAAACCTTGCATGCTATGAGGGAACAATTTCAGTGGCAGGGCCAAGATTTCTCAGACTCCAGGCAAAGGCTTAGAACCTTTCTACATTTACCACAACATAGGCCTTTAGCTATACCTCCAGTTCTTTCTGTTGTAGATGATGCATTTAATGATGCTTGCACTGCTGCTGATTCATTACCTCCGGCCCCTGCTAAGCCCGATAGGTTCTACAGGGTCCCGGACACTCATCATCATTTATACAAGGCCCCATTTGCAGATCCAGAGACTATCTCCCAGGGCCCTAAAGCTGTAGCTACTACATCTACTAAAAACCCCCTCCCCTCTAAAAGGGAATCCAGGTCCTTAGAGCGATGGGGTAAAAAAGTTTACACCTCTGCTACTTTGTCAGCTAGGGCTTTGAACTGCCAGTTTCATATGATTCAATATCAAGAGTTTATGCTAGACCAGTTAACTAAAAAGCTGTCCTCTGAAGAATCTTTAGATAAGAAATATGTTCAGGAAATGGTACATAACATACAGCAGGTTAGTAACCATTCTTTGAAATGTGGCTATGATGCACTGGAGGCTTCCTCTAGATCAGCCATGACTGGCACAGTTATCAGGAGACATGCATGGTTGAAAGAGCAGGCATTACCAGACCATGTCAAATCAAAGCTTTTAGACGCTCCTATGGACAAAGTCAATTTATTTGGTTCCCCTGCACAGCAGGTACTAAAAAAGATGGAAGAGAAGGCGAAATCTGTACAAACAGTGAAAGATTTCTTACAGGTTCAACCTCCAAGGTTTAGCAGGAACTGGCCCTCCAAGAATTGGTCCTTTCCGGACTCCTCTAAGACACAGAGAGGCAGGAATAGGCATTCAAGAGGCAGAAACCAATCCAGGGTGCCTACAGGGGCGCCAGTGGCAAGGTAACAACCAGCGAGGCACAGACTCAGCCACCACCACTACAACAACACAATCACAGTGACTTGGCTGTGGCACCGCCTACCAGGGAACAACTGGAAGCACCCTTAGGCGGAAAGCTAACGTTATTTTCAAAGAACTGGCATTGCATCACAAGGGAAAAATGGATTTTGCAAACTATAGACCAAGGTTACAGGTTCCATTTCCATACTCTACCAGAAAAGAGAGGAATGCCAAACCTACCTCCTACTCAAAGGGCAGAAGCTCTAAAGCAAATATCTCAATTATTAAGAATGAGAGCTGTGGAAAAGGTACCATCTATGGAACAAGGAAAGGGATTTTACTCCAGACTCTTCCTGGTACCAAGAAAAGAGAACAAATGGAGGCCTATTCTTGACCTGTCCGCTTTAAACACATTTCTCATTGTTCCAAAATTCAAAATGCTGACCCTACAGCAGCTCCTTCCCATGCTGGGCAAGGAGTCTTGGCTGGTAACTCTAGATCTCAAGGAGGCATACCTGCACGTCCCCATACGACCAAATTGCAGAAGATACCTCAGATTTCTTGCAGGATCAGAGCATTATCAATTCTCAGCATTGCCCTTTGGCTTATCTACTGCGCCCAGAGTGTTCACGAAATGCCTGGCATCAGTAATTGCTCATTGCAGACTTCAGGGAATTCAAATTTACCCATACCTGGACGACTGCCTGATACAAGCGGACAACAAAAGCAAGCTAACAGAAGACTTACAAAGAGTCATTTACCTGCTGCAAGCCCTGGGATATACAGTCAATATAAAAAAGTCAAGGCTGATTCCATCCCAAAGAATAACCTTTCTGGGTGCAGAGCTGGACACATCAACACAAATGGCATTCCTAACTGCAGAAAAGAAAGAGCAACTACCTCTCTACTTCTTGGCATTAATAAAGCAGAACCATCTGTCTGCAAGGAAAGTACTACAAGCCCTAGGCTTCATGGCATCCTGCATAATTCTGGTCCCTCATGCCAGGCTGCATATGAGAAAGCTACAGTGGTACCTAAAGAATTTGTGGTCTCAACACAAGCACTGCCTCGAAACCAAAATTCCAATAATCCCATGCCTGAAACAAGAGTTCCTATGGTGGGCTCAGGCCTGTCAATCAAACACAGGATTGCCCTTCTGCAACAGTCAACCAAGCCAAACTATCACGACAGATGCATCAGACCTCGGTTGGGGGGCACACATGCTGGACAAGTGCATACAAGGCTTATGGACTCAAGACCAGCTGCGCCTGCACATAAATCTAAAGGAAATGCTGGCAGTAAAATTGGCAATCCAGTCATTCAGACCATTTCTCCAGGAAGGTCAGTTGATGATAAGGACAGACAACACCACAGTTATGTGGTACATCAACAAACAGGGAGGCACACATTCATACCCTCTATGCCGGCTGGCACTGGACCTATGGGATGTGGCTCTGAGCTACAACATTCAGTTACAAGCAATTTTTGTACCGGGAAAAGAAAACATTCTAGCGGACATACTAAGCAGAACTACCACGGATGCCCACGAATGGATGCTGCATCCGGACATCTTCAAAGCCATCACAAGAGAATGGGGATTATCACAAATAGACTTATTTGCATCCCCACTCAATCACCAGCTAAAAAGATTCTGCACAAGGACGTACCACCCACTTGCTTGGAAGGTGGACTCCCTATCTTTCAGTTGGAAGAACCTGACAGCATACGCATTCCCACCACTACCTTTGATGCACAAGGTGCTTTTGAAGATCAAAGAGGAACGTCCAAGGATCATTCTGATAGCTCCAGACTGGCCAAGGCAACATTGGTACCCATTGCTGAGGAGCATGTCTCGGGAACAAATATGGGCACTACCTCTTATCCCATTACTGTTAACACAGAACAACTACAACATCCTGCATCCAAACCTGAAAACTCTGCAGCTAACTGCCTGGAACATTACATAAGAACAATTAACCCAAATTTATCCCAAAGGGTTAAAGACATAATCCTTGAGGCTCGTAGACCTTCAACACGAAAGAATTATGCAGCAAAATGGAAAAGATATCTCATTTGGAGTACTGCAAAGGGAGAAGATGTGGCACTGGTAAACATAGCCACCATCCTGGAGTACTTGGCAGAGCTCTTCCATACAGGCCTGTCCTATTCTTCCATCAAGATACATGCATCAGCCATTTCAGCAGAATACAGCTTGGATCCTCCTGTCTTCTCACATCCTCTGCTCAGGCAGTTTCTGAGAGGAATTAAAAATGTGAAACCTCCCAGGAAACCACCATTGCCAGCATGGGACTTGAACTTTGTACTAGAAAAATTGACACTTCCCCTTTTCGAACCAGCAGCAACAGCAGAATTACAATACTTATCCTGGAAGACTGCTTTCCTGCTGGCAGTCACCTCAGCAAGAAGGGTCTCTGAACTACAAGCATTAATGGCAGTGCAACCCTTCCTGATCTTCCATCAAGATAGAGTGTCCATGAGAACAAATCCTACGTTTATGCCTAAGGTGGTATCCAGAGTATCTTTAAATCAGGCTATCCACCTACCTACATTCTTCCCCAACCCTCAGAACAGGGGAGAAAGACTGTTGCATACCTTGGATGTACATAGACAATTACGCTACTACCTGGACAGGACCAAGTCCAATAGAAAAACTGACCAGCTTCTGGTAGCATATGCAACAGGAAAGGAAGGAAAACCAATTTCAAAACAGACAATCTCCAAATGGATAGGAAATTGCATTAGATTTTGTTACTCCTACCATGGAAAGAAAACTCCAGAGAACATCAGGCCTCACTCCACAAGGGCTACAGCCACTACCACAGCTTTCTTACGAGGAGTGGCTACCAAGGACATTATAGAGGCTGCTACTTGGACCTCCGTGCATACATTTGCCAAGCATTACAATTTACCATTATACTCTAGATCCCGAGCAGGTTTTGCCACTGCTGTTTTGCAAGGGATCCTAACTACACCATAATTTTACCTTTTTCCTCCTCCCATAGTTTAGCTATGGTATTCTACCCATTTGTAAGGACTGCAGATGCATCCTTGAAGGACATAGTACAGTTTTGTACCTACCATAAATGTAGATGTCCGATAGGAATGCATCTGCAGTCAGGATTACCACCACCTTCCCTCTGTGGTACTCCTAGGGTATTTGCCATCCTTCAGCTAGCTTGGGGGTGATCTATTATGGTGTATTTGTTTGTATATATGTACATACATGCTTATTTTATGTGTTTACTCTCTACTATTTGGAAACATTGGCATTTATCCAAATTTAGCCATCCAAGAGGGCACCTGGCATCTGGGGCAAGAAACACTGAGGAAAATGGCGTCGGCTGATGCCTTTATACCCGAATAACTGCAGCTATGACGTCAGGTGAAGCGTGACACCAGCCGAAGCCAGACCCAGACTTTGGAATCCGGCCGACCGAAGGGCTGCCTGACGACAGGACAACCCATTTGTAAGGACTGCAGATGCATTCCTATTGGACATCTATATTTATGGTAGGTACAAAACTGTACTTTTCACCAGCATCAGATCCGAGCTCCAAGCTCCTCCCCTTACCCATAATACCACTGCATCTCCTTCCTCCCTCAGATCACGATTGCTGCAGCTTCACCTACATCGTGATCGCTGAGCTCCAGGTGGTAAGACTGTTGTTTCGGGGTTTTTTGAGTGAAAGTGTGATGTTCTTCATCTCACATTGCTGCAGTCCTTACACTTGGGTAGTCCGCTGTCCTCGGTCGGCCCGAATATCAAAGTATTAGGCTGACGTCGGTCAAGGCGCTTAAGACTGACATCAAGACGTCAGGGTACAAATGCGCATGACCGACGTCATATCCTCAGTCTTTTTTGCCGCATGGTCCGATGCAGAAGCAGCGTTGCAAGTGCCGTTCGGCGTTCTGAAATTTTTCGAATTCGGAGTTTCAGACCGAGTCAAAGTTGGCTAAGTACCCGTTGGGAATATTTTAGTTTTTCTTGCCTCAGTGGTTTACCGGATGTCAGAAAAAGTGAATAACTGTATTTCTTGTGGGAAACAGATACCGCATAGAGATTATCATACTTTGTGTATTCCTTGTTTGGGGCCTGAGCACGGCGTTGTTGGGTGTCGCTTTTGTGCTAGGTTCAATAAGCGCACTATTAGCGAAGGTTAGATTGTGCCAGGTTGGTCTTGGAAGCGGTGCAATTATAATATGCCGTCGGATGCTCCGGCCCGCTTCAAGAAGCGCAAAGACAAAGCAGCTAAACCCAGGCAAGAAGAGTCGTCCGCATCGACGCCGGTTCTTTAGAGGTGACAGTGGAACCGGTGGTTCCGCCGGAGGTTTCTCTGGAGTCCCAGGGGGAGACTTTGTTATTGCAGGATGTGGCCTCTCAGGAGGCAGGTCAGGCTGAAGGGGCTTCTCAGGTTACTGTACTCCCCTCCCTTCCTAGGGTGGTTAGGCCCTCTCCTTCTGTTTCCAAGGCTTCTCCCAGAGGCAGGCCAGGTTTAGCTTCTGTTGGTGTCACTCCTAGTTCATCAGGATCTGTGCCCAAGAAGCACATGCTTAAAATGGCAGAAGATTTAATTACTTTGATTAGAGGTTCTTTGCCCCCTCCTGATAAGAGGCCTAGGGTGGAACCAGAGTTGGGGAGTTTTGAGCAGGCTTAGGATGTTTCAGAGTCTTGCTGAAGACTTGCAGGAGTATTCTCCTTATTCTGATTCTGATGTGGATGATTCTACTCCTTCTGCTTCTCCTCCAGAGGATTTTTCTTTTTCAGAGACCCTTCATTCCATGAGGGAACATTTTAAGTGGGAAGGTCAGGACTTCTCTGATTCCAGGAAAAGGCTTAGGGAATTTTTGCTTTTACCCCAACATAGGCCTTTGGCTATACCTCCTGTTCTGGATGTTGTGGAAGATGTGTTTGCAGAGGCTTCACTTAATCCTGATTCTTTGCCTCCTGCTCCTGTTAAACCGGATAGGTATTACAGGGTGCCTGAAGCTCATAAATATCTTTATAAGAGTCCTAGGGTGGACCCAGAAACTGTTAGTCAGGGACCTAAGGGTGTTAAGGCCTCTGTTGTAAAAAATCCGGTTCCTCCAGATAAAGAGGCCAGGGCATTGGATAGATGGGGAAAGAAAGTCTATACTTCTTCCACCTTAGCTATGAGGGCTTTGAATTGCCAGTTTCACATGTTGAAATATCAAAACTATCTACTTTCTCAATTGAAGTCTAAGGTAGATGCTCTGGCGGAAGGTATTGAGTGTAAAGAATTACAAGATTTGGTACATGTTTCTGAACCGGTGGGTAAGCATTCTTTACAATGTGGTTTTGATGCTGTACAGGCCTCGTCTAGGGTGGCTGCCACTGGGTCAGTTCTTCGCAGGCACGCCTGGCTGAGGGATCAGAATTTATCTGACCATGTTAAGACAAGGATTTTAGATGCTCCTTTACAGTCTGATGTGTTGTTTGGTTCACCTGTGGAGGCAGTCTTAAAGAAAATGGAAGACAAGGCTAAGTCTATGCAGACTGTTAAAGATTTTTTGCAAGTCCAGCCTCCGAAGTTTAGTAGGAATTGGCCTGCTAAGGGGTGGACGTCCTTTTATGATTCACAGTCTAGGGGTAGATCTAGACGTGGTAGGGGCAGAGCTCAGGGCTCTTTCAGGCCTAGAACAGGAGTTCACCTGCACAGTCTTCGGGTGAGGGCAGGGGCCAGTCCTTTCGTAAACAGGCCCAATGACCTACCTTTTCAGCTGCCAGAGCCTTCTCGTCTGGCAGCACCTTTGGGAGGAAGGTTGGCACTCTTCAAGGAAAATTGGAGTTTAATTACCCAAGACAGATGGGTATTGGATATCATACACCAAGGTTACAAGTTTTATTTCCATACCTTGCCTCCTTTCAAAGGCATGCCAGACGTTCCTCCTCAGCAAAGAATAGAGGCTCACAAACAAATTTCTCTGCTGCTTCAAATAGGGGCCATACAGCCGGTCCCTCTGCCAGAAGTGGGCCTAGGATTTTATTCTCGCCTGTTCCTAGTACCAAAGAAGGGGAACATGTGGAGACCAATTTTGGATTTATCTATCCTCAACACTTATCTGGACATTCCCAAGTTCAAAATGTTGACGTTACAACAGCTTTTACCTCTGCTGGGCAAAGATCACTGGATGGTAACTCTGGATCTCAAGGAGGCTTACCTTCATGTTCCTATCAGGCTAAGTTGCAGGAAGTATCTGCGTTTTCGGGCTGGGACTTCTCATTATCAGTTCTCTGCATTGCCCTTTGGCTTATCTACTGCGCCCAGAGTGTTCACGAAAGTTCTGGCTCCAGTGATAGCTTTCTTCAGGCTAAAAGGTATACAGATCTATCCTTATTTGGACGATTGCCTGGTTCTGGCTCAAGGAAGGGACGAACTTCTTCATCATTTGCAATATGTGATAGCAGTGCTAAGATGCCTGGGGTATTCTGTGAACGAAATAAAGTCCAGTCTAGTACCCTCTCAGGACATGTGCTTTCTGGGTGTGAGACTGAATACAGCATCCCAGATGGCCTTTTTGACCCCGGACAAACAAAAGAATCTTTCCCTTTACTTCCATCAATTGTCTCATCAGTCCAGGCTGACTGCAAGGACAGTCCTTCAAGCCTTGGGGTTCATGGCATCTTGTATTCTGGTGCTTCCCAATGCCAAACTGCATATGAGGAAGCTACAATGGTATCTCAAAAATGTATGGACACAGCACTGCCAGGATATGGACACTGTCATTCAGATAATACCTTGCATTCAAAAGGAATTTTTGTGGTGGGCTCAGGAATGTCACCTAAACAAGGGACTCTCTGTGACCCGGCCAGAGGCGAGTCAGATTCTAACGACAGATGCCTCAGACAAAGCTTGGGGAGCTCATCTAAATGGAAAGTGGATACAAGACACGTGGCCTGCCAGACTACATCTACATATCAACTTGAAGGAGATGTTAGCAGTCCAATTTGCATTAATAGCTTTCAAGGATTTACTTCTTCCAGGACAGGTGTTGATTCTAACAGACAACACAACTGTCATGTGGTACATCAATAAGCAAGGGGGAACACATTCTTATCCTCTATGCAGGCAAGCAATGATTTTGTGGGAGACTGCTCTCAGTTTACAGCTAAATCTTCAGGCAAGGTTTCTGCCGGGAGCACAGAACTCCTTAGCAGATGTGTTGAGCAGACGAATTATGGATCCCCACGAGTGGAAATTGGATCCTCATGTATTTCAGAAATTGACAGTGTCATGGGGAACTCCAGACATAGATCTGTTCGCTTCTCCACTAAACTACCAGCTGCCAAAGTTTTGCACAAAAAGGTTTCATCCCACAGCCTGGAAAGTGGATGCTCTTTCTTTCAATTGGAGCAATCTTCATGTGTATGCCTTTCCACCTCTGCCTCTCCTCCCAAAGGTACTCCTAAAGGTCAGACAGGACAAGCCAAAGATGATTCTAATAGCTCCAGATTGGCCTCGACAGCACTGGTACCCATTACTGAGAAGTCTGGTACGGGAGCCTCCATGGCCTTTGCCTTCGATTCCACACCTACTGACTCAGGAAAACAGTCATTTACTCAATGTCAAACTTCACTCTCTTCACCTAACAGCCTGGCATATTCTGTTTTGAACCCTGGAGGGTCTCAGCTTCCACAGCAAGTTTTGAATGTTATTTTGGAGGCCAGAAGGCCTAGTACAAGGAAAGTGTACGCAGATAAATGGAAGAGATTTTTATTTTGGAGTACAGCAAAGGAATTTGATGTTTCTGCGCCTAATTTAAGTGTGGCTCTTCAATATCTTACTGAGTTACTGGACAAAGGTGTGTCCTTCTCTTCTATTAAGGTTCATGCTGCAGCAATTTCTGCTCACTATGACTGTGACCCACCATTGTTTTCTCATCCTTTGTTCAAGCAATTCCTTAGAGGGGCAAAGAATATAAGACCCCCACGTAGAGCTCCTACTCCTGCTTGGGATCTCAATTTTGTGTTGGAGAAACTCACTCTACAACCTTTTGAGCCTGCAGCGACTGCCGAGTTGAAATATTTATCATGGAAGACTGTTTTTTTGTTGGCCATTACCTCTGCAAGAAGGGTTTCTGAATTACAGGCCCTTATGGTGGTTGAACCTTTCTTAATTTTCCATAAGGATAGGGTATCTTTGCGTACTAATCCTTCCTTTATGCCTAAAGTGGTTTCTAGTGTGGCTTTAAACCAAACTATTCATTTGCCTACTTTTTATGCGAATCCCCAAAATAAAGGGGAAAAGATTTTGCACACTTTAGATGTACACAGGCAGTTGCGATATTATTTGAGCAGAACTAAAGGGTTCAGGCAGTCTCAGCAGTTATTTGTTTCATTTGCTTTGAGTTCTCAGGGCAAGCCCGTGTCAAAACAAACTATTTCTAAGTGGATTGGGTTTTGCATTGCTTTCTGTTATTCCCATCATGGTAAGGAGATTCCAGCTGGGATTAGGCCTCATTCCACTAGGGCTACTGCCACTTCTACAGCTTTTTTTAGGGGGGTGGCAACTAAAGATATTTTGGAGGCAGCTACTTGGAGTTCAGTGCATACTTTCTCTAAGCATTATCACCTTCCACTTTACTCTAAATCTAGGGCTGGTTTTGCCACTGCAATTTTACAGGGCATTTTGGCAGCTCCTGCTGCTTTATAGTTTTGCCATCCTCCCTTACCTCTGCTTTGGGATTCTACCCAAGTGTAAGGACTGCAGCAATGTGAGATGAAGAACATAGTACAGTTTTGTACCTACCATAAATGTAGATGTTCGAAGATCTACATTGCTGCAGTCCAATTACCTCCCTCCTTCCCTCTGTAGTTAGAGGCGGTTGTGTGGGTTGGGTTGTAAATATTGTGTATATTGTATATATTGTACATATAATTAGTGCAAGGGTGGTTGGTTGGTTTTTGCTGTCTTTTGGTTTTGACCTTTCTTTTTAGGGTCTTCTGACATCTGGGGCAAGAAAAGACTGAGGATATGACGTTGGTCATGCGCATTTGTACCCTGACGTCTTGATGTCAGTCTTAAGCGCCTTGACCGACGTCAGCCTAATACTTTGATATTCGGGCCGACCGAGGACAGCGGACTACCCAAGTGTAAGGACTGCAGCAATGTAGATCTTCGAACATCTACATTTATGGTAGGTACAAAACTGTACTTTTCCTTAATTCTTTAGGTCCCTATATTCCTCCCCCTTGCGTTCTCCGTTGAGATTAAAAGTTAGTTAAAAAAATAACTTAATAATAAATAATAATAAAGTAGTTTGTTGTTAGTCTGGTGTTAGTGTAGGCCTTCTCCTCCCCTTTTCCACCTCATGTTTTGAGTGTTGGGGTTGGGTAGCCAGCCACTATTATGGCAGATCAACATAAGTTGGTCTTCAGAAAGTGCACAGAGTGTGGCCATAAGTTATCCACTGCATATGGCCACACTCTGTGTGTTGTTTGTTTAGGGGCTGCTCATCTGGCCACTGAGTGCACCATATGTGTGGGGTTTAACCCCAGGGCCTTAAGAGACCGTAAGGCTAAATTAATCTTGAAGCTGCCTCCTTGTCTGCTATAGCGGTGTTCACAGCTGTGATTGCTCCCTCTACTTCTGTTGTGTCCTCTTCTCCCTCCCAGGCTGGGAGTCACTCTCCCGACCACTGACCCGGGGAAAGGAAGCAGCAAAACGAGAGAGAGAGGCACTGTGAAAAAGAGAAAGGGAGGAAGAGATTCCCAGAGTGCTCGGACCCGGCAGGTCCTCCTCCCAAGCTTCGTGCACCTTCCAATCCGACTTCCCATCTGCTCTGATCTCTGAGGTTTTCCCCGGAGCTGGAGGAGGTTCAGCCTTCGTCTAGGGCCTCCAGTCACTGTCTTTCTCGGCCAGCGTTGGTAGCCTCTTTTAGGTCAACTAGAAGTCTTTCTGAAGCTGACATGGACAGAGGGATGCGAAGGTTTGTTCGCACTCAGCTTTAGATGGGGGTCTTGCTGGCTCCCTCTCCCTCTGGAGGGAGTAGCTCACTGCCACTGTTTGCCGTGAATGCTACTTCTCTGATCTGTCCTGTGGTTTCGGAGTTCCTGGATCTGAGAGGTCCCGGAGTCAGGGGGTTGGAGCCAGTGGTACCACCTACCTCGATGCCAGCAGTTGCCTTGACTATGTCGTATCCGACTGGGTCAGATTCAAGCTCTCGGAGCCATAGCCTGGGCATCAGATCCAAGGGGTTGGGTTTTTCTCCTTTGGCTCTGACTTTGTTGGGCCGAGACCTACCCCTCTGAGCCTCGATGCTTTTGGGCTCAGCTCCGATCCCCATGTTGGATCCAGGGAGGGTGTCCTCTGTCATTTGCACGGGAGGCTCGCTCCCCCTTGGCATTCAATGTGATGGAAAGGGTTCTAGCTAATGTATCAAGACCCCTGACTATCTCCTTGGAGTCTATCCCAACCCCCTCTATTCTGGGTGCATTTTCTGCCAGTCTGCCCTTGCAGGGACAGCCCGTGATCGACATGCCCCAAACTGTTCCCCCTGAGGAATCCAAAGCAGTTCGTGAGTCCTCTCCGGAGAGTCCCACCGAAGGGGTTCCTCACAAATGTAAGTGCAAGAAGAGGCATTTGGACTCCCCCGAGTCCCTCACGGAGGATACTGAATTGGAGGAAGGGGAAGGCTCCCCAAGATCACCCCCCCCCCGAGGATGTCTCATTTGGAGACATATTGGAAATCCTGTGCCAGCGGGGGAGTTGGTCCACCCCCAAGCCTTCCTCGGACGTGTCTATGTTTCTGGAGGCATTCGACACAGACCCATCTACTTCTTTGGTGTCCCCCCGCGGACCCCCTGGTGAACATTATTATCACCAGGGCATGAAAAGAACTGGACACTGCCAATCCCCCCCCCCCCGTAGATAGACCAAACTGGAACAAAGGGTCCCCAGTGGATGCCATGGTGGTAGCGGCTGCCATGAAGAAGGAACTGGCACAGGAAAGTTCCATGGTCCATCCCCTGGACTGAGAGTCCAGGACGATGGACCGGTTGGGAAAGTGGACCTATGTTTCAGACACCTTTTGTTAGGGAGCTGAACTATGTGGCCCATGTTACCAGACTGCAGCGTGACCTGATCAAAGAGTTCAATGCGTCTCCCCGGGAGTCCATGTCGCCAGAGGATAAACACACATTCTCTATGTGAATAGCTACTCTGAAAGCGGTTACCAACACTTCCATGCAACTCCTTTCTCATGCCAGCGAAGGAGCGGCACGGGTTGCTATGAGGCAACAGGCCTGGCTCAGGCTATGTAATTTCAACCCTTTAAGGCATCTTTTGCGAATGGTCCCTATGACGGCTTTTCCTTATTTGGGAAGATGGTCCGTGACGCACTAGTCTAGAGTGAGAAGGATGGGAAGACATTTTCTGCCATTGGGATCCGCTTCTCTAACCCCCAAAGATCCTTCTCCAGGAATCAGCTGGGGCAAAAGATGTGGTTCCAGAAGTCTCAGTATTCCCGTGACACTCAGGACTCCTTATCACCTAGAGGCTGAGGGGGTAAGACAGACACCGGCCCAGAGGCAGGAGGGGTCTGAAGAACTTCGGGTCTTAAGAAACATTCTCGGACAGACCCGCGCAGCAGCCCTGAGGGGTTGCCAGACTGCTCTGCTCTCGAGGCAGTCTGGGCTATTTTGCTATGCACCTGACGGCGTGGGAGTCCATGTCAGCAGACAGTTGGGTGCTCCAAATAATATCCAGAGGTTACACAATTCCCTTTGTGACACATCCCTCTCCCCCAAAGTACCTCCCAGGTGCTCCACCACTGCAAAAGGAGGAAGCAGCCATCGAAGTAGAAAAGCTGCTAAGCAAATGGGCCATCCAGCCTGTCCCCACAGATCACTCTGGATCAGGCATCTATTCCAGGTTCTTTTCGGTGCCAAAAAAGACGAGGGACTCCAGGCCAATTCTCAACCTTTCCACTCTGAACCTGTCAGTTGCCAAAGACCCCACCAGGCGTTGGTTGCTCCGACTGCGTATGTACATCTAACAAATGTAGTTTATATTCCCCCTTGTTCTAAAAATTTGGAAAAAAAGACAGGCAGATTGATTGATTGATTGATTGATTGATATTAGATTCTGAAGCCACTTTAGGCAAAAAGGGAGGATTAGTCTGAAGTGAGACCCTGTCTTTATGAAAAAAAAAAACATATAAGGGGGTTTAACAGATAATGCTTGAAGTTCTGACACTCTCCTAGCCGAGGTGATAACCACTAGGAAAGCTGTTTTCCAAGACAAAAATTTCAAGTCCACAGAGGCAGCAAGCTTGAAGGGTGGAGCAACTACTACTGCAACTACTAGTAGCTGCTGATTCTTCTCCCAGAGCTGCTGCTTCTCAGTCAGTACTGAAAAGATTGGCTAGGCTTTATTCTCAAAACCTGCATAGCTTTGTTCTTTCATGGCTCTTGCCTCCCCTCCTTGACAAAAGCAATGCTGTGAGGTAATTTGCACTCCAGCTGTCTTTATATGGTGCTCCCCCTGAGCTCCTGACAGTTGGAACTTGTTGAAGGTGCCCTTACGTTTTGAAAAACAAGACCGTCACAAGTGGTAGGCCCATACAACTTAGGCTGCTGCATCACTGTTGCACCAGCTTAAGCTAAATTTTTAGCACCATCATTAAAGGGCTGTTCCCAGCACCTGAGACTGTTTAGTAACATCCATCTCCACTTTTTTTTAAATTCTTCGCTGATCGCTTCCTTGTGGATTTCAGGGATCCTGTATGGGTTTAGTCTTGCATCTTTCTTAGCACATACACTTTCATCTCCTTCTTTTGATAGCTTGACAAGGTTTTAGCTGCCTGTACCACCATATGAGATTCCATAGTTTGGTTACAACTTGCCACTCAGGAAATTACCAAATCCTGTCTGTCTTTTCATGGTTGCAGAGCATTAACATAATAGTGCTGTTCAGGTTTCCTTTTGTTTGGCTGCCTGTCTTTATAGTTTACTTCCATTATTTTCTCAATTATTTCATATAGTCCTTGCCAATTGGTAAGACATAGTCTCCCCTGTGGGGATAAGGCTAGTACTTTGTCACTGGTATGGAGCAACTTACAAAACACAAAATGTAAATTCATGGCCTGAGATGTTTTTTTTTTCTTTCATGTCTGTACAGAGTATTTGTTGAATTTTTCTTTTTAACTTTTGAATACTGCTCACAAATATTCTTTGTAAAGTATCTAGTGCATTTCCCAACATGAATTGATGTGCCATTTGTATGTTGTGCTAAATAAGTAACATTTTGAGAATCACAAGTTGCATACAGATTTATTTGCGCGCGTGTATGTATCTATATGTATGTGTGTGTGTGTGTGTGTGTGTGTGTGTGTGTGTATGTATATATATATATATATATATATATATATATATATATATATATATATATATATATATATATAAATGTGCTTGTGGAATGTCTGTTTTGGTTGAATAAACACCCTTCACTGTCACTTGTCTGGTGGTCTTCATATCCCTTGGCACCTTTTGCAGTTTTTTAGGATTTCTTGTGCCTTGGTGGATTTTTTTTTTAGATTTTTTATATATATAGGGCTAGGGTTAGGGCGCGGGTTAGGTATGTGTGCGATTGTGTGGACGTGAGGGTTAGGGCGGGTTAGGTGAGTTAGGGTTAGGGCGCGGGTCAGGTAAGTGTGCGATTGTGTGGATGTGAGTGTTAGGGCGGGGTAGATAAGTTAGGGTTAGGGCACAGGTGAGGTGAGTGTGCAATAGTAACGGACCTTAGGGTTAGGGTTTGGCTTAAGGTAAGTGGATAGTTAGTGGGGTGTGTATAGTTTAGTGTAGGGTTAGGTGTAAGATTTTAGGTGTATGTGTGTGGATTGCTGTTTGTTTGGTGTGCTTGTGTTGTATGTATGTGTTTTGGAACAGCGTATTTTTTTCCCTAGGAAAAAATTTGCTGTTCTGTATGTTCAGTGTCTTCAGCTTTCGCTGAATAGGGGTCGATATTAGAACATTCGAAGTTTTGAAACTTCGATGTTCTAATATAGACCCTATATACATACCTACATACAAATATGTATATATGTGTGTGTGTGTGTGTGTGTGTGTGTGTGTGTGTGTGTGTGTGTAGATATATATATATATGTGTGTGTGTGTGTGTGTGTGTGTGTGTATATATATATATATATATATATATATATATATATATATATATATATATATATATATATATATATATATATATATATATATATGGATTCACTTCATAATCTCGAAATACCGAAATCTTGAATTTCGTTTTTTCGAGACCATGAAATAGAATCCACACAGCACCAAAACAGCAAACCACGAAATTCAAATCTCCTAAAACACAGCACACACCAGACCACACATATACCACAACACCCACACTACAACATAAATAAGCAAAACAACACAGATCCACAAACCTACAACACAAATAAGCACCGCACACCATCCACATAAATCCTGGGCATTAAGTAGCGTAAAGCCATAACCGAGAATAAGCGATTATGCACTTTTGCTATTTTCAAATTTCGACATTATAGTCTCGAGATACTGAAATTCGACATTTCAGTATTTTGAGATTATAAAGTGTTTATATATATATATATATATATATATATATATATATATATATATATATATATATATGGGTTCCATACACTAGATCGAATTTTCACTAATTCGAAATAGTGCCTGGAATGCTCACTGCAGCGAAAGTGCACTTAATCAAAAGTGCACTTACGCGAAGTTCAGTACAACGAACGGGTGTTGTACTGAACTTCCGTGCAGTACTCACGGACCTTAGGGTTAGGGCACGGGTCATAGTAAGGGGTTACCCTATAGGGCTATCCCCTTACCATGACCCGTGCCCTAACCCTAAGGTCCATGATGACTGCAGCGCAGTGAAGGACATAGCAGTGTCCTCCACTATGGTGCGATAGTCACAAACCTTAGGGTTAGGGCATGGGTTAGTGTAAGGGAATAGCTTTACTAACTATCCCCTTACCCTAACCTATGCCCTAACCCTAAGGTCCTTGACTGTCGCACGATTGTGGAGGACATAGCTTGTTTTTTATGTCCTCCACTGCGCTACGGTGTTTTCGGTGAAGTGCACTTACGCAAAAGTTCACTTTCGTTAAAGTGAACTTTTGCAGAAATGAGGCTTCTTATTACAAGTTCGAAGTAGTGAACTTTCTATCTTGTAATAGGAATCCATATATATATATATATATATATATATATATATATATATATATATATATTTTTTTTTAACTTATTGGGTATTTAAAACACACCTTGAAATATTCCTTTGTTGACATGTTTCTGTCAGGAAAGGTGCCATTTCACCTTAATTCTGTGACTTTCTTAATGCTAACATCTTTATATGTGTTGTTTCAGATTCTTCTCCCTTTCATACACAAAATTAGGCCTACCGTTTTTTTACAATATGCGTAGATTCTTGAGTTCTAAATATGCCCCATTGTTTCTTTATAACCTCCTGTATAGCATGTTTATGTCTCTTATAAGTAATGAAATATCTAAGAACACTGCTTTACTTCTCAGTTGTGGTCACACGTATCAGTATCAAGCCCAAAGACTGGTTGCGCTCTAGTACTTCTCTTTTTCACTTGCAGTGAATTGTAAGAGAATTCTACCAGTGGCCACTAATTATAAAATCCAAGTGTGCCTACTATGGCAACCAACTTTACAGTTGTTAGTGAATCATACCCTCTGTCACTAAAATCAGCATGCAAAATGTTCAGCTGTTCATCCTGTTTTATATGCATTGGTAAAGCTGCAGGTTAAAAGCATGGCCTGGAGTTCTGTTCCAAAAAATATCAAAATAGAGCTGTCTGGGCTGGCATTGTTATTTGGCATTAATAGATAAATAGACCGCTTGATGTGCATTTATGTAGAGAAAGAAAAGGAGAGATTTATAGGTTAGTTTTAGGCTGAACACAGATTTACTTTTGGCGTCTCAGGCAAATAATGTAATACCGTATTACTTCATTATTTAAATAGTTGCAGACAGGAAAAGGAACAATTTCTACTTTTTTTCTGAAGTGTATTGGAAACTAGTTGATTCTGGCTGATTAGAATGCATGTGTGTCAAAAGTAGACTGATGTGTAGCAGATGTTTTTTTAGCAAGTTTCTTTTCCATGTGTGTTTCCTCTTTCCCTCATTTGTGTGGTGTGTTTGTGCTTACAACATTCTTGGTACCTCAGCCTCCCTTCTTCATTGTCATAATTACATTGTCCTTATTACTATGGTTAGTTTCACTGTAATAATTTGACAGGTACTTCCTTTCTCAGAGTGAAATTGCACTTGCTGAGTCTTGTGTTTGTAGCCGCATAACTTTCAAACAACCTTATAGTTTGGTCCAGAATTGAGAAAATGGTGGATTGATAGTCTCTTTATGGAGTCTGATTGATGAGGCCGTGTATTTCTGCTTCATTCCCTCTTGATGTGTAACATGCAGTGATTGGTAATGAACCATTCTCATGATTCTCCATGTGTTCACACTACACAGGATTTTTTGCCAGTATGCATTTTCATCTCTTACTACTGCACAGGATTTTTTATCAGTATGCACTTTCATCTCTTAGTACCAGTAAGAGAAAGTTTATTGTTGGACACATGATCTTCTGTATTCAACAAGTGGTTCAGTGCCTTTCCATCTAAACAGTGGTTGCCATAGTAGGCACACATGGATTTTATAATTAGTGGCCACTGGTAGAGATCTCTTACAATTCTGAAGTGAAAAGATTATCACATGGGATAATGCATTTTCTAACTCTCGAAGTCCCGTATCAGACAGTTGTTGTGGTGTTCATTTATTCCTGTCTTCCACATTGAGGACCAACACACTTAAAGATTGAATGGAGTAAAAGTCTTTACTGAAGAATATCTGATTAATAGATATACACATTGAAACAAAGTGCCCTGTATTTTTTTTTTCAAATGAAATATGTCCCCTGCTCTATGGACTCATGTGACATAAACAGATTTACTTTGTCTTTTACCTAGCAGCAGTGGCTAGTCTTGCTTGATATGGGTCTTATTTCTTATCACTTGGTTCACAGTTCTAAGTGATCTGCCTATAGTGAGGCATAATAGAAGCAGTCATCAGTAGACTGCCATGCAAGTAATGCAACTATGTAGAAGTCAACAAAGTAAATATCTCACACACACACACACACACACACACACACACACACACACACACACACACACACACACAGCGAAAGAGAGACTGGTGACACTTAGACCATAAGTGGAAATCTGCTTTTCAGAAATATCTAGTTTCATAAAGAAATTCATTAAAATACAGTCAGATTTTCCTAGGTTGTTGGCTTGTACATTGTAAACTTTGTGTTTCATGAATCAAATATTTTTTCTTCTCTGTGATAGCATTTTTGAGCCTGTTACAGTGACTTTTGTGTAATTCATGTTGTTTTTTTTACTTTTGACATTCCACCAATCTGTTGAACTTGAAGATTCCTAGTCTTAGTAAATGTTAACTTCCTTGTACAAGTAGTGAAGCAACCCACTAGGGGTCAACATCTTATTGACCTCATCCTCACTTGTGCTGGTCAGATTCAGTCACAAATCAGTAATTTACTCCTTTAGGGTATCTAAATTCACCACAGTGAATTTCCCTGATTTCATGGACTTTAAAAAACAAACATATTAAAACTGTAAAAGAAGCTTTCAAAAGTCAGAGGCAAAATTCCCAGCCTTCATGTATCTTCAGCTGATGTCCTTCAAGGATGCATCTGCAGTCCTTACATATGGGTTGTCCTGCCTCAGGCAGCCCTTCGGTCGGCCGGATTCCAAAGTCTGGGTCCGGCGTCGGCTGATGTCGCCCTTTTCCCCAACATCAGAGCGCCTGGGGTATAAAAGCGTCAGCCAACACCATCTTCCTCAGTCTTTCTTGCCGCGAGGTGCCCGAAGCAGAAGCAGTTCGCAAGTGCCGGTCGGCCAGCTCCTGTGATTTCAGCTACCGAAGTCTTCAAAAAAGCTAAGTACCCCGTTGGGGACTCTTTCTTGCCTCAGCTGATGTCAGATCAAACGGTTAAAGTTAATAATTGTTTATCTTGTGGGAAACAAATACCTCATAAGGATTTCCACTCTTACTGCTTACCCTGCCTAGGCCCAGACCACGATGTCTCGGCCTGTTCAGCCTGTGCTTCCTTCAATAAACGCACTCTTAGGCGTCGGGCAGAGTTTGCAGAGGAATTTTTTGGGGAAAATTTCTGTGATATCATGCCGTCGGAGCTTCCGACATCTCATTTACCCAAAAAATGAAAGGAAAAGGACCGACACACGCGGTCCGCGGTTTCGGCCGACTCCACGCCTAGGCCTACCGCGAGTGTCTCGGTCTCTACTGAAGCCGAATCTATACCGCTTCCAACCGACGACACCGCACAACCGGTAACTTCGGTACCGGAGGCCATCACTGGGTCAGTCATAAAATTTCCGTCTGAAACCGGTGCTCAGGAAATATCTGACACCATTTCTGTTGATAAAACTACTCCAGCACGTGGGGCAGCCAGGCCTCCTGTATCCATGTCCATTAAGGCCTTTACACAGGCTAAAGCTGCTAAACAGCCAAAATCTCTCCCTCCCAAGGCTATTCCTCAGGGATCCACTACCGGTTCACAAATTTTAAGTTTGGCTGAAGACCTTATTTCCTTAATCAGGGGCTCTCAGCCACATCCAGACAGGGGCTCTCAACCACCTCCAGGCAAGAGGCCCAGGGTTGAGCAGACAGATCCCCCAGTCTTCTGATGAGGCCGAAGATGACTCTGCCCTTTCAGACTACCAGGAGGAGGCCCTTCCGGCCTACGAGGATTCTGATGCAGAGGAATCTATTCCCTCGGCCTCCCCCCCTGAAGAGTTTTCCTTTGGGGAGACCCTTCACTCCATGAGAGAGCATTTCAAATGGCAAGGCCAGGAATTCTCTGATTCCAGGAAGAGGTTAAGGACTTTTTTACATTTACCTCAGCATAGACCTTTGGCTATTCCTCCTGTTTTAAATGTTATAGAAGATGTGTACTCTGAGTCTAGTATTTCCCCTGACTCCCTTCCTCTGGCTCCTGTCAAACCTGACAGGTACTACAGGGTCCCGGACTCACATCTATACCTTTACAAGGGCCACTCTGCTGACCCAGAAACTATTTCCCAGGGCTCTAAAGGGGTTTCAACCACCACTGCCAAGAATCCACTTCCTTCTGAAAGGGAATCCAGGGCTTTAGAGAGATGGGGTAAAAAAGTGTATACTTCTTCCACTCTTTCTATGAGAGCATTAAATTGTCAATTCCATATGATACAGTATCAAGAGTATCTGTTAGATGAATTGCATAAAAAACTATCCTCGCCTGAACCCCTAGACCAAGGCTTCAGGATCTGGTGCATAACTCTCAGCAGGTTAGCAACCATTTCTTACAGTGTGGTTATGATGCATTGGAAGCTTCATGTAGGTCAGCAATGACAGGTGCAGTCATACGTAGACATGCTTGGCTGAAGGAACAAACACTGCCAGATCATGTTAAAGCAAAGCTTCTGGATGCACCACTGGAAAAACAAAAGTTATTTGGTTCCACGGCTCAAGAGGTCTTAAAGAAATTTGAGGAAAAGGCTAAATCAGTACAAACAGTCAAAGATTTTCTCCAGGTCCAACCACTAAGATTCAGCAGAAATTGGCCTTCTAAGAATTGGTCCTTTCCAGACACAGACAGATTTCAAAGAGGCAAAAACAGGCATGCCAGAGGTAGAGGGCAAGCTCGAGGCTCCTACAGAGGACGTCAATGGCAGCCTCCTAACCAGAGGGGTAGTGCAGGACCTACAACTACTGCGCAAGGACAAACTCAATCACTTGACTTTGACTCCGCCAACCAGGGCTCAATTGGAAGCACCTTTGGGCGGAAAACTATCTTTATTCTCAGAAAATTGGCACACAAATGGATACTGCAAATAATAGACAAAGGATACAGATTCCATTTTCATACATTACCAAAAAGACAAGGCATGCCAAACCTGCCACCAAATCAAAGGGCAGAGGCTTTCAAGCAAATTTCCAAACTACTACAAATGAAGGCAATAGAAAAGGTTCCTTACACAGAACAAGGCCAAGGATTTTATTCCAGACTATTCCTTGTTCCAAGAAAAGAAAAGCAATGGAGGCCTATTCTGGACTTGTCCGCACTGAATACTTATCTCATCGTGCCAAAATTCAAAATGCTGACCTTACAGCAACTCCTTCCCATGCTGGGCAAAGGGTCCAGGCTGGTAACTCTAGACCTCAAGGAGACATACCTGCATGTCCCTATCAGACAAAGTTGCAGAAGACACCTCAGATTTCTTGCAGGTTCAGAGCATTATCAATTCTCAGCATTGCCCTTTGGCTTATCTACTGCGCCCAGAGTATTCACGAAATGCCTGGCATCAGTAATTGCACATTGCCGACTTCAGGGGATTCAAATATACCCATACCTGGACGACTGCCTTATACAAGCGGACAGCCAACAAACATTGGTAAAACACTTGAACTATGCCATCCGCCTACTACAGGCCTTGGGATACACAGTCAACATTTAGAAATCAAGACTTGTTCCATCCCAACGAATAATTTTTCTGGGTGCAAAGCTGGATACAAACAGCCAAATGTTTTTTCTCACAGAAGAAAAACAAGAACAATTACCGGATTATTTCAGAAATCTGACAACACAAACCCAGCTGACTGCAAGGAAAATCCTGCAGGCCCTGGGTTTCATGGCATCTTGCATTCGTCTGATTCCACAAGCAAGGCTGCATATGAGGAAACTACAATGGTACCTAAGGAGTCTATGGTCTCAACACAGTCACAGCCTAGAAGCTTTGATCCCCCTCATTCCATGCCTTCAAAAGGAATTTCTGTGGTGGGCACAAGCAAGCCAGTCAAACATGGATCTGCCTTTCAGCAAGCCACATATCAGCCAAACCATTACAACGAGCGCCTCAGACCATGGATGGGGAGCGCGCATGAAGGGCAGATGTATTCAAGGGCAATGGACACAAAAGGAATTGCGCCTGCACATCAACCAAAAGGAAATGCTGGCAGTGATACATTCAATAGAGGCCTTCGAACATTTCCTGCATCAAGGTCACCTGCTAATAAAGACAGACAATACCACAGTTATGTGGTACATAAACAAGCAAGGAGGTACCCATTCCTACCCTCTTTGCAGGCTGGCAATGAATCTTTGGGAACTTTCCCTAAAACTCAATATAGAGCTGCATTCCCAGTTCATACCAGGAAAGGACAATGTACTGGCGGACAGCCTAAGCAGAAACACCATGGATCCACACGAATGGATGCTGCATCCAGACATTTTTCTTCAGATAGCACAATCATGGGGAAGGCCGGACATAGATCTTTTTGCCTCCAACCACAACCATCAACTGAAGAAATTCTGCACAAGGACATACCATCCTCAAGCATGGAAAGTGGACGCCCTATCCTTCAGCTGGAATGCTCTAACAGTATATGCATTCCCACCTCTTCCGTTAATGACCAAGGTCTTACTGAAGATCAGGACAGAGCAACCAAAAGTGATTCTGATAGCTCCGGACTGGCCAAGACAACACTGGTACCCACTGTTAAAGAGCATGTCACGCACGAAACCGTGGCCTCTACCACAATGGCCACTTCTTCTGACACAGTACAATTACAAAACTCTGCACTCCAGCCTAAAAACCTTGCAGCTGGCAGCCTGGAAAATACCTTGACTCCTCGCCAGGATAAACTATCCAAGAGGGTAAAGGATATCATCATGGAAGCTCGGCGGCCTTCCACAAGAAAGGCATATTCAGCAAAATGGAAAAGATTTCGAACCTGGAGCACCGCAAAGGGTCAGGATCCGACAGTGATGAGCATTCCACATATCCTTGAATACTTGGCTGAAATGCTCCATAATGGCCTTTCTTATTCATCCATAAAAATTCATGCTTCAGCTATTTCAGCAGAGTACAACAGTGATCCACCTGTATTTTCTCATCCTCTGCTAAGGCAGTTTCTAAGAGGGATAAAAAACATCAACCCTCCAAGGAAACCACCAGTGCCTACATGGGACCTTAACTTCATGTTGGAAAAATTAACTCTACCTCCCTTTGAACCAGCAGCATCTTCAGAACTACAATTCCTGTCTTGGAAGACTGCCTTCCTTCTGGCCATAATCTCAGCAAGAAGAGTATCTGAGTTACAGGCCCTCATGGCAGTACAACCATTTCTCATTTTCCATCAGGACAGAGTCTCTTTGAGAACCAATCCTTCATTCATGCCAAAGGTGGTATCCAGGGTCTCACTGAACCAAGCTATCCACCTGCCTACTTTCTTTCCAAATCCACAAAATAAAGGAGAGAAACTTCTGCATACCCTGGACATTCACAGACAGTTGCGCTACTACTTGGACAGAACTAAAACTTACAGAAAAACTGACCAAATGTTTGTAGCATATGCTGCTGGTGTACAAGGAAAAGCAATTTCCAAACAAACAATTTCAAAATGGATAGGAAATTGCATTCGATTCTGTTACTCTTTTCATGGAAAAGCTGTGCCAGCTAACATCAGACCTCATTCCACCAGAGCAACAGCCACCTCCACAGCCTTCTTAACAGGGGTGGCTACAAAGGACATTTTAGAAGCTGCTACATGGAGCTCTGTGCATACATTTTCCAAGCATTACAACTTGCCTTTATATTCCAGAGCCAGAGCAGGCTTTGCTACTGCAGTCCTGCAGGGCATGTTAGCTACACCATCCTTTTCTTAGGTCCTACCACCCCCAGCTTGGCTATGGTATTCTACCCATATGTAAGGACTGCAGATGCATCCTTGAAGGACATAGTACAGTTTTGTACCTACCATAAATGTAGATGTCCGATAGGTATGCATCTGCAGTCAGGTTTTCCCTCCCTCCTACCCCTCTGTGGTATTCTTTGGGTACCTATCCCTCATTTTAGCTAGCTGGGGTTAACTTTTATGGTGTATTTGTTTTTTATTGCTGTGCATGATTGGAATTTATTAATTTCTCCAAAATTTATCCTTCTTTAGAGGGCACCTGGCATCTGGGGCAAGAAAAACTTAGGAAGATGGCGTCGGCTGACGCTTTTATACCCCAGGCACTCTGACGTCGGGGAAAAGGGCGACATCAGCCGACGCCGGACCCAGACTTTGGAATCCGGCCGACCGAAGGGCTGCCTGAGGCAGGACAACCCATATGTAAGGATTGCAGATGCATACCTATCAGACATCTACATTTATGGTAGGTACAAAACTGTACTTTTGTGTCATTCAATTTTACTGCTAGCAGATAACATAAATATAGTAGTTTTAGAACAAAATATACTAGGTGAACCTAAGAATAAACCATTTTGGTGAAATATCAGCATTAATAAGCTCTGGAATAAAAGTTAAAAGGTAAAGCCTGTCTTCTTCTTTCGGCTTTTCCCGGTTAGGGGTCGCCACAGCGGATCACCTTGTTCGCTCATGATTGGCAGTGGAGTTGAGTTGCCAGCCCGGCGCCCAACTTTCCACAGACACACACACACACACACACACACACACACACACACACACACACACACACACACACACACACACACACACACAAACTCACACTCACACACTCCCTAGGGCCAATTTAGAGTGTCCAATCCCCCTACAGCATGTCTTTGCTGAAATGCCAGCATCAGTAAACCTCTGGAATAAAAAGCTGAAATCTCTAATAAAACAGAATCTGCACATTAAAGTCTTTATAAAAAAAATCTGAAAGTTATCATAAGGAAAATCAAGGCAGTACATACATTAAAATATTATTCGAAGCTAAGAATATTTATAAATCCTTCTTCAACTACATCAGGAAATAAAGAATTAACACTCAGCAATGCTATTAATTAATTCATAATGGTATTACCCACTCCCACCCTAAAGATATTGCTAATGTACATACTGAAAAATTTAGTGCCAGCTTTGATCAGTAACAGTCATGGTAGTTTTTCCAGATTCCCAAGTTTCTTCCACACCCCAAGATTATTATGGAATGTATCCTGACTCCACTGTGTAAATCTCAAGTTCCACCTCTGTGGATCCCAGCGTTATATGTGGTTACTTAATCATCATCACCAATTTATCCCTCGCTGTTCCCGTCGTATAAAAGTATTAAACTTAAGAACAGACAGTGTATGTTCTGGAGGCATGGAAAACAGCTAATATTATGCCAGGCATACATCAAATTTCTGGAGATGTAGGCCAGTCAGTGGCCTATAGCTTTGTAAACCCATTGAACATGTCTGCTTTCAGTAGCTCTTATATAAAAAAAAAATCATATTGCTTTAGTCCTGCTTCAGTATGCTTTGTCAAAGGGAGGTCATATCTGCTTAATTTAGCAAACTTGTTTGAGAAAGTCATGAAAGCTGTCAATAGCTACCATGCAGTTCATACAGTCTGCCAGGAGATGATTAAGGCCTTTGACACTATTTTCCATGCTGTCATTTTAAATAAGAAGCTTAAAGGCCAAAATGTAGACAGTTAAGTTGTAAAATAGATAGGAAAATTCCTTACAGAAAGAATATATGTGTTTAAACTAGGAGATGCCACTTGTGAAATCAAAAAGATGACTAGTGGTGTTTCTAGGCCTCAGTACTGGGACGCCTTTTATTCGCTATTTATTTCTCCAAACCAGTAATGCAGATAAATGGATAAAAAAAACTGCTGATGCCTGCAAGCTATTTTTCATCTGATGCTATGTTACTACAAAAAGGGCTAAAATCATATAAATCAGCAGTGTATTTGAAAGGGGGTTTAATTTAAATGCAGAGAAGTGTAGCATTGTCACCTTTGGTAAACAGTTCATCACAGCAGTGTTAAGTGTAAATAGCATCCTACTCCAAACTGTTCATCAGAGATCTTGGCACCTTTGTCAACAACTCCCTAGCCTTCTGCCATCAGGTAGCAGCAGTATTCAAGATTTTCATTTGTACTGTATTCTTTGCCTAGGCCCTGACCACGACGTACCTTGCTGTCGGTTTTGTGCTTTATTTAATCAGTGCACTAGCCGTCATCGGTACATTTTTGCCTCTAAATATTTCGGTTCTCGGTTTAATTATCCAGAAATGTCGTCGTTAACCATCCGACTACCGGGATTCTGAAAAAACGCAAAGATAAAGACAGAGACAGGCCGCCGAGGTCCAAAACTACCGACAATGCTTCTCCTAAGCCAGTCGCCAGTTCGCCGGTACTCAGTGAGGCACTTTCACAGCCCCTGATACCCGCTACTTCTGATTTGCAGGCCTCTGCTGAGACCCATTCGGACTCTGGTATGCCGCAAGATGCTTCACCTATGGAAACCCGCGAATGTCTCTACCTTGGATGGGTCCGGAGCCACTATGCAGGCACCGGCTTCTAAGGGTGTATTCAGGCCTACAGACTTGCATATTAAACTGACTCCACCTTCAATACTAGGGCCTAAATCTCGATCTATGTTTAAAAAACCGATGCCCAGGCCACATGTTCAGGCCCCTATACCTAAAAAACAAATTATCAAAATGGCTGAAGATCTAATTACTCTAATCAAGGGTAGTCAAACCCACCCCCCCCCTCTAAGAGGCCTAGGGCTGAGCTTGACTATGAATCTTCTGATCAGGACTCTGTTTCTTCTGACTATTCTAATGACCTGGATTTGTCCATACCTACATATGAGGATTCTGATGCAGAGAATTCCATTCCCTCTGCTTCCCCCCCTGAGGACTTTTCTTTTGGGGAAACTTTACATACCTTAAGGGAGCATTTCCACTGGGAAAGTCAGGAATTTTCTGATTCAAAAAAGAGGCTTGGGGATTTCCTTCTTCTACCTCAGCATAGGCCTTTGGCTATACCTCTTGTACTAGACATTGTTGATGATGTGTTTTCAGAATCCGTTATGGCCCCTGATTCCCTGCCTCTGATTCCTAGTAAACATGACAGATACTACAGTGTTCCTGACTCCCACAAGTTCCTTTTCAAAAATCCTGTTGCAGATCCAGAAACCATTTCTCAGGGGCCCAAGGGCATTAAGGCTTCTACTACTAAAAATCCTACCCCTTCTGATAGAGACCCCAGAGCGCTGGATAGATCGGGTAAAAAGGTTTATACTTCTGCAACCTTGGCAATCAGGGCTTTAAACTGCCAATTTCTTATGTTAAAATATCAACAGCATATTATTGGACTGCTTAAACAGAAAATTATGTTGATTTCTGACTGTGTGGAAAATAAAGATTTACAGGATTTATTGCATTCTGTTGAACAAGTTGGAAAACATACTTTGCAATGTGGTTTTGATTCTTTAGAGGCCTCCTGCAGGGCTGCTGTTACTGGGTCCGTGCTTAGAAGGCATGCTTGGCTTAAGGAGCAATCTCTGCCTGATCATGTTAAAGCAAAATTGTTGGATGCTCCTTTAAATCAGGACCGCCTGTTTGGCAATAAGGCTGAAGAAGTTCTAAAAAAGATGGAAGATAAAGCTAAATCTATGCAAACTGTAAAAGATTTCTTACAAGTGCAACCTCCAAGATTTAGTAGGCACTGGCTTACTAAGAATTGGTCCTTTCCAGCTCCTTCCAGATCCTCTCAAGCCAAACCCAGACACACCAAAAACACTAGGTTTCAGTCCCAGGGGACTCTCAGAACTAAGCAGTGGGGGGCCTCCACTTCCAAATCTGGAAATAAGACACCCCCCTATGGTAAACAGTCTCAATGACTTCCCTTTAAAATTACCAAGCACTTACCTTTTAGCCGCCCCTTTGGGGGGAAAGTTTGCTCTTCATGCAAAAAACTGGGAACTCATAACCCAGGACAAATTGGTTTTAAATAGTGTCCCAGGGATACAAATTTCATTTCCACACATTGCCAACACCAAACGGGTGGCCAGACCTGCCCCCAAATCAGTGGGCAGAGGCTCAAAAACAAGTACTTTCCCTCTTAAACATGGGGGCTATTCAACCGGTACCAGAAGAGGAAAAGGGACAAGGTTTCTATTCCAGGCTTTTCCTGGTACCCAGAAAAGACAAATCATGGCATCCAATTCTGGACCTGTCTACTCTAAACACCTTTCTGGACATTTCAAAATTGAAGATGCTGACTCTTCACCAGGTACTTCCTATGCTAGGCAAAGATGCCTGGTTGGCAACTCTAGATTTAAAAGAAGCATACCTGCAAATCCAAATCAGGGAATCTTGCAGAAGATACCTACGCTTCAAAGCAGGCTACTTGCCCTTTGGCTTGCCAACTGCACCTAGGGTATTCATAAGGTGCCTGGCTGCGGTAATTGCATTTTTCAGGCAAAGAAATATTCAGATATATTCATACCTGGACGATTGTCTAATTCAAGCAGAAAACCAGGGCATACTTCTAAATCATCTGGCGTTTGTAAAAAATGTTCTAACTTGTCTGGGGTACACCATAAACGAAAAGAAATCACAACTGGTTGCCTCTCAACAGATTGCATTCCTGGGTGCAAGCTTGAATACAACTGCCCAGATGGCTTTCCTTACGCCAGAGAAGCAAATTCATTTGGTAACTTACTTCAAACAAGTGGCCATAAAAACACTGCTATATCTGCAAGACAAATACTGCAAGCCTTGGGGTTCATGGCCTCCTGCATTCTTCTAATTCTATATGAAAGACTGCATATGAGGAAACTACAGTGGTACTTAAAAAGTCTATGGAGTCAACATTGTCACAGCCTGGAAACAATGATTCCTATCATACCTTGCCTACGCCTGGAGTTCCTATGGTGGACAGAGACCTGCCACCAAATCAAGGGACTGCCATTCACACTACCCCCTGCCACCCAATCCCTAACTACAGATGCATCAGACTATGCATGGGGGGCTCACCTGGCAGGGGAAGTGCATTCAGGACAAATGGAACCCAATTCAAATGCACCTACATATCAATCAAAAAGAAATGTTAGCTGTACAGAATGCTCTGACAGCCTTCAAGGACTACATTCTTCCAGGACAACTAATAATAAAGACGGACAACACCACGATTATGTGGTACATAAACAAGCAGGGGGGTACAGATTCCTACCCCCTCTGCAGACTAGCCATGGCATTGTGGAACACAGCCTTGAGCTACCAAGTGCACCTACAAGCTCAGTTCCTGCCAGGAAAATTTAATACACTGGCAGACGGACTAAGCAGAAACCTCATGGACCCACACGAGTGGAAACTGGAACCACAGATTTTCAACATGTTGACAAGCAAATGGGGGAGCCCAGACATAGATCTATTTGCCTCCCCCCCAGAACTACCAGTTGGACAAGTTTTGCACAAGGACTCCCCACAAAAAAGCCTGGAAAGTGGATGCTCTGTCCTTCAGCTGGAAAAACCAATCAGTCTACACCTTTCCCCCTCTGCCTCTGCTCTCCAAAGTTCTGCTAAAAGTCAAACAGGACAAATCAAGAATGATTTTGATTGCTCCATACTGGCTACACCAACACTGGTACCCACTCCTGCGCAGTGTGTCACAAATATCTCCATGGCACCTGTCTCAGACACCTTCCTTGCTGTATCAGCAGGAGAACCAAATTCTGCACCCTCAGCTTTCAACATTGAACCTTGTAGCCTGGCTAATCACTTAAATTCACCCTTAGCATCCCTCAGCAAACCTGTGATGGATGTCATCTTGGAAGTGAGAAGACCTAGCACTAGAAAATCTTATGCTGACAAATGGAAAAGATTCTGTGCCTGGAACCAATCTTTAGGGATGAGGACAGCAGCGCCTAATTTACCTTAGATTTTGCAATACTTAACTGAGATGCTTCACAAGCGCCTGTCTTTTCCTCTATTTAAATCCACGCTTCAGCTATTTCAGCTCACTATAACACAGAACCACCCCTGTTTTCTCATACCCTGCTCAAGCAGTATCTCAGAGGGGCAAAGAACTTGAGACCACCCAGGAGCGCTCCTACCCCTGCTTGGGACCTTTTTTCGAGCCAGCTGCTACTGTAGACTTAAAATGTCTTTCTTGGAAAACAGCCTTCCTTTTAGCAATCACTTCAGCTAGAAGGATATCTGGATTATAGGCCCTTATGGCAGTGGAGCCTTTCATCATCTTTCATGCAGACAGGGTATCTCTGAGGACCAGTCCATCATTCATGCCCAAGGTGGTTTCCAGTGTGGCTCTTACTCAGTCCATTCATTTGCCAACCTTCTTTCCCAATCCACAGAACAAAGGGGAATGGATTCTGCATTCCTTGGACGTGCACAGACAACTTAGATTCTACTTGGACACAACTAAATTTCAAAGAAGATCTGAACAATTGCTAGTAGCATTTGCTGCTGGGTTAGAGGGGAGGGCTATTTCAAAACAAACCATTTCTAAATGGATAAGCCATTGCATTAATTTCTGTTATAAGCACCATGGAAAACCTATCCCCCAGGGGATAATATCTCACTCCACCAGGGCTGCATCTACTTCTGCAGCCTTTCTCAGAGGTGTTCCTACCAGGGAAATTCTAGTAGCTGCTACCTGGTGTTCTGTACATACTTTCACCAAGCATTATCTTTTACCAATTTTCTCTAAATCCAGAGCTGGCTTTGTCACTGCTGTCTTGCAGGGCCTTATAGCTGGTCCTAATGCTGTATAAATTCATCCTCCCAACCATAGGTTCATAAATGGGTATTAAGCTATTGGCCCTAGGGCCTATATAAGCCTAGCCAAATGGTACCCTGGCTTTTGCCACCCAATAAATTTATTTTCCTGTGTCCCTGTCAAGCAGAGCCACAGAAGTGATCCCTGGGGTGAATTTCCTATCTCCCATCCAGTCATCAAGATTTTTCTTGAAGAGTGCTAATGAGGAGCTTTGTTTGATATAGATAGGTAGTTTGTTCCAGAGGATGGGAAGTCTCTGAGACAGGAATCGATCCCTCCAGCATGTTCTGTTTATTGTGGTGACAAGGTTTAGGTCCCTAGAGCGTGTAGCTTGGAGGGATTGTGATTTCTTAATATGGAGCATGTCCAACAGCTCTGGGTTTGACATAGCTTAGTATGTTAGGCAGAGATCACCTCTGAGTAGGCGATATGCGACAGAGTAAAGCTGGAGTTTTTTGAGACGGTCTGCGTAGGGCATCTGTTTGAGGCCGGTAATCCTCTTTGTGAGGTATTTCTTTGGCCTTTCCAGTTGTTATAGATGTCTTGTGAGGTACATACTAAAAGGGGCGTTGTACTCTATAATGGGTCTAATGAGTGATGAGTAGAGGGGAACAATGACCTCTTTTTTCCTGGATGAGAAACCTTTTGTGATGAAGTGTGCCTTGTAGAAGGATTTCCTGACTACTGTGGTGATGTGATTATCAATTACTGTCCACCTGTGTCCCAAGGTCTCTTATCACACTTTTGGTGTTAAGTAGTCTACCGCCTATGTGGTAGATGTTCTTCGTGTTTCACTGTTGCAGTCATAACTGTAGGGTGTTCCTGCCGGCAGGCAGCCCGAGGTCGGCCAGAATTCCAAAGTCTGGGACCAGCGTCGGCTGTACCAGCAAGTACCCTGACATCAGAACGCAGAGGTATAAAGCTGACAGCCGACGCCATCTTCTCCAGTCTTTCTTGCCGTGCGGTGGAAAGCAGCTCGCAAGTTTTTGGTTGGCGGATTCCTGAACAGCGCTTTTTGCTTGTCGTCGGTCCGAAGTCTTCTTCTTCTCTTCTCAAGCTAAGTACCCCGTTGGGGAAACTTTTTTCTTGCTCCTCCGATGTCAGAAAAAGTTAATAATTGTATATCGTGGGGGAAACAAATACCTCATAAAGATTTCCACTCTTACTGTCTTCCTTGCTTGGGCCCTGACCACGACGTTTCTTGTTGTCGGTTTTGCGCCAGGTTTAACTCTTGTACTATTAAGCGTCGGTACGATTGGGCCTTGAATTATTTTGGCAGACGGTTTAATTACAAAATGTCTTCAGATACTTTACCGGCATCCGGAATTCATAAAAGACGCAAGGACAAGGATAGGCCTCCGAGGTCCAAACAGGATACCGTGCAGCCGGAGCCAGCTTCGGGTTCGGCGGTCATCAGTGAGGCGCTTTTGCAGCCCCTGTTGTCAGCCCCTTCGGAACCGATGGCCGACACGGACTCCCATGGGGAGCCATCTAGGCCCAGTATTCTTACTGCTGCAGGACCTTCGGACCTTGCTCCTTCAGATGGGTCCGGAACCGCTGTGCAGGTACCGGCTTCTGAAGGGGTTTTCAGGCTTTCTCATATCACTATTACTTCAAAGACGAAGAATCCAGTAAAGCCAAGGGTTTCTACTCAAGTTTCTTCGGATACAGCTCCCAAGACACAGAAGCAATTATTAAGGATGGCTGAAGATTTGCTTACTATGATTAGGGGTTCTCACCCCCCCTGGAAAAAAGGCCTAGACAGGATTCTCCTTATGATTCCTCTGATCAGGCTTCTGTTTCTTCAGTCTCTTCCTTTGGACAGGAATATTCCTTCCCTCCTTATGAGGATTCTGATGCAGAGGACTCCATTCCCTCTGCTTCTCCCCCTGAGGATTTTTCCTTTGGGGAAACTTTGCATGAAATGAGAGAGCATTTCCATTGGGAAGGTCAGGAATACTCTGCTTCCAAGACGAGGCTTAGGGATTTCCTTCTTCTCCCACAACACAGACCTTTGGCTATTCCTCCTGTTCTTGATATTGTGGATGATGCTTTTTCTGAAGCTAGCCTGACTCCAGATTCTTTCCCTCCTGCTCCTTCTAAGCCTGATAGATTTTACAGAGTTCCTGATTCCCATCAATTTTTGTTCAAGAACCCCTCTGCAGATCCTGAAACTATTTCTCAGGGTCCCAAGGGTGCTAAGGCAGCTTCTGCTAAAAATCCTATTCCTTCTGAAAAGGATTCTCGTGCTTTGGACAGATGGGGCAAAAAGGTGTATACTTCTGCTACTCTTTCCATTAGAGCTTTAAATTGTCAATTCCAATGTTTAAGTACCATCAATTTCTTTTGTCTGTATTAAAACAAAAACTTTCTACCTTTTCTGCATGTGCAGAGGACAAGGAATTACAGGATGTATTACATGCAACTGAACAAGTTAGCAAACATGGTTTACATTGTGGTTTTGATGCCTTGGAGGCTTCTTGTAGGGCCGCAGCCTCTGGTACTGTTATCAGGAGACATGCTTGGCTTCGTGAGCAGAATTTACCTGAACAAGTTAAGGCTAAATTATTAGATGCTCCGGTTCAGCATGATGTTTTGTTTGGTTCTAAAGCTGAAGAGGTTATTAAGAAGATGGAGGATAAAGCGAAATCTATGCAGACTGTTAAAGATTTCTTACAAGTGCAGCCTCTTGGATTTACTAGAAATTGGCCCTCCAAGAATTGGTCCTTTCCCACGTCTGACAGGCCTCAAAGGGGGAGATATAGATGCTCCAGAGGTCGGGCTCAGGCTCAGGCTCAGGCCTCTTATAGGTCCAGACAATGGACTGCTTCATCACCTAGAAGGGGAGAAGACAGACCTCAATCACAAAGGAAGCAAACTCAATGACTCTCTCAGTTGGACTATAGGACCTCCTTGCCTGGAAGCCCCTCTCGGAGGAAAACTATCTCTTTTCTACCAGAATTGGACTCATATAACCCAAGACAAATGGGTGTTAGATGTGATTTTAAGAGGTTAGAAATTCCACTTTCATTCTCTGCCAAGGTCTATCAGATGGCCCGATCTGCCAAAACATCAATGGTCAGAGGCCTTAAATCAAGTGGACGCTCTATTGGCCATGAGAGCCATAGAACCTGTTCCACTTTCAGAGAGGGGAACAGGTTTTTACTCAAGACTATTTCTGGTCCCAAGAAAACAAAGCTCATGGAGACCTATTCTGGACCTCTAAGTATTAAACACCTTTCTGGAAATGCCAAAATTCAAGATGCTTACTCTACAACAACTTCTTACAATGCTCTCCCAAGACGCTTGGATGGTGACATTGGACTTAAAGGAGGCCTACTTACACATTCCCATCAGGCAAGAACGCAGAAAATACCTCCGATTCAAGGCAGGCTCGAGGCACTTTCAATTCTCTGTACTGCCCTTTGGCTTATCTACTGCGCCCAGAGTTTTTACCAAGTGCCTGGCTCCAGTAGTAGCTTATTGCAGACTCCAGGGGATTCAAATTTACCCCTATCTGGACGACTGCCTTTTTCAAGCAGACAGCAAAGACCTTTTACTTCAACATCTGCATTTTGTTCGTCTTCTCCTAATTCTGGGATTCTCAGTGAACACAAAAAAGTCACATTTGATTCCTTCTCAGTAGATGATCTTTTTGGGAGCTCTTCTAAACACAAGTTTACAGATGGCCTTCCTCACTCCAGAAAAACAATTACAGCTGGCTTCAATTTTCAAAACCTTGGCAACCTTACCTCAGCTCACTGCAAGGAAATTCCTGCAGGCTTTGGGCTACATGGCTTCTTGCATCCTGTTGATTCCAAATGCAAGGCTTCATATGAGAAAACTTCAATGGTACCTAAAGAGTGTATGGTCTCAGCATTACCACAGTCTGGACACAATGATTCCACTGATTCCCTGCCTCCAAAAGGAGCTCCTTTGGTGGTCCAGGGCTTGTGCTTTGAACGAAGGGAATCCCTTTCGTCTGCCTCAACCTTCTCAGATCATAACCACGGATGTTTCGGATTATGCTTGGGGAGCTCATTTTCTAGACATTTGCCAGCAGGGCTCTTGGACAAAGAAGCATCTTCTCTGGCACATCAACTTGAAGGAAATGTTGGCAGTCCAAAATGCTCTTCTAGCCTTCCAGAATCTTTTGAAACCAGGGCCTCTTCTGATTCGTACAGACAATACCACAGTCATGTGGTACATAAGCAAGGGGGCTCTCACTCTTACCCCCTTTGCAGACTAGCCATGAATTTATGGGACACAGCTCTAAATCTGAATCTGCATCTTCAAGCTCAATTCATTCCAGGAAATCAGAACCTCTTAGCAGACAGCCTAAGCAGAAATCTTTTGGATCCTCACGAATGGATGCTGGACCCCAACTTATTCAGCAGGATAACTGCAGTTTGGGGTTGTCCTCAGATAGATCTGTTTGCATCCCATCTCAATCATCAGTTGCCTCTCTTTTGCACCAGGTCCTTCCACAAAACAGCTTGGAAAGTGGATGCCCTGTCATTCAGCTGGAGGAATCTTTCGGGATATGCCTTCCCTCCTCTTCCGCCTCGGGTGTTACTGAAAATAAAACAGGACAAACCCAAGACTATCATTTTGATAGCTCCAAATTGGCCTCGGCAGTTTTGGTATCCAACTTTAAAACACCTATTCTTGGAACCTCCTTGGATTCTTCCTCTGATCCCTTCTCTTCTGTCCCAGCATCAGGGTCAGATGCTACACTCTCAAACCAAGACTCTATGCCTGGCAGCTTGGCTCTACAAGGGCCTTTGATTCCTTCTCTTCCCAAACAAGTTTTGGATGTTCTTTTAGAAGCTAGGCGGCCTAGCACTAGAAAATCTTATGCTTCAAAATGGAAAAGATTTTGTATTTGGATGCAGGATCGAGGTTCTGATCCTCTTTTGCCTAATATTTCCTCCATTTTACTTTACCTCTCAGACCTTTTGCTTAAAGGCCTTTCCTTTTCCTCCATCAAAATTCATGCTTCTGCTATTTCGGCTCATTTTAACACTGATCCTCCGATTTTTTCTCACCAGCTGGTGAGACAATTTTTGAGAGGAGCTAAGAATTTAAGACCTCCCAGAACTCCTCCTGTTCCTGCTTGGGATCTTAATTATGTCTTGGAGAAACTTACTTTGCCTCCTTTTGAGCCTGCTGCGGCTTCGGATATCAAGTTCTTATCCTGGAAGACAGCTATCTTATTGGCACTTGACTTCTGCCAGAAGGGTTTCAGAGTTGCAAGCTCTCATGGCTGTGGAACCATATATTATCTTTCACCAAGACAGAGTTTCCTTGAGGACCAATCCTACATTTATGCCTAAGGTGATTTCTAAAGTGGCTCTAAATCAGACTATTCACCTTCCTACCTTCTTTCCAAATCCTCAAAATAAAGGGGAAAGGATCTTACATTCATTGGACGTACACAGGCAACTACGATTTTACCTGGACAAAACTAAAGATTTCAGAAAATCTGATCAATTGCTTATCTCTTATGCCTCCAGTTCTCTAGGTAAGGCTATTTCTAAACAAACTATTTCCAAATGGATTGCTCATGGAATACGGTTTTGTTGCTCTCACTATGGGAAACAGATTCCAGGTACTGTTATAAGTCATTCTACTAGAGCAGCTGCCACTTCAGCAGCTTTTCTCAGAGGGGTTCCTACCAAGGATATTTTGGAAGCTGCCACTTGGAGTTCAGTGCATACCTTTTCTAAGCACTATAATCTCCCTTTGTATTCTAAATCTAGGGCAGGCTTTGCCTCTGCTGTTTTGCATGGTCTTCTAGCTGCCCCTTCTTCTGCATAACCTCCTCCCTCATTCACAGCTTTGGGATTCTACCCTACAGTTATGACTGCAATAGTGAAACACGAAGAACATAGTACAGTTGTGTACACCTACCATAAATGTAGATGTTCGAGTGTCTTCACTGTTGCAGTCGGTGTTTCCCTCCCACCAGTCCCCTCTTATTTTTGCTTGTTTTTTCTTCCACTTCTTTTGTGGTGTATTTGTGTTTCCTTTTTGGACACCTTTTGGTTTTTTGGGGGCTTCTGACATCTGGGGCAAGAAAGGCTGGAGAAGATGGCGTCGGCTGTCAGCTTTATACCTCTGCGTTCTGACGTCAGGGTACTTGCTGGTACAGCCGACGCCGGACCCAGACTTTGGAATTCTGGCCGACCTCGGGCTGCCTGCCGGCAGGAACACCCTACAGTTATGACTGCAACAGTGAAGACACTCGAACATCTACATTTATGGTAGGTGTACACAACTGTACTTTCATGGGTACAGAGTTTTTGCCAAAAGGGATGACAATGCACTTTTTGACATTGAGCTTGAGGCCATGGCTTTGACACCAGGCATCTGTCTCAGTGAGGCCCTTTTGTAGGATGTCCACATCGTTAGGAGATTTGATTATGGCTCCTAGTTTGCAGTCATCTGCGAACTTTGTTAGCCAAAGACCTTCTATGTTAGCCTGTACTTCAGAGAAGTAGATACCAAACAGGAGAGGACCTAGGACTGAACCCTGTGGTACTCCACTTGTCACTGGTCTGATGTTGGATTTAGAGTCTGCTACTTTCACAGTGTGGGTTCGGTCAGTGAGCCATTTGGCAACCCATCTTGTGACATAGGGATTTATACCTAGTTTAGTGTGTTTGTCTATAATTCCAGAGTGGGGGATGGTGTTGAAAGCCTTGGCAAGATCTAGATAGGCTGTGTGTACCACCTTACCCTCATCTACAGCTTTGGTGACTGCTTCAAAGAAGTCTATCAGGTGTAGGAGACATGATCTGCCTTTTACAAACCCGAACTGGGTAGGGTCCAGAGTTTGGAGATTACCAATGTCATTGTTTATAAGTTCCATGATGATATGCTCCATAGCCTTGCAGACCAGGCTTGTCAGGCTAATTGGGCGGTAGTTCCCGGGGTCCGTGGTGGCTCCCCATTTGTGGAGTGGTATAACCGTTGCTGTGCGCCATTCAGTAGGCACAAAGCTTGAGGTGAGGCTATGATTGAACATGATACTTAGGTGGGGTGCCAGTTCGTTCTGTAGTTCATGTAGAACGCAGCCTGGGATGTTGTCAGGTCCCATGGATGCTGTGTTCATGGCTTTGGAGAGTGTGTTTTTTACCTGTGCAGCCATGAATGTCCTTCAAGGATGCATCTGCAGTCCTTACAAATGGGTTGTCCTGTCGTCAGGCAGCCCTTCGGTCGGCCGGATTCCAAAGTCTGGGTCTGGCTTCGGCTGGTGTCGCACTTCACCCGACGTCATAGCTGCAGTTTTTCGGGTATAAAGGCATCAGCCGACGCCATTTTCCTCAGTCTTTCTTGCAGCGTGGCGCCCGAAGCAGAAGCTGTTCGCAAGTGCCGGTCGGTCAGATCCAGAGATTACTACTACCGAATATTACTTCGAAGACTTCTAAAAAGCTAAGTACCCCATTGGGGACTCTTTCTTGCCTCAGCCGATGTCAGAGAAAGTGAATAACTGTTTACCTTGTGGGAAACAAATACCTCATAAAGATTTCCACTCCTACTGCATACATTGTTTAGGTCCAGACCACGACGTAGCAGCTTGTCTAGCCTGTGCTTCTTTTAACCGACGGATGCTTAGACGTCGGTCGGAGTTTGCTGAACAGATTTTCGGCTCTGATTTTGCCTATATTATGCCGTCAGATCCTCCGACTACGCAAATTACCAAAAAGCGCAAAGAAAAGGACCGACACTCGCGGTCCGCGGTTTCAGCCGAAACCGCGATTAAGCAAACCGCGAGTGTGTCGGTTTCGGCCGCAACCGAGCAAGCGGTTCTTTCTTCAGCCGAAACCATGCCTTCTACCGAGGCCTCCTCTAACCTGGTGGAATCGGCTTCTGAAATCCAACCTTCTGTTGCGGTTTCTCAGGAATTATCTGACACTATTCCCCTGGATATTTCAACCCCTGCACATGGAGCCATGTCTATTAAGGCCTTTGCCAGGGCTAAAGCAGCCAAAGCTTCAAAAACGGTGCCTGCCAAACCCCCCTCTCACAGGCCCAGCACCAGCTCCCATATGCTTTCTTTGGCTGAGGATCTCATTTCTTTAATTCGTGGATCCCAGCCTCATGCAGATAGGGCCTCTCTCCCTCCTCCAGAAAAGAGGCCTAGAGCAGAGCCCCCTGAGCCAGTATCCACAGATGATTCCTCTGATGACTCAGAACATACAGACACTCCTGAGGCTCCTTATTCTCCTTACAAAGACTCTGATGCTGAAGAGTCCATCCCTTCAGCCTCTCCACCTGAGGAATTTTCCTTTGGGGAAACCTTGCATGCTATGAGGGAACAATTTCAGTGGCAGGGCCAAGATTTCTCAGACTCCAGAAAAAGGCTTAGAACCTTTCTACATTTGCCACAACATAGGCCTTTAGCTATACCTCCAGTTCTTTCTGTTGTAGATGATGCATTTAATGATGCTTGCACTGCTCCTGATTCTTTACCTCCGGCTCCTGCTAAGCCCGATAGGTTCTACAGGGTCCCGGACACACATCACCATTTATACAAGGCTCCTTTTGCAGATCCAGAGACTATCTCCCAGGGCCCTAAAGCTGTAGCAGCTACTTCTACTAAAAACCCCCTCCCCTCTGAAAGGGAATCCAGGTCCTTAGAGAGATGGGGTAAAAAAGTTTACACCTCTGCTACTTTGTCAGCTAGGGCTTTGAACTGCCAATTTCATATGATTCAATATCAAGAGTTTATGCTTGACCAGTTAACTAAAAAGCTGTCCTCTGAAGAATCTTTAGATAAAAAGTATGTTCAAGAAATGGTACATAACATACAGCAGGTTAGTAACCATTCCTTAAAATGTGGCTATGTTGCACAGGAGGCTTCCTTTAGATCAGCCATGACTGGCACAGTTATCAGGAGACATGCATGGTTGAAAGAACAGGCATTACCAGACCATGTCAAATCAAAGCTTTTGGATGCACCCATGGACAAGGTCAATTTATTTGGTTCTCCTGCACAGCAGGTACTAAAAAAGATGGAAGAGAAGGCAAAATCTGTACAAACAGTGAAAGATTTCTTACAGGTTCAACCTCCAAGGTTTAGCAGGAACTGGCCCTCCAAGAATTGGTCCTTTCCGGACTCCTCTAAGACACAAAGAGGCAGGAATAGGTGTTCTAGAGGCAGAAACCAATCCAGGGGTGCCTACAGGGGACGCCAGTGGCAAGGTAACAACCAGCGAGGCACGGATGCAGCCACCACCACTACAACAACTCAATCACAGTGACTTGGCGGTGGCACCGCCTACCAGGGAACAACTAGAAGCACCCTTAGGCGGAAAGCTAACCTTATTTTCAAAGAACTGGCATTGCATCACAAGGGAAAAATGGATTTTGCAAACTATAGATCAAGGTTACAGGTTCCATTTCCATACTCTACCAGGAAAGAGAGGAATGCCAAACCTACCACCTACTCAAAGGACAGAAGCTCTAAAACAAATATCTCAATTATTAAGAATGAGAGCTGTGGAAAAGGTACCATCTATGGAGCAAGGAAAAGGATTTTACTCCAGACTCTTCCGGGTACCAAGAAAAGAAAACAAATGGAGGCCTATTCTAGACCTGTCCGCTTTAAACACATTCCTCATTGTTCCAAAATTCAAAATGCTGACCCTACAGCAGCTTCTTCCCATGCTGGGCAAGGAGTCTTGGCTGGTAACTCTAGATCTCAAGGAGGCATACCTGCACGTCCCCATACGACCAATTTGCAGAAGATACCTCAGATTTCTTGCAGGATCAGAGCATTATCAATTCTCAGCATTGCCCTTTGGCTTATCTACTGCCCAGAGTGTTCACGAAATGCCTGGCATCAGTAATTGCTCATTGCAGACTTCAGGGGATCCAAATTTATCCCTACCTGGACGACTGCCTGATACAAGCGGACAACAAAAGCAAGCTAACAGAAGACTTACAAAAAGTCATTTACCTGCTGCAAGCCCTGGGATATACAGTCAATATAAAAAAGTCAAGACTGATTCCATCCCAAAGAATAACCTTTCTGGGTGCAGAGCTGGACACATCAAAACAAATGGCATTCCTAACTGCAGAAAAGAAAGAGCAACTGCCTCTCTACTTCTTGGCATTAACAAAGCAGAACAATCTAACTGCAAGAAAAGTACTACAAGCCCTAGGCTTCATGGCATCCTGCATAATTCTGGTCCCTCATGCCAGACTGCATATGAGAAAGCTACAGTGGTACCTAAAGAATTTGTGGTCCCAACACAAGCACAGCCTAGAAACCACAATTCCAATAATCCCATGCCTGAAACGAGTTCCTATGGTGGGCTCAGGCCTGTCAATCAAACACAGGATTGCCCTTCTGCAACAGTCAACCAAGCCAAACCATCACGACAGATGCCTCAGACCTCGGTTGGGGGGCACACATGCTGGGCAAGTGCATACAAGGCCTATGGACTCAAGACCAGCTGCACCTGCACATAAATCTAAAGGAAATGCTGGCAGTAAAATTGGCAATCCAGTCATTCAGACCTTTTCTCCAAGAAGGACAGTTGATGATAAGGACAGACAACACCACAGTTATGTGGTACATCAACAAACAGGGAGGCACACATTCATATCCTCTATGCCGGCTGGCACTGGACCTATGGGATGTGGCTCTGAGCTACAACATTCAGTTACAAGCAATTTTGTACCAGGCAAGGAAAACATTCTAGCAGACATATTAAGCAGAACTACCACAGATGCCCACGAATGGATGCTGCATCCGGACATCTTCAAAGCCATCACAAGACAATGGGGATTACCACAAATAGACTTGTTTGCATCCCCACTCAATCACCAGCTGAAGAAATTCTGCACAAGGACGTACCACCCACTTGCTTGGAAGGTGGACTCCCTATCTTTCAGTTGGAAAAACCTGACAGCATACGCATTCCCACCACTTCCTTTGATGCACAAGGTACTTCTGAAGATCAAAGAGGAACGTCCGAGGATCATTCTGATAGCTCCAGACTGGCCAAGACAACATTGGTACCCATTGCTGAGGAGCATGTCTCGGGAACAAATATGGGCACTACCCCTGATCCCATTACTGTTAACACAGAACAACTACAACATCCTGCATCCAAACCTGAAAACTCTGCAGCTAACTGCCTGGAACATTACATAAGAGCAATTAACCCAAATTTATCTCAAAGGGTTAAAGACATAATCCTGGAGGCTCGTAGACCTTCAACACGAAAGAATTATGCAGCAAAATGGAAAAGATATCTCATTTGGAGTACTGCAAAGGGGAAAGATGTGACACTGGTGAACATAGCCAACATCCTGGAGTACTTGGCAAAGCTCTTCCATACAGGCCTGTCCTATTCTTCCATCAAGATACATGCATCAGCTATTTCAGCAGAATACAGCTTGGATCCTCCTGTCTTCTCTCATCCTCTGCTCAGACAGTTTCTGAGAGGAATTAAAAATGTAAAACCTCCCAGGAAACCTCCATTGCCAGCATGGGACTTGAACTTTGTGTTAGAAAAATTGACACTTCCCCCTTTCGAACCAGCAGCAACAGCAGAATTACAATACTTATCCTGGAAGACTGCTTTCCTGCTGGCAATAACTTCAGCAAGAAGGGTCTCTGAACTACAGGCATTAATGGCAGTGCAACCCTTCCTGATCTTCCATCAAGATAGAGTGTCCATGAGAACAAATCCTACATTTATGCCTAAGGTGGTATCCAGAGTCTCTTTAAATCAGGCTATCCACCTACCTACATTCTTCCCCAACCCACAGAACAGGGGAGAAAGACTCTTGCATACCTTGGACGTACATAGACAATTACGCTACTACCTGGACAGGACCAAGTCCAATAGAAAAACTGACCAGCTTCTGGTAGCATATGCAACAGGAAAGGAAGGAAAACCAATTTCAAAACAGACAGTATCCAAATGGATAGGAAATTGTATTAGATTTTGTTACTCCTACCATGGAAAGAAAACTCTAGAGAACATCAGGCCTCACTCCACAAGGGCTACAGCCACTACCACAGCTTTCTTACGAGGAGTGGCTACCAAGGACATTATAGAGGCTGCTACTTGGACCTCCGTGCATACATTTGCCAAGCATTACAATTTACCTTTATACTCTAGATCCCGAGCAGGTTTTGCCACTGCTGTTTTGCAAGGGATCCTATCTACACCATAATCTCTACTCTTTTCCTCCTCCCCTAGTTTAGCTATGGTATTCTACTCATTTGTAAGGACTGCAGATGCATCCTTGAAGGACATAGTACAGTTTTGTACCTACCATAAATGTAGATGTCCGATAGGAATGCATCTGCAGTCAGGATTACCCACCCACCTTCCCCTCTGAGGTACTCCTAGGGTATTTGCCATCCTTCAGCTAGCTGGGGGGGGGGGGATCTATTATGGTGTATTTGTTTGTATATATGTACATACATGCTTATTTTATGTGTTTGCTCTCTACTATTTGGAAACTTTGGCATTTATCCAAATTTAGCCATCCAAGAGGGCACCTGGCATCTGTGGCAAGAAACACTGAGGAAAATGGCGTCGGCTGATGCCTTTATACCCGAAAAACTGCAGCTATGACGTCGGGTGAAGTGCGACACCAGCCGAAGCCAGACCCAGACTTTGGAATCCGGCCGACCGAAGGGCTGCCTGACGACAGGACAACCCATTTGTAAGGACTGCAGATGCATTCCTATCGGACATCTACATTTATGGTAGGTACAAAACTGTACTTTACAGGTACTCTGCAGTCTTCCGGTATAGAGATGGGCCCTTTAGGGGATGAGAGAGGGGTAAAGTTAGCACTGAACCTATCTGCCAGGATGTTGGCAATATCAGTTGGTTCTGTATATTTAGTGCCATTGTGCTGTAACTCAGAGCAGATCTGAGTGTTGCCACTGAGATTCTTGACATAGCTATAGAATGCTTTGTGGTTGTCTTTAGAGTCAGTGGTGATTTTGTTTTCGTAACTAGCTTTGGAGGATTTTATGAGGGATCTCAGCTTCTTACTGAGGCTGACCACGGAGTTCCTCCAATCATGGGATTTTACTCTTTTTTGCAACAGTTTCTTTCTTCTGTTGTAGAGTTTGTTTATAGCAGGGGACCACCAGATTGACTTCCTTTTTTTTGAGGATAGCATCTTGGTTCTGTTAGGGATTGCACGATCCATGCACTCGTGTAAGTGCTTATAAAGTGCAATTGTATAGGATTCAGCAGTCGTATCTCTACTGTTCGTCAGCATGGGTGTCGTGAAGTTTGCCACTTCTGTCTTAAGAAGCGTGAAGTTGGCTTTGGAGAAATTTTTTGCGGTGGTTTCCCTAACGGGGGGTGGGGCTGGGATGTGGGTGTGTAGGGTGGTTTGCTTGTGGTCGGATCTGACCAACAAGAAATTGACCTCTGGTGTGGAACACCGGTTGCCCATGCTGGTAATGACCAGGTCTAGGATATTGCTGCCCCTGGTGGGGGTGTGGATAAGTTGATCCAAGACATTAGAATTTAGTAATTCCAGAAAACGTTGAGCACAAGAGTTGGTACATGAGTAGTTTTCCCAGTTAATGGTGGAGTAGTTGAGATCGCCCATTATTAGGCTGTTAGGTTGTACCCAAATATTTTGTAATGTATCAGGAAATGAGGAGTGGGAATCCTGGGGCATGGTGGTGGATCTGTAGCAAGCTACAATTTGCATTGCAGTCTTGCCCAGAGTTAGTTGCACTTGGATAATCTCAGATGCATTATGCTGAGCAACTAACCTGGAGGTGTGGATATCCTTAATAAATATTGACACGCCTCTGCCTTTAGTGCTTCGGTCCAAGTTAGGTGGCCGAAAGGTGTGGTATGAATTATAGCCTGGTAATGCAGGGGTGCTCTCTGGAGCCTTGAACTAGGTCTCTGTGACTGCACAGCTTTGGGAATCTACCCAAATGTAATGACTGCAACAGTGAAACACGAAGAACATAGAACAGTTGTTACAATTAGCATAAATGTAGATGTTCGAGTATATTCACTGTTGCAGTCCTGGTTACCCTCCCTCCAGCTCCCTGTTTTTCTCTGACTATACCTCTACTTTCTTTTACTATGCTTAAAAGCCTTTTTGGTGTATTTGCTTTTGGTTGAGGTATATTTTTGTATTTTTCATTTTATTTGCTCCCCATTTGGGGGTCACCTGACATCTGGGGCAAGAAAAACGGATGTAATGGCGTGGGCTGCATGTTTTATATCCCTGACGACCTGACGTCATGGAAGAAGGGACAGCAACTGAAGCAGGAACCAAGACTTTGTTAATCAGGCCAACTGAGGGCAACCTGCCAGCAGATTACCCAAATGTAATGACTGCAACAGTGAATACACTTGAACATCTACATTTATGGTAAGTGTACACAACTGTTCTTTTCCACATCCTGTACAGGAACGGGATTTCATTTGAGGCTTTTCCTGGTTCCTGGAAAGGAGGGTCATTGGAGGCCCATCTTGGATTTCTCCAGGTTAAACACTTGGACTACCTTCCTTCAAAATGTTGTCCCTTCAAACTCTTCTACCTTTTCTATTCCCTCAAGTCTCCTTGGTATCCTTAGACTTAAAAGATGTTTACCTTCATATTCCCACCTGTAGAAAATATGTTTTTTTTTTACTGCCCTCAACAAACACATATAAAATTGTTCTAGCAAAACCTGCTCTGGCCTTAGAAATCATATCCATCTATAATGCTTAGTAAAGGTATGAGCTGAAGACTACGTAGCCACTTCAAGGATGGAATTGGTGTCAAACCCCTTGAAGAAAGCACCAGAAGAGGAAACAGTGGAATGAGCTGTAACAGAAGTAGACAAAGATTTGCAATGAAAAGTATAACAGAAAGAAATGGCCGTACATATCCAGAAGGAAATGGTTTGCTTAGAAACAGATAAACCCAATGTCCTGGGATGAAAGGAAACAAATAGCTGGTTGGACATACGAATGGCATTAGTTTTATCCGAATACTACCTGAGCCATCTGTGCAAATCCAGTGTATTTAAGACTCTGTCACTAGCAGACTGAGGAGAAGGGAATATGGAAGGGAGTTGTACCAAATGGTTCAAGGACAACTCATTTACTACGATGGGCATAAAGAAAGGATTAGTATGAAGGGACACCTTGTCACTGTGAAAAAAAAAACAAAACAAAGAGGAATGCCCATAAGGCCTGGAGCTCAGAAACACTCCAAGCAGAAGTAAGAGCCAGCAGCAAAACAGTCTTTCAGGTACAGTGTTGCAAAGAAGCAGAATATACAAGCTCAAAAGGAGCCCAAGTCAATTTTTCCAAAATAAAATACAAGACCAAAAGAAAAAAAATGGAGCACTTATCTGACAGCTAGGTATTCAGCAGAGCAACAATGCATTCAGACCAACAAGCAATAATGGCGTTCAGACTGGCAGCAAAGAAGTTCTCGGTAACTGCATCCATATGCCAATTTTATATCCTACTTTCTGTGAGGGGTGCATATGTGTGACATACAGAGCATACAAGATCATTAGGCTTTGGTATACTGGCTGAACGTTAGGCTGCCTTGGGCTGGAGATCCCTAATATTAAAACTACTGCAACAGTGATATAGAATATCTTTCCATAACAGTAGATGTTGTCCTAGTGATTATTGTTGCAGTATTCCTTCCCTCTCATCTAACCCCCTTGCTTTACTCCTTCACCTCAAATTGGCATTAACACTTCACCTTCCCTACACAAGCAAGCACATTCTGCATCATAGGATCTTATTTTCAGAGGGGGATTTGCTTGCCATGTTCATACTATTCGGTCTTCCTCAGGCTGATGCTGTCTTGGAGATAGTCTTAGGATCTCATACGTATATCCAGATAGTCTTAGGATCTCATACGTATATCCACTTTTTTATCCCAACACCTGAGCTGAGGTCATCGCCTGGATGTACGTAGTATGAAGGTAAAGCTTTAGTAGCTTGGACAGACATCAGCGAGGAAAAGCCATCTGTTAGGAATACTGCAACACTGATCAGTAGTACATATACTGTTATGGTAAAACTGCACTTTATTTTTCCATAGTTTTAGTCACTGTTTTCTAAATGTGTTTTTGAGTAGTTTCCTTTATTTCTACTGAAAGCATAAAGAATTATGTTTTATTTGGTATTCAACTTTTATGCTAATTAGAGGTCTGGATTTTTTGGCGCAATGTTCGTGCTTTTCAGTGGCCTCTGTTCCTATTTTCAGTGGCTGTGGGTTGATAGGTATGACACTGACACATCCATGAGAAAGATAGCAGAAGCCTGACATGGTGCCAACAGTATTACTGTTGACCAACTTTTCTTGACAGCATTCAGCAATACCTTGACAAACGAGCATTACACACAGCACAGATTACAGACTCCTACAGTAGATCTCCTGGTATTTGTCAGAGGGAACAGCCTTTGTTAGGAACATTGCAGTGAATAATAGAAAACAAAAAGTTATAATTGCACTTTGAAAAACTGCAGCAGTTGCCAGTACTACCATTCAATTCTGTCCTTTCCTGCATAGCCTCCAGTTTCCACTGCTGGAGATCTTCACATCTGCAGCAATGATGGTCATCATACTAGTGCCTGTATTGCTCAGCAGTCTTCTGGATGCCACTGGACTCACTAGACAGTCCGCCAGACCAAAAGAGGTATCTATGATCTGAAATTATCCTGACAGATTCCCAGCAGCTGCTGCCTGATCTTGCTGTGCAACAGGTAGAGCATAGCCTTGCTGTCCTCAGCACACTAGGCAGGCAGTCTGCAAGGGGGCATTAGTGATGGCAGCCATCATCACAAATGTTCTTTAATGTAAGATAGTGGACTGTGCTTCATGCTGGAAATGTGAATTTTGAATCATGATTGGTACAGTCTAGTGCAGCCATAAAGAGTGACATGCATACATGCTCTGGCAACATGCACAAACCCTCGTTTATGGTTTATTACCTGTATGATGTGGATTGTAGCTACACTTTATATTTCCCGTGTACTTCACTGAAATACAGCAATTCATACACATAAGTGGAATGTAGCCTCATTCAAGTACATGCTGAGCAAGCTGCTGTTTACTTTGCTTTAAGAAGTCATTTTAAATGCAAAACTGTGCATGAAAGAAGGAGCAATAGCAGTACCTATACATTATTTTTAAACAGGTTTCTTCTATTAGAGAAGTAGAATTTTCAAAAGTTGCAGCCATAACGGAGTTACACAGTGTTCTGCAGTACTGTGTTAGTGGATGTATCTGCAGTGTGATGTACATATGAGCCCTTGCTTTGGAATTGAAAATAAATCTATTGCTTATGTTTCTAAATATGTCGTCCAGGGTAGAACAGTGGTTCCAGGAGGTAAACAAAACAACATATTCCAAGAAATGCTAAGTAACAGAATATTACAAAAATGGCAAGCAACTTAATTGCATATATTTAAAAATGCCTGGATATAACCCACATATAGTATGTGTTGCTGAATAGCTATACTGTAGATGAAGGGAAGATAGGCCACTGTCAGGGGTACTTATCCCTACAGTATCCTGTATATTTTTTGCATACTTGCTGTGACCTTGGGATGTGGGGACACATCATCTGGGTCACTCATACGTAACCCAACATTATTAACACAAGAGCCTACTGATGTTCATCGTGCATACAGCTGCAGTCATAACAGATGGGTTTCCTGCCGTCAGGCAGGTCCTCGGTCGGCCGAATTCCAAAGTCTAGGTCCGGCGTCGGATGTCCTCGCTTCTTCCCTGACGTCAGTGCGACAGGGGTATAAAGGAACCAGCTGACGCCATTTTCTTCAGTCTTTCTTGCCGCGCGGTGCCCAACGCAGAAGCAGTTCGCAAGTGCCGGTCGGCCAGCTCCTGAAATTATGAAATTTGGATAGCGAAGTCTTCTTAAAAGCTAAGTACCCCGTTGGGGAAACTTTTCTTGCCTCAGACCGATGTCAGACAAAGTTAATAATTGTATTTCTTGTGGGAAGCAAATACCGCTTATTTGTCTCCTGACCATGCGTTCACTGAAGCCCACTCTTCACCTCTTTATCCCTGTAGGTTTCTGTGTGTTTCAGTCTAAATGTAAATATGCTCATCTGTGCCTACTACTAGCTTGGGATATCATTGGAGCACCCTTTTATCCATAGTGCAGCATATCTGTGGCACCTTTTATCCATATCTAAACCTGTGTTGTAGTGAGTACCTGTGTCAGCCCAATATTAATAATTATTAGTTTACTGTCCCCAGTTGTCACCATCTTGTAACTGTTTTTCTTGCTCTTTTATGCGTCCTGATGTCCTCCAGATAGTGTGGATGGCTGAGACTGACATCCTGTTGCAGGCATTCATGACTCGTAAATGCTACCTGTTAGAGAGAGGAGGCTCATCAGCCTGTACTGTGTGACAGGTTCCTGACATCAGTGCTATTGACTGACAGAAATGCATGACACGGCAGTGTCTGAGGCATGTCACCAACATGATTAGGCTGGCCTGCAGGACAGCACACAGCATAGCAGCAGATTGGTCAAAAACTTGAGGAAGACCACCTCCTACTGTAAGATTAACTGACGAGGAGGAGTTCCTGGTGTCCCTGCATGAAGATGATGAAGGCACTGGTGTCATATCTGGAGGAGGAGGAAACATAGGTTGTAGGAGTGGCCATCTAACTTGTGTCTCAGAGTGGCATGCACTAGATTAGTAACACTTTCACATGTGTATATTGAAGCTTCAATACTACAGTATGTGTTTCCTATAGTCAAGTCAGGTGTACCAACACACAGGAATGGCATTGGAGGTATGTGTCTGTTCTACATCTGTTTGCATGCATAATGTAGGATCACACATGTTTAATGAGAATTGAGATTAACTCTTCTTTGTCCTTGATGTTCACAGGCCAGAACACTGATGTTCTTCGTGTTTAACTGTTGCAGTCATTACATTTGGGTAACCTGCTGGCAGGTTGCCCTCAGTCGGCCTGAATAACAAAGTCTTGGGTCCTTCGTCGGTTGCTGTCTCTTCTTCCATGACGTCAGGTCATCAGGGGTATAAAATATGCAACCGACACCCTTTTAATCAGTCTTTTTTGCCCCATGGTGCCCGAAGTAGAAGCAGTTCGCAAGTGCCGGTCGGCCGACTCCTGAAATTTTCGTTTTCGAGTCTCAGAACTGAAGTCTTCAAACTAAAGCTAAGTACCCCGTTGGGGAAACTTTTTCTTGCTCCTTACCGATGTCAGTAAAAGTTAATAATTGCATTACTTGTGGAAAGCAAATACCTCATAAGGATTTTCATTTGTACTGTATTCCTTGCCTAGGCCCTGATCACAACGTGCCTTGCTGTCAGTTTTGTGCTAAATTTAACCAACGCACTATTAAGCGTCGGTATATTTTTACTTCTAAATATTTTGGTTCAAGATTTAACTACCCTGAAATGTCATCGGTTGGCAATCCAACTACCGGAGTTCACAAAAAATGCAAGGAAAAAGACAAAGACAGACTGTCGAGGTCCAAAACCAACGAAGCTTCTCCTAAGCCAGTCGCCGGTTCACCGGTACTCAGTGAGGCACTTTCGCAGCCCCTGATACCCGCTACTTTTGAGTCGCAGGCCTCTACCGAGACCCATTCCGAGTCCGGTATGCCGCGAGATTCTACAAGTATTGAATCCGCGGATGTCTCTTCCTTGGATGGGTCTGTAGCCGCTGAGCAGGCATCGGCTTCTGAGGGTGTTTTCAGGCCTCAACATTTGTATAGTAAACCAACGCCATCATCAAAAACAAGGCCAAAACCAACTTCTATGTCTAAAAAACTGACACATGAGCCATGTGCTCAGGCCCCTATGCCTAAAAAACAAATGATTAAAATGGCTGAGGATTTAATTACCTTGATCAGCGGTTCCCAACCCCCCCGCTAAGAGGCCTAGGCAAGGCACTGATTATGAATCTTCAGATCAGGTTTCCATTTCTTCTGATCAGGAATTTTCTGTTCCACCTTATGAGGACACTGATGCAGAGGAATCCATCCCTTCTGCTTCTCCTCCTGAGGATTACTCTTTTAGAGAAACTTTGCATACTTTAAGGGAGCATTTTCACTGGGAGAGTCAGGACTTCTCAGAATCAAAAAAGAGGCTTAGGAATTTTCTTCTTCTCCCTCAGCATAGGCCTTTGGCAATACCTCCTGGATTAGACATTGTTGATGATGTGTTCTCGGAATCAAGCATGGCTCCTGATTCCCTGCCTCCAACTCCTAGTAAGCCAGACAGATATTACAGGGTTCCTGACTCCCACAAATTTTGTTTCAAAAATCCTGCTGCTGACCCTGAGACTATTTCTCAGGGTCCCAATGGTGTTAAGGCTTCTACAGCCAAGAATCCTACCCCTTCTGATAGAGATTCCAGGGCGTTGGATAGATGGGGAAAGAAGGTTTATACGTCTTCAACCATGGCAATCAGGGCTTTAAACTTCCAGCTTCATATGCTTAAATATCAACAGCATGTTATGGGCTTACTGAAACAGAAAATGATGTTGATTTCTGATTGTGTGGAAAATAAAGAGTTACAGGATTTATTGCATTCCGCAGAACAGGTTGGAAAGCATACTTTGCAATGTGGTTTTGATTCCTTGGAGGCCTCTTGCAGGGCTGCCATAACTGGATCTGTAATAAGGCATGCCTGGCTCAAGGAGCAAAATCTGCCTACCATATAATAAGTTAATATATACACAACTCATGATTTTTAACAATGCATACTTCACGCCTGTACATCCTAACAAATTTAACCCATCCAAGTCACCATATTGTCCTTTTTGCCCAAATAAAGAAGCAGACATCCTTCATATATTCTGGAGCTGTAAAACAGTATATAAGCTATGGTGTTCACTTAGAATTCTATTAGAGAAATCAGGATACTCAAAATTTACGCTCTCATGGCAAACGGCTATACTCCATTTATTTAAGGGTAGTATTAACAAGTTATCTAAACATATAATAATAACACTTTGCACTCTGATGAAAGCTTATATAGCAAAAAACTGGACTGATAGAGCAAAATTAACCTGGTTAGAATACAAAAGCGTTGCAAAAAAACACATATTATCCAAAAAAGTATATACAAAGAGTCAGAGAAATCAAATATATTATCAAGAGTACTGTAAAACATTAATTGAAATACTCTCATAATAGTCTGGTATAGTCTATGTATTTTAAGGATAGTACACATTACTGCTGCAATCAAACCTGCTACTAATGGTACTGCAATACATTAACTGATATCTTGTCATGAATGGTATGTAAACACTATGTACATAAGAAATGTAAGCACACCACTCTGTTGAGATTAGCAACCAAAATAAGTAAGGTGACATATATGTATATATGTACATAAGTTTTTATTAGAGTAGAATGATGTTCATCGTGTTTCACTGTTGCAGTCATGACTGTAGGGTTCTCCCCTGCCGGCAGGCAGTCCTCGGTCGGCCAGAATCCCAAAGTCTGGGTCCGGCGTCGGCTGTTCAACCATGCTTCCTGACGTCAGAGCGCCAGGAGTACAAAGCTGACAGCCGACGCCATGTTCTCCAGTCTTTCTTGCCGTGCGGTGATAGCAGTTCGCAAATGCCGGTCGGCTGACTCCTGACAATTTTTTCTGAAAAACTTCAGTCCGAAGACTTTCTTCTCCACTCAAAGCTAAGTACCCGTTGAAACTTTTCTTGCTCCAGTCCGATGTCAGAAAAAGTTAATAATTGTATTTCATGTGGGAAGCAAATACCTCATAAGGATTTTCATTCTTACTGTATTCCTTGCTTAGGCCCTGACCACGACGTAGCTAGTTGTCGGTTTTGTGCTAGGTTCAATCAACGTACAATTAAACGAAGGTACAATTTTGCATTTCATTACTTCGGTAGGCCTTTTAACTACAAAATATCGTTGGATACGGTTCCAGCTACCAGAGTTCACAAACGACGCAAGGACAAAGACAGGCCTCCGAGGTCCAAATCTGACGATATCGCACAAGCGGAGCCAGCTTCAGGTTCGGCCGTCATCAGTGAGGCGCTTTTGCAGCCCCTGTCATCGGCCATTTCGGAACCGATGGCCGAAACGGACTCCCACGAGGAGCCAACTAGGCCTTTGAATATCTCTATTGCAGGACCTTCGGACAATGCTCCTTCGGATGGGTCCAGAGCCGCTGTGCAGGTACCGGCTTCCGAAGGGGTTTTCAGGCCTACTCAGCTTCTAATAAAGGCAAAGACAAAGGCAAAGACTCCTTATAAATCAAAGACTGCAGCACAGGCCTCTTCTGAACCGGCTCCCAAGTCACAGAAGCAGTTACTTAAGATGGCGGAGGATTTACTTACTATGATTAGGGGTTCACATCCCCCTCCAGATAAAAGGCCAAGGCAGGAAGTTTATTATGATTCCTCTGATCAGGCTTCTGTTTCTTCAGTTTCTTCTTCTGACCAGGAATATTCTTTCCCTCCTTATGAGGATTCTGATGCTGAGGAATCCATTCCTTCAGCTTCTCCCCCTGAGGATTTCTCTTTTGGGGAAACTTTGCATGAAATGAGGGAACATTTCCACTGGGAAGGACAGGAGTATTCGGAATCTAAGAAAAGACTAAGGGATTTTCTTCTTCTTCCCCAACATAGATCCCTGGCTATTCCTCCTGTTTTGGATATTGTGGATGATGCTTTTTCGGAGGCTAACTTAACCCCTGACTCTTTTCCTCCTGCTCCTGTTAAGCCTGATAGATATTACAGGGTTCCTGAGTCTCACCAGTTTTTATACAAGAACCCTACTGCTGACCCTGAAACCATTTCTCAGGGTCCTAAGGGAGTTAAGGCCGCTTCTGCTAAAAACCCCATTCCCACTGAGAAGGATTCTAGATCTTTAGAAAGATGGGGCAAAAAAAGTGTACACTTCTGCTACTTTATCTATTAGGGCTTTAGACTGTCAGTTTCATATGCTGAAATACCAGCAATTTCTCTTGTCTGTTTTGAAACAAAAGCTTACTTCCATTTCTGCCTGTGCAGATGATAAGGAATTACATGACTTAATGCATGCCACTGAACAAGTTGGGAAGCATGGTTTACACTGTGGATTTGATGCCTTGGAGGCTTCTTGTAAGGCTGCTGCCTCTGGCACTGTTATTAGAAGGCATGCATGGTTAAAGGAACAAAATTTGCCAGAACAAGTAAAAGCTAAATTATTGGATGCTCCTGTTCAGCATAATGTTTTGTTTGGATCAAAAGCTGAGGAGGTGATTAAAAAGATGGAGGACAAGGCGAAATCCATGCAAACAGTTAAAGATTTCTTACAAGTACAACCACCCAGATTTAGCAGGAATTGGCCTACAAAAAATTGGTCCTTTCCCAATTCAGACAGGCCTCAGAGGGGTAGATATAGGCACTCCCGAGGAAGGCCTCAAACACAAGCTTCTTATTGACCAAGACAGTGGACTGCTTCCACCCCTAGGGAAGGAGAGGAGAGGTCACAAACTCATAGGAAACAGACTCAATGACTCCCTCTGTTGGGCTGCAGGAACTTCTTGCCTGGAAGCCCCTCTCGGAGGAAAACTTTCTCTTTTTTATCGAAATTGGACTCATATAACCCAAGACAAGTGGGTTCTGGATGTGGTTTCAAGAGGTTACAAATTTCTTTTTCATACCCTGCCAAGGCCAAGCGGATGGCCAGACATTCCAAAACATCAATGGACAGAGGCCTTAAACCAGGTGGAAGCTCTTTTGGCTATGAAAGCCATAGAACTAGTTCCACTTTCAGAGATGGGACAAGGTTTCTACTCAAGGTTCTTTCTAGTCCCCAGGAAGCAAAACTCATGGAGACCCATTCTGGATCTGTCAGTCTTGAACACCTTTCTAGAGATTCCAAAATTCAAGATGCTTACTCTACAGCAGCTACTTCCAATGCTGTCCAGAAATGCATGGATGGTAACTTTGGATTTAAAGGAGGCATATTTGCACATTCCCATCAGGCAGGAATGCAGAAAATACCTCAGGTTCAAGGCCGGATCGAGGCACTTTCAATTCTCTGCGCTGCCCTTTGGATTGTCTACTGCGCCCAGGGTCTTCAGCAAATGCCTGGCTCCAGTAGTAGCTTACTGCAGACTCAAGGGAATTCAAATTTACCCTTATCTGGAGGACTGTCTTATTCAGGCAGACAGCAAGGAGGTCTTACTCCAGCATCTACGGTTTGTTCAGGATCTCCTTAAGTTCCTGGGATTCACTGTAAACATAAAAAAGTCAAATTTGACACCCTCACAACAGATAATTTTTCTGGGCGCTTCTTTAAACACAATAACCCAGATGGCATTCCTGACATACGAAGAACAGTTTCTGCTGGCTTCAACTTTCAAAACCTTGGCAACTTTAACTCAGTTATCTGCAAGGAGATTCCTGCAGGCTTTGGGTTACATGGCCTCCTGCATCCTTCTTGTACCATATGCAAGACTACACATGAGGAAGATACAGTGGTACCTAAAAAGTGTATGGTCTCAGCATTGCCACAGTTTAGACATACTGATCTCCGTCCTGCCTTGTCTTCAAAAGGAATTCCTTTGGTGGTCCAAGGCATGTGCTCTAAACAAAGGGAAACCCTTCTGTCTGCCTCCTGCAACTCAGATTCTAACCACGGATGCCTCGGATTATGCATGGGGAGCCCATTTTCAGGGCAACTGTCTGCAGGGCCTTTGGACAAAGGATCAGAAGCACCTGCATATCAATTTAAAGGAAATGTTAGCCATTCAGAAAGCTCAAATGGCCTTCAGGAATCTTCTACAACCAGGACAACTACTGATACGGACAGACAACACCACAGTTATGTGGTACATAAACAAGCAAGGGGGATCTCATTCCTACCCCCTTTGCAGACTAGCCATGGATCTATGGAACACAGCTCTAGCTTGCAATCTGGATCTTCAAGCTCAGTTTCTGCCAGGGAAGCAAAACTTCCTGGCAGACAGTCTGAGCAGAAACCTTTCGGATCCACACGAATGGATGCTGGACACCAAAATATTCAGGATGATATCAGCAGTCTGGGGATGTCCTCACATAGACCTCTTTGCATCCCTTCTCAATCATCAACTACAGAATTTTTGCACCAGGACTTTCCACGAGCAAGCTTGGAAAGTGGATGCACTTTCATTCAGTTGGAGAAACCTCTCAGGATATGCCTTTCCGCCTCTTCTTCCACGGGTATTATTAAAGATCAAACAGGACAAACCCAAGATGATAATCTTGTTGGCCCCAAATTGGCCTCGACAGTTTTGGTACCCCACTCTGAAAAACCTATGTCTGGAGCCCCCTTGGGTCTTACCACAGACCCCGAACCTTCTGTCCCAACATCAGGGTCAGGTTCTACACTCCCATGTCAGCACTCTCAGCCTGGCGGCCTGGTTAATCCAGGGCCTTTGATTCCTTCTCTCCTACCCAAGCAGATTATGGATGTCATTTTAGAAGCCAGACGTCCTAGCACTAGAAAATCTTATGCAGGAAAATGGAAAAGATTTTGTTCCTGGATGCAGGCTCAGTATTTTGATCCTCTTCTTCCGAACATTCCTTTGATTTTACTTTACCTGACAGATCTCTTACATAAGGGTCTCTCTTTCTCTTCCATTAAGATACATGCCTCTGCTATTTCCACTCATTGTAATACAGACCCTCCAATCTTTTCCCACCAACTCATGAGACAGTTTCTCAGAGGAGCTAAGAATTTAAGACCTCCTAGATCTCCTCCCATTCCTGCTTGGGATCTCAACTATGTTTTGGAAAAGCTCACCTTACCTCCGTTTGAGTCTGCTGCCTCTTCTGACATCAAGTTTTTATCTTGGAAAACAGCCATCCTGTTAGCCCTGACCTCTGCCAGGAGAGTTTCAGAGTTGCAAGCTCTTATGGCTGTGGAACCTTATATTATTTTTCATCAAGACAGGGTGTCTTTGAGGACTAATCCTACATTCATGCCTAAGGTGGTTTCCAAAGTGGCTTTAAATCAAACTATCCACTTGCCAACTTTCCCCCCACTCCTCAAAATAAAGGGGAAAGGATCTTACATTCCTTGGATGTACACAGACAACTACGTTTTTACCTGGACATAACCAAGGACATCAGAAAATCAGAGCAATTGTTTATTTCTTATGCTTCAAGTTCCCAAGGTAAAGCCATTTCAAAACAGACCATTTCTAAATGGATTGCTCATGGAATCAGATTTTGTTATTCACACCATGGAAAGCAAATCCCAGGGAGTATATGGACTCATTCCACCAGAGCTGCTGCCACTTCTGCTGCCTTTCTCAGGGGAGTTCCTACCAAAGACATTTTGGAAGCTGCAACTTGGAGTTCAGTGCATACTTTTTCAAAGGACTACAGTCTACCTCTCTACTCTAAGTCTAGGGCAGGCTGTGCTTCTGCAGTCTTGTAGGGCCTTTTAGCCGCCCTTTCTACATTATGACCACCTCCCTTTCATTCTGCTTTGGGATTCTACCCTACAGTCATGACTGCAACAGTGAAACACGATGGACATACCTACCATAAATGTAGATGTTCGAGTGTCTTCACTGTTGCAGTCTGGGTTTCCCTCCCTCCTGTCCCCTCTTATTTTTACTTTTGTGTGGTTCCTTTTTTCACCATTCTTCTGAGGTGTATTTGCAAAGGATATGGGACCTTTCTCATTTTGTGACTCCTGACATCTGGGGCAAGAAAAACTGGAGAACATGGTGTCGGCTGTCAGCTTTGTACTCCTGGCGCTCTGACGTCAGGGAGCATGGTTGAACAGCCGACGCCGGACCCAGACTTTGGGATTCTGGCCGACTGAGGACTGCCTGCCGGCAGGGAAGAACCCTACAGTCATGACTGCAACAGTGAAGACACTGGAACATCTACATTTATGGTAGGTGTACACAACTGTACTTTATCATATCATAGGTTGATGTTATGCATATATTATAGCTCACAGTAGTAAAGTTGGTATAATAAATATGACATATGGAAAACCTTTAGACAAAATTATAATTTAATTATATCAGTGTGATAATACTATGGTTTTCTACAAAGTATGAATGTTATTAGCATAATGGGCAATAACTATTATTACATGTTTATGAGTGTACAATGTAACATCAACTGTACCACATGTAATTGTTCTGTTATTCTTTTTGTTTTGTTTTTATACCAGAAAAGTTTTAAATAAAAAGATATTTGATAAAAAAGGAGCAGAATCTGCCTGATCATGTTAAAGCTAAATTGTTGGATGCCCCTTTACAGCATGACAGTCTGTTTGGTAATAAGGCAGAAGAGGTTTTAAATAAAATAGAAGACAAAGCTAAATCTACACAAACTGTAAAAGATTTCTTGCAAGTGCAGCCACCCAGGTTCAGTAGGCACTGGCCTACTAAGAATTGGTCCTTTCCTGTGTCCAACAGAGCCGCTCAGGGCAAACCCAGGTGCTCCAAAGGCTCCAGATATCAATCACAAGGATCTTACAGGCCAAAGCAATGGGGTGCCTCCACCTCCAAATCAGGAGGTAACAAAGCAAACCGTACAGTAAGCAGTCTCAGTGACTTTCCTCTGCCATCTCCAAGCACTTATCTTTTGGCAGCCCCCTTGGGGGGGAAACTAGCACTTCATGCTCAAAATTGGCATTTAATTACCCAGGACAAGTGGGTATTAAACATCGTATCCCAGGGGTACAGATTTCATTTCCACATATTGCCAATTCCAAACAGATAGCCAGATCTTCCACCAAACCAGTGGGCAGAGGCCCAGAAACAAGTCATGTCCCTCATGGATATGGGGGCTATTCAACCAGTACCAGAAAAGGAAAAAGGACAAGGATTTTATTCAAGACTTTTCCTGGCAGCCAGAAAAGACAAATCTTGGTGTCCAATTCTGGACTTATCTATACTGAACACATTCCAAAATTCAAAGTGCTGACTTTACAACAGCTACTGCCTGTGCTAGGCAAGAATGCCTGGATGGTAACTCTAGACTTAAAAGAGGCATACCTACATATCCCAGTAAGGGAATCTTGCAGAAGATACTTGTGCTTCAAAACAGGCTTTTTGCATTACCAATTCTCTGCACTGCCCTTTGGCTTATCTACTGCGCCCAGGGTCTTTACAAAGTGCCTTGCACCAGTAATTGCATTTTGCAGACAAAGAAACATTCAAATTTATCCTTATTTGGACGATTGTCCCATTCAGGCAGAGGACAAGGACACTCTTCTTCAACATCTGGCATTTGTAAAAAGGCTTCTAGCATGCCTAGGGTACACCATAAATGAAAAGAAATCACAGCTGGTTCCCTCTCAAATAATTACATTCCTGGGTGCAAGCTTGAATACAACTGCCCAGATAGCTTACCTCACGCCAGACATACTAATTCAGTTGACAACATGTTTCAAACAAATGGCAACAAAAACCCAGCTATCTGCAAGGTAAATTCTGCAGGCTTTGGGGTTCATGGCATCCTGCATTCTACTAATTCCATATGCGAGACTGCATATGAGGAAGCTTCAATGATACCTAAAATCTTATGGAGTCAGCATTGTCACAGCCTGGAAACAATGATTCCTCTCATTCCCTGCCTGCAACAGGAGTTTCTTTGGTGGGCAGAGACGTGTCACCAAAACAAGGGACTGTCATTTATTCTACCCCCTGCCACCCAAACCCTAACTACAGATGCATCAGACTATGCTTGGGGGGTCCACCTGGCAAGAAGATACATTCAGGGCAAATGGAGCCCAAACCAAATGCATCTACATATCAACCAGAAAGAAATGCTAGATATTCAGAATGCTCTGACAGCCTTTAAGGACTTACTTCATCCAGAACAACTACTGATAAAGACGGACAACACGATAGTTATGTGGTACATAAACAAGCATGGGGGTACCCACTCCCACCCACTTTGCGGACAAGCCATGGCCTTGTGGAACACAGCCTTGACTTACCAAATACATTTTCAAGCTCAATTCCTGCCAGGAAAGCAAAATACTCTGGCAGACGACCTAAGCAGAAATATTATGGACCCGCACGAATGGAAACTGGATCCACAAATCTTCTGCATGTTAACACAAAAATGGGGAAGCCCGGACATAGATCTATTTGCCTCTCCCCAAAACTATCAGTTGGACAAATTCTGCGCAAGAACTCATCACAAAAAAAGCATGAAAAGTGTATGCTCTATCCTTCAGCTGGAAAAACCTATCAGTCTATGCCTTTTCCCCTCTGCCTCTACTCTCCAAGGTCTTACTAAAAGTCAGACAGGAAAAACCAAAAATTATTCTAATTGCTCTGGACTGGCCTCTCCAACACTGGTACCCGCTTCTAAGGAATATGTCACACCTTCCTCCGTGGTACTTGCCTCAAACACCTCACCTATTGTCTCAGCAGAGCTATCAAATTCTGCACACTCAGCTCCAAACTATGAATCTTGCATAATGGCTAATCAACTAATTTTACCAACCACATCTCTCAGTAAACCTGTGATGGATGTAATTTTGGAAGCCAGAAGACCTAGTACTAGAAAATCTTATGCTGATAAATGGAGGAGATTCTGTGCTTGGAACCAAGCACAAGGAATAGACGCAGCAAAACCCAATATTCCTCAGATTTTACAATACTTAACTGAGATGCTTGACAAGGGCCTATCTTTTTCTTCAATAAAAATCCATGCATCTGCCATCTCGGCTCATTACAACACAGAGCCTCTCCTCTTTTCTCATTCCCTGCTAAAACAGTACCTCAGAGGGGCCAACAATTTAAGGCCTCCCAGGAGAGCGCCAACTCCTGCATAGGACCTCAATTTTGTGCTGGAAAAACTCACCTTACCTCCTTTTGAACCAGCAGCTTGGAAGACAGCCTTTCTTTTGGCAGTCACTTCAGCTAGAAGGGTTTCAGAACTACAGGCTCTCATGGCAGTGGAGCCTTTCATTATTTTTTTACCTGGACAGGGTGGCCCTCAGGACCAATCCTTCCTTTATGCCTAAGGTGGTATCCAGTGTGGCTCTTAACCAGACCATTCACCTGCCAACTTTCTTCCCAAATCCGCAAAATAAGGGGGAGCAGATTCTGCATTCGTTGGATGTACACAGACAACTAAGATTCTACTTAAACATGACAAAATCTCTAAGAAAATATGAGCAACTACTGGTGGCATTTTCTGCAGAATCAGAGGGGAAGGCTATATCAAAGCAGACTATTTCTAAATGGATAAGCCATTGCATTTGTTTCTGCTACTTGCACCATGGTAAACCTGTGCCCAAGGGGATCAGATCCCATTCCACCAGGGCTGCCTCTACTTCAGCAGCTTTTCTCAGAGGGGTCCCTACCAGAGACATTCTAGAAGCTGCTACTTGGAGCTCAGTTCATACGTTCACAAAGCATTATCATTTACCTCTCTTTTCTAAGTCCAGGGCAGGCTTTGCCACTGCAGTCCTGCAGGGCTTTATAGCTGCCCCTAATTTTGTTTAGTTCCATCCTCCCATCCATAGCTTTGGGATTCTACCCAAATGTAATGACTGCAACAGTGAAACACGAAGAACATAGTACAGTTGTGTACACTTACCATAAATGTAGTTGTTCGAGTGTATTCACTGTTGCAGTCTGGATTACCCACCCGCTAACCCCCTTTCTATACCTTCTCTTTCCTTCACTATTCTCAAAAGCCTTTGTGGTGTATTTGCTTTTAGTTGAAGATAAATCTTATGTTTCTAAAGTGCATTTATATATTTACAGTTTTATATATATTTTTTTGCTCCCCATTTGGGGGGCACCTGACATCTAGGGCAAGAAAAACTGATTAAAATGGCATCGGCTGCATGTTTTATACCCCTGATGACCTGATGTCATGGAAGAAGAGACAGTAACCGACGCAGGACCCAAAACTTTGTTATTCAGGCTGGCTGAGGGCAACCTGCCAGCAGATTACTCAAATGTAATGACTGCAACAGTAAATACACTTGAACATCTACATTTATGGTAAGTGTACACAACTGTACTTTACTTTGACACTTTCATAGTCAGATTTCAGATAGGCACTGTATACCTCCTTCCTGGCTGGTCCTTCACACATTATTCAGGATGAAGTTACAATCACACCCTCTCTTCTGAGCAAAGGCCTGAATGCTCACCATCCGTATGAAAGAGGGGGCTTTACTTTGACTGAGAGCAGAAGCATTGCTCCCCTTTTGCGGCAACAGCAGAAGAGTTTACTGCATCTGGTGTGGGTATACTTGCCATACAGTGGCTTAGCAGGAGATTCCAGCACCATCACTTTTCACAGTCAGCCCCTGCTATATGGGTGGTGGTAGAGCTCAGTCAGATAAAGTGCAGTGCTATCAACGAGGCACAGTTTGTTGCTGCCTATGGCAACATAACAAGGATTGATGTGGTTTGAGGCTTCCATAAAAGTGTTGTCCATCACTGCCAATTCCTTTATGTAGCCGTAAAGTCTAGGGATAATGACATGTCAGATCTGATGAGAACTGAGGTTGGACATATGGTTTCCATATCCATCTCTGTATGGAGGTTAACAAATGCCACTATTAGTATCCTGTCTAGCAGAATCTCTGGTTGGGGGCAAGAATGTATACGGGCTTATCATGTTGGGAGACCATCACAGGATAAACTGGGATATCTTACTGCATCACCCATGTCATGGACAGTGCCGACTGCCAGTCCACAGGAGTGGGACACCTTGCCAGCAGAGTCCATAAGATCCTTTTCTCATAGTAGTGCAACAGCTATGTCACAGGGGATCTGCATTCCTGCCTCAAGCCAGTGCTGTGGCTGCATCTCAAGAACACATAATGGTACCTGCTTCTCCATCATTTTATTACTGCTGCAGTAGCCTCAGCTATATGGGTTATATCTTGCCTAGAATAAAGCAGCCAGCAAGCTTCCTAAGCTTAAGGACACCTTCCATGTGCCCGGACAGTTGAAATCTTTTTTACCTCTTACATTCCTCTTTTGTGCTTTTGAGGATTGACATTGACTAATGATTTTCCATTACTGGGTAGATAAGGTTCCTTTGGGGGGGGGGGGACTTCCACAGTTTGTTTTATGACTAAAGCTATACTTTTTAAATTGTGTCTTTGATGCTAGGAATTTCATTTTTTGGACTATCATATGACTTTTCAGACAGCTGGAGGACTGTTATTTTTTTCTTTAGTGCAAACTTTGTTAATTAATGTTTTACTGTAACTGTTGGTTAGAAAACATTTATAAAATGTTCATCATATTGACCGCTGCTGCAGTAGCCTTAGATAAGAGTTTTATCTTGTGAAGGATATAACGGTTGGACAGCTTCAAAGCTTCAGGGCAGCTTCCACACACACAATCAATCAAGCAGCTTGAGTTGAGCTGAATGAAAGAAAGTTTGGGTGTGAAGCCCTTCAGAGCTTTACTGCTGCTGAAGAGTATACTCCTCTGAGGCTTTTGAGAATCGGCAGTCGGTTTGTGCTTTCCTTTGCTGGGCAGATAAGTTCCCTTTGGGGAAAAAAACATTCATTTTCTTAAATTTATTTTTCATTGGTGTAGCTTGCATAGTGTTTGAAAGTGCTTTTTACAGTATTTTTTTCCTTTCAAAAAAAAAAGTTAGCTTTCGTGGACCCATTTTTGGTTTGACCATGGAACAATCCCAAGGTCAGTCCTCCTTCCAGTCACAGAAAGAAAAAGTTAAGCAAACAGCCTTTGCCACCAACGCAGACTAGCAATTTGCATCAGCCACAAGTTGATGACTCTACTTTGGCCTTTTGTTGAACCTCAGACCACTCTTCTTTTACCAAAGATCCCTGTGGTGTAGCAACTACAGCCACTATTGACCGGGTGTTAGCCATGTCTTGTGCAGCTATTGCAGGTGTCACACCTTGAGATATTAATTTTGTTTTGGAAAAATTGACTCTTGCTCCATTGAGGTTCTTAACATGGAAAAAAGTTTTGCTGATCACTCTAACTGCTGCAAGAAAAGTGTCTGTGTTGTGAGCTCTCAGGGTTTCTTTGAGAACTAATCCTTCATTTATCCCTAAAGTGCTATCCAGGTTTGCTTTAAGCCATGCTATCCATCCACCTGTCTTATTTCCAGAACTGAGGGAGAAAGGATTCTTCACACTGTGGATATCTGCAGACAGCTTGTATACTGTCTTGACAGGACTAAAACCTTCAAAAATTCTGATAATTTATTCATTTCTTATGAAGGTAAGAAAAAAGAATAACCTTTGTCAAAGCAGACTGTTTCTAAATGGTTGTCCCCTTTTGTTATTCCCACCATAACTCAGAGAAATATGATCACTTTGCTGGTTCTGTCTTATGTGTTCGAGACATGGATGCCAAGAAATTCACCCAAGAGAGAAGCTCAAGAGTGGAATCTTGGCATCCATGTAGAGAACACATAATCATAGGTTAGAATTGGAGACCTGGTCATAATTTTTTGTAGTGCGTGGAGCTTTATCTGCTCCATGTACTATAAGTTATTGTAATAAAAAAAAAATAAGTTAAGTGTTTTGCTGGCTTTCAAATCCATAAAACACTTAAGGAGCACTGTGCCAAAAGCAGTGCAACAAAGCCTCTTACATTTACACACACCTTTTTATACCTCCGAACTGTCTATATTTTCCCAGAACGTCCACTTTATTGGTCTTCTCCTCTTAAAATATGTGGTTTTCAAAGAAACCACTGAGGACTGAAGTCACTAAATAATAACATACATTTAAGTTTCAAACTTTGTATCCTTTAGAAAATGCAGACTTACATACTTCCTGTTAGTCAAGCTACTTTTTTGCTTATAACAGGAAGTTATGGACACTTTATCTGTGTGGATAGTAGGCAGAAACAAATATTTTGTTCTGCTGCTGTCATTTGCTGGACAGTACTGGAAGATTTTACTGATGACCGCTAGACCCGATCTTAACAAATTCTGCAGGGGGTGCTTAACATTTATTAAGGTCAGATCTCCTGCCACTTTAGCGCTTAACTAGTTTGCCCTTTTCCAAATGTCAGAGCTTAATCACAGCATGCTATGCACTACAGATCAGTTCCAGGCAGGGTCAGGCCACATTCTGCTAGGGCCTTAGCTTCATCAGTGGCTTTTTGGAAAGGGGTAGACTGTAGAAGTATTCAAGAGGCAGCAACTTAGTCCTCTGTACATACTTTTACAAAACACTACAAACTAGATTCCTTTTTCAGGTTTAGAACAGACTTTGTTACGGCTATTCTCAAGGGGCTCCTACACCCTAATCCTTCCCTCTTTCAAGCTTTATAAGCAATGGTATTCCATCCATATAGCTAAGGCTACTGCAGCAGAGATCAAATGATGAACGTGCTACAGCTGAATAAGAAAACTTACCCTAACAGTAGATGCTCAGATTACCACTGCTGCAGTAGCTACTCCTTCCCTCCCTCCATCACCCTTATTTTTTGAATGATTTTTGTTTGCTTGGTTGAAGACATTGATCATTTTATATGACCTCTTTCAAGGCTCTAGCCTTCCTCTTTCATTTAGCTTGAAAGCTCTGTAGGGCTTGACCTTCAGACCACTGATTTTCATTGACTCTGAATTTTCAGTGGCCTGGGCCTATGTAAGGTGGCCTGAAGCTTTGGAAGCTGGCTGTTATATCAGATATAACTCACATACTTAAGGTTACTGCAGCAGTGATCATGTGAATATTTACTGTTATGGTAACTGTGTGGCAGTTGTGTTGTCTATTTGAAAAGTGAATAAATCTCAGAATTATTTTTTCAGCTCTCCAAGTCATGCTGAGTTGCGGGGGATGGGTAATGCAAAAAGTGGAAATGTATGATGAAATCTAGGAATTAATGCATTAATCCCTATAGCTTTCCTTGCTTCAATGGTTTGTAAGTACAAGTCCCTGTGATTCTAATTAAGCTGATGTAGTACTTTATCAGCAAATATCTCTGGAGTATTTTGTAAAGGTAAATATTGATCAAGTCTAGTTTAAGGCCTAAATATTTATTTTAGGTAGTGCTGAAAGAGGATTAATACTTGGGTCAGTAATTTATGTATCTTGTACAGATTTTGGTCTTTGGGAGGGGTATCAGTAAGCATTACCATTTTAAATGTTTGTCTGAAAATAGCCAGGTGCAAGTCAGGCTAAATGTAATTGTAAATTGTTCTGTAAACATTAAGAAATTTTGTAGGTTCATAGGTAGGTACTGGCCATGTAGTCCAGGTGACCACTAAGGAGCCTAGCCCAATTTCCCAATTGCCTAGAGCACTGTCTGGTTAAGCTACTTGCTCAGAGTTGCACATTAGGCAAATGTAGGCTGATGGAGTAAAACCCCAGACTACAGGAAGCAGCTCATTAGTAGCTCAGACTTAATGCTCAGTGCTAACTGCTTACTTCATCTGTTTTTAATTTCTTCAAGTCTTTTGGGTTTCTAATGCCATGATGGGAATGGAATGGACCCCATTCCTAAGTCAAAGTATGATTAAACTTCATGAAATTAGTATTGTTTCAATCTTTGATATTAGCCAGAAGTGCTCTTCGCAGCACCTGCAGTGTTGCCAATAATGATTCCTTCTGCGATTTCATATGGAGTTACATGTATCGGTAACATATCTAAGTGCGATTGTAAATTCTTTTTTATAAGACCCATTGCTCCTACTACTGTTGGAACTGTCTGGGTATCCTTCCACATTGCCCTCATTTCTGCTTGCAAATCCTAGCATTTTATGATTTTGTATCTCTCTGTATATAAGGCACTGTAGTCACTGGGTGTAGCAATGTCAATGATCAATGCTACTTTTGTCTTCTTTTCATGGAGTACTACATCTGGTTTTCACACATCTATTCTTTGAACTGTTGGTAATGAGTGATCCCATGTGATATCAAATTCATCATTTTCTATGATGCGTTGTGGCCCATATTTCCACTGTTTTTCAGCTACTTAAATATTATAATGTTTGCACAATCCCCAATGTGACAGTCTTGCCACATTATTATGCCTTTCAGTAAACAGTCCTTCTGCCATTAGAATATCACAGCCAGCAATGAGATGTGCGACTGTTTCCAGTTCTGTTTTACAAAACCTACATTTGTCTGTTTCTCCCACATGCTCAATGGACTTTGTAAACCAACATATACATAGTCCACTATCTTGGGCCAACCTTTTATATTTTGGTTTAAATTCACCTCTCCTTAACCATTCCTGTGTTCTGTCTTGATCAACATGAGGTTGTTCTAAGAGTTTTCTGTACTTGCAACTATATTTATGCATTTTCCACATTTCTTGCCTTCTCGACTAATCCTTCACCTTATATTCTATCTTTTGTTTGTTGTCATATTCAGATGCTGCCTACTTTTTATGTACTTCTGGTTTGATTTCCATTCCCACTTGATGCCGATATGCTTCTGCTAAACTAAGCAGGGAGGTAATCTTACACTTATTCTCCTCATGTTTTAAAGCTTTCACTATGTTTGAGTCTTGTGAGGTCAGCAGATATGTATACAGCCCATGCTTTCTTCAGAACAGGGAATATATAGTTTTGGTAGACACTGATTTTTATAAATCATTTGATAAGCATGAAGCATCCTTCTTGTTTTCCTGTCCAACCGATCCAACACCTTTTGGGTCCAGTCAGTCACTCCAAAATTGTACATTAGGACAGGAAGAGCAAATTGGTTTATAGCTTGGACTTTGTTCCTAGATGTCAGTGCTGATTTCAGTATTAATTTTAGTCTTTAAGTTTTATTCACATTTGTTCATGTTTTATTGTTGATCCTTCTTCAAGTCCCAAGTATGTTTGCAGTCCCTCTTGCTCAAGTTCTCTTATATCACATTCCAGTCCCAGGCTGATATTTTCCTGGTGCTGCAACTTTCCTGATATAAAGGTTGCTTTTGCACATTTATCAAGACCAAATGACATTCATATATCATCTGAAAAAGTTTTGACCACTTGCAGTTTTGCTTTCAGTTCATCTGATGATCTGTACAGTTTTAAATCATCCACAAAAAGAAGATAAGAAGTCTTTCAACTTTGTTGTTTGCTGGGAGCCAAATTGTAGCCATGATCTAATCTGTTAAGTAGATAGCGTAATGGGTTAAGGGCAAGACAAGAGTTGTGGTGACAGAGTCACCCTGGACTATCCCCGTTTGAACTGTTATCCCTGGAACAATAATTTTTCCTTTATCATGGCCTAACTGCAGAGTGATTTGCTACTGTTTCATGGTCATTGTAATGTAATCTGTCACTGTAGGGTGTATCTTATACATTTTTAGCACTCTTTTATCCATGATTGTTGGATACTGTTAAATGCTTTTTTGTAGTCTGTCCATGCAATACTTAGAATTAGATTCTTCCCCTTTTTACAGTTTTCCATTATGGCTTTATTTAACAGCAATTGGTCCTTTGTTTCATGTGACTTTCTTTTGTTACCCTTTTGTTCTATTGCCACGATTGAGTTTTCTTGTAAATCATTAAAAACTCTGCCGGCATCATTTCCAGTGTATGTTTTATATGTCATTGGAAGGCAAGTTATTGGTCTGTAGTTTTTAGGATAGGTTGCAGGTTCCCTCTTAAGTTGAAATATTGTTTTCCCTGTTGTTAACCAGGTTGGGGTCTGTTCGGGGTGGACATATAAATAGTTTTTACTCATGGCTACATTTTCATGTAAAGATGCTAATACTTTTAGCCAGAAGTTAGATACTATATCTGGGCTTTGCATTTTCCATTTAGGAGTTTTTCTTTACTTTGTTTCAGTATCTCTGGCCGTTACGTCATCCCATTTCATATCCTGTACATTTTAAGTTCTTATTCTTTCTTTTACTACTGCTATCTATTCTATTTAGCATCCTTGTTATGTTCCATAGGATCTTTATAGATTGTTGTGTCTTTCTGCTTTTCCCGGTTAGGGGTCGCCACAGCGGAACTCCGGTCCGCTAATGATTGGCAGTAGATTTTTACGTGCCGAGTTGCCAGCCCTGACGCACAACCTTCAATGAAGGTACGCCCATTCATGCATGCATGTCTCCACACAGAAGACACTCTAGCTGAGAATCGAACAGGACAACGTCTTGCTGTGAGGCGACAACGCTACCGCAGCACCACCACCGCAGTTTCTCGAAAATGTATCTTTCTTCTTCTTTTGGCGGTGTTTCAGTACCTTTTGCCTTGTTTCCCAATTCTCTGTAAAACTTTTTAGGGTCATCAATAAATTGCTTATTGTGTACTTTTCCTTTATATTTATCAGCATATCTTCTAAGTTTTTCTGCCTGTGCAGATATTTCTAGTGTATTATTTGCGATAGTGCATGATAGAGCCTGATCTGTTCTGATAATGCACATTGCTTTTATCATGTCTATCTTTCTGAGAATTTTTATTGATCTGTTCCCTCTTCTGTACTCTTTGAACAGTGACACTTCCTGTCTTAATTGCTTTATAGTTTTCTTTATTCGATACATCCATGATGGTAATTGACTTCTCCCTTTCCTTTCCCTTACTGCCCTGGGTTTTTGTGATAAGACTTTTTCTGTTATTAATTTAGCTGCGCAATAATATGTTCTATTTACTTCTGTTATATCACATGAATTTCTATGAACAGTCCTAATTACTGTGTTCATTTTTTATCAAATGTGTAGCTTTTTTGGGTTTTATTGACTTTCTGTAGTCTATTAAAGAATGTAGTTAACATCTGGAAGACTTTTATTGTGTAATGACAACAGTAATCAGACAAGCACAGAACCTTGTGTGGTCATACTTTGTAAAAAAAATATTTTCTGAATAAATATTATTGACTAAAATTTGGATTGGTCTGTTGTGATAGCAGTTTGTAAACCATCACATAGCAGTATTGGACAATCTGTAGAGAGTTTTTGAAGGAGTAAGACATAATCTATACTTTCAAAAGCTCTTTTATGATCCGAGGAAAGCATACTGGTTTTAATTCTTTCTCCATATTAGTCAAAAATCTGTTTGGTTGATTGGCTGGTCAGTTGATTGAGAAGTAGATTGCAGTGATAGTGCTGTATTTTGGATCAAAGTCAAATTGCTTATTAGTGAGGATGCCGTATTTGTTACATAGTCTGATATTTGCTATAGACAATAATTTGGTAAAAAGGGCTTATGTTTGCTGTAGAGCAGTAGTCTTACAGAGGATGGAGAAGGTACAGGTAAAGGTCCTCTTAACAGGATTACTGGAAGTATGTGTGTAGACATTGGTGTTGTCTTCTGATGTTGAGATTTACACTGACTGAAGCAATGATGTAATTATGCATGTATGTTGCTTGCTTAGTGGATAATGGATTTTGGATTTTTGGGGCCTTTTAATTGTTTTCTTCCATATTTTACTGGAAGTCTTTGTGCCTAATAGTTTGTTAATATTTTGGTAGATAGTTACACCCTCAGGAAAAGTGCCTGGTTTCATTAGTGACCTAACATCAATTATACACTGCTGTAATTTACCAGTTAATGTGGAGTATTAAGGCTTTTAGCTGTTAACAAGTTGCTTCCTTTACCGAAGTACAGTGCTTATTTCCATCTCCACTTGCCACACAGTGCTCCCTGGTCACCTTTGAAAAGGCACTCTTTGTCTGCTTTGATGTTTAAAAAAAGTGAAGGCCCTTGTTTTCTGAGTTAACTTTGTGTAACTCAATTTAATATAATAACCTGGAACTTTCCTTTTGCTAGTTAATATGACTGAATTTCAGTTTTAACCCTGTTTCTTAGATTTTGTTATGATTCTCACTGTTCTCATTATATTTTTAAACTGTTATGAAGTACAGTTAACCCTTAATCAGTAATTATGCTTAACATTACAATTGTATCAAATCTTTCTTTTGCTAGTGTTTGCTTCACTCTGCTCCAATTAGTTTCAACATTATCATATAATATTGTTGAATCTCACACTCTATTTTGTTTTTGTTCATTCAGTTTGTGTTGACTTTGTGTATATAATAAATCCCTCCTACTTGTATAAATAAACAAGCTACTGTTTTGAGATCCCCCTTTAGTTTTATTGTACATACACCACAAAAGTTGTGTAAAAGAGTGAATGTCAATCTTGACACCACCTAACAGTGCTGCCTTTGCAGAACATTTGATGTCTTATCATTCAGTTTTACAGCATATGCTGTACTAAGCTGCTTCAGTATAGCAATAACCCACGCCTGGGTGTGGGTAATGCTGGATTTAGCCATGGTTGGCGTGGTCCAAACAAAGCCAACCGTGGGTAAATACAGCATTACCCACACCCAGAAGTGGGTTATTGCTATTATACCATGACATTATTTAAGAAAAGAAACTATTACTTTTCTTAATTAATGGCATAGTATAATGCCTGTTTGCTGCCCTTCCGCAGATGTCTGGCATCCGCGGCAGTTCTGATGTACTGCGTGCCTGCGCAGTACATCAGAGCTGTGGGCAAAAGCAATGGAGAAAGCAAGATCTCCGTTGCATTTTTAGTGTTCGCTATGTTAAATGGGTTTAACATAGCGAGACAGCATTAAAATAAACAGCGGACATGCCGGTTCCTTATTTTATTACTGTCTCGCTATGTTAAACTCATTTAACATAGCGAACATAAAAAAGCAACGGAGATCTTGCTTTCTCCGTTGCTTTATAAAACCTGTCTCGCTATGTTAAATGGGTTTAGCATGGCGAGACAGCTTTAAAATAAGCAGCGGAGATTTCCGTTGCTTACGTTCAAGCTGTTTCGATATGTTTAACCCATTTAACATAGCGAGACAATGTTTAAAGAGTTATACTAATGGAAAAAGTCCGGGCGACGGACCTTTTCCATTAGTATAACTCGATTTACAACGGGCACGCTGGCCAATCAGCGTGCACGTTTTGGAATAATAATGGGGGGTCATGGTATAATATGCATTTTTTCTCTATCGTTAGTAGAGGTGCTCATCTTTGTTGCCTGCCTTTAGTAGTAATCTCCTTAGGGTGGCACTCTTTGTGGTGCCTCTACCCCCTAAATTTTTTATAGCTCCATTGAAGCCCATACTGTTGAAGTATACTGATTTAATTTGCTTATGCATTCGCTTTTTCATTCACCATATCACCTTGAGAAATCAGTTTCTCTGACAATCAAGCTTATTCTGTGTAAACCACAGTGTAAGGAAGCACTGCCTGTTATAGTTAAATTTTGTTGAGATTGCTGTTAGTTTTACTGAAGTGGCCATCGGCTGCATTAATTTGTTTTCCTTTTGTTCCTACATCAGCCCATAAGTATATATTATCATTAATTTGCCTGGCAATGTGTGGTTATGTATTATTTTTGCACATCTCTGCACATTAAAGAGAGTAAGCTGCAAACTTGCTTTGCTGTTACTGTTTGTTTTATGTTTACTATTACTTTTTATTGGATAAGTGTTTTTCTCATTAACCAAATTTATTGTAATGCCTTATTTTATTGCCTGTTTTAGCTATATTATGTCAGTGATTAAATGCTTTGGCAAGTAAGCACTTTAATACATTTGAAACTGAAGTTGAAATAACACTGAAATTAAGAAAACAAAAGTTCATGGGTTATCCTTAGTGACACCTTTGCCATGTAGTTCTTACCCAGCAAACACTGAAGTAAAACTGATGTACTCTCATTTGTTTAAACTGCACCTACTTATTTATTGTTCATTCATGTTTGTTTGTTTACAGTGGTGCAATATCTGCTTATTTATTTTTTCATTTTGTATTTACTTATTGTGGAAACATCCCACCCCATGCACCTTCACTGAAAATGTACTTTAGGCCAGAGGGGCCAAAGAGTTATCAAAACATAAATATGCAAATAGTGTAAGTGGAAGCTGACTTTTATCCCAAACTTTTATGGCCTACCACCTGCTGCCTCACTGACAGGAGTAGGAATACAGGGAGGGGTATTCCTAGCCATCTGAAGAGAGTCTGAGAGTAGTGACTTTGTCTGTTGCTTGCCTTTGTGAGAATTCTTGGCAGTGAATGGACACACTAGATGGTTTCCATCAAGTACATTGAAAAGTGCATGTGCTGTAAGACTCAGTATCATTGCATATGGTGCATAACTTAGAATGCAGAAAACATTTGTGTTGGTATTGATTGTGAATGATGTTGACAGCATGTAGTGGACTATTGTTGGATCATTAGAATCCCCTTGCAGACTACTACCTGTAAAATTAAAACATGAGAATTGATGTCCTCTTCATTTCATTAACCAGTGGATATTGGTTCCAATCCTCAGAAACGATCGGCTGTTTTTTTCAGTTTGAGTTTAACTCGAGTTCCTCCCTCTACCCATAATGCCCCGCTCCCCCAAAGTACCTCAGATCTCGTTTGCAGCTCATTGCTTCAGCAGTGAGTTTGCCTGGCTCTTGAGCTTCCTTTGGTGAAAGTTAATTTGTTGGGTTCTTGTGAGTGCTTTTTCTTATATTCTTCCTCTTCTGTTTAAGACTTATAGTGTGCTTGTGGTAGTTACTTCTCTAGTTTAAAAGTAACTTGATTCTTTCACTTTTAGTCGGGTTTCTCTATGGCTTGTCCTCTCTCTCCCCCTCTTCTTTTCCAAAAAAAAAAAAAAAAACTTTTCTTTCTCCTTATTTTTCTCTTTAATGATGCCAGAGAAACCCCAAGGTTTTAAAAAAATGCACTTCCTGTGGACGGAAGATTCCCTTGTCTGAAGCCCACGGTGAATCTGTTTATTGCTTGGGGTCTTCTCATCTTGAGGCCTCTTGCATGATTTGTCAGGCCTTCCACCCCCCCCAGGCTCTGGTGGACAGGAGGAGTAAGCTGGAAGTTTCCTGTCTCCTTCCGCCATCTAGGAGGTACAGTCCATGTCAGGGGCTCAACCCACTCCTAAGAGGCCTAACCAGACCCAGGAGAGCAGGAAGTGCTCTCCCGCGTATTTGTCTTTGGAGCCACCTAAAACGGCTCTGAAGCTGTGGGACCCAAGTTGGCATTATGCTTGGTTCCGACCTTTTCTCCTCCTCCCTGGTCACCCTCCATTGTCGTGGAGCCGAGTGACTTGCCACTGGCTCCTACTATGTTGGCGCCCAGCTCAGCTCCAACATTACAGGTTCAGAGACCTTGGTCCTGATCTCCCAAGAGATCCTCAAGACCCCTGTCATCAGCATCTTCCAGGTCTTCCCAAAGCCTTTCCTACAAGGATGTTGGCAAAATGATGAGGCAATTCCTTGAGGCCCAGATTCAGATGGAATTGTTTCCTGTTCGTCCACATCTGGATCTATGAGAGGTTCACCAGTCTGACCATTGGCTCCTTCTCCAATCTACGCTTTGGTTTTGGAGTCTTCAGTGCCGTTGGCCTCTGGTGCTGATGTGTTGGCGTCGATAGAGATCTCCTCTTCACCTCCGACGGTTTCTCCAACCTTCTTGTCTCCAGTGGTTTTGATGTTGAGTGTGTCTCGGAGTCGTAGAGTCAAGGTCATTTTTGGGGGGATGACGTCAGCTCCAAAGCTTTCAGAGCCTTTGCTTCCCCTTGGAGCTTTGGCCTGTGATAGCTCTACACCACCTCCGCCTTCGTCTTGAGCTCTCAGTGAGGTGTCCACTGCAGTGGCTTCTGTCCCAGTGGAGCAGCTGTCGGTAGTTTAGAGCCCTTCAGCTTTCGAAGTGGTGGAGAGGGTTCTCTCCCATTCAGGGAGACCCTTGGCACTCTGTGACATGGTACCTGCCCCCACCCATACTGGTCTGGTGCCAGAGGCCCCCATTATGCTGTGTGGACAGCTGGTCTCCCAAAACCTCCACTCTCTCCCCATAATGGAATCTCAGGCATCTTCTGATACCCCCCTGGAGCTTCCCATCAATGAGGTCCCTCGGACGAGGCTGTGTAGAAGGAGGCACATTGATTTCCTATGGAATCAGTTACCATGGACACAGATTTTGAGGAAAAAGGATCCCCAAAGTCACCACCTGATGATGTCTCCTTTCAAGGCATTTTAGAAATCCTGTGCCAGAGGGATGGTTAGGCAGCCCAAAACCCTTCCCTGGAGGAATTGGTGTTGTGGGAGGATTTAGGGTCCGGCCCGTCAACTACCTGGGTGTCCACCCCCAGCCAACGCACTGATCTAGCTGGTATCTTCCAGGGCTTGGAAGGAACTGGACACAGTAGAGCCAATCCTAAAACGAGCGGACAAGATTCTCAGTGTCCCCGCAGATAAGTTCTTTTGGGTCATGGGTATCTCTGTAGATGCCATGATTATTGCAGCCACCACCAGGAAGGAGCCTGCCCAGGAGGGCTCCTCTTTCCATCTCCCAAAGAGAGAATCTTGGGCATTGGACAGATTTGGCAAAAGGGTTTACACCTCTTCCACATTAACCTTGAGTGTGTCAAACTACTTGTCTCAATTTACGAGGCTACAAAGTGACTTAATAAAGGAACTTTCTAGCTTGATCCCAGGGTCCATGTCCACTGAGGATCAGAAAACATTTTCCTCCATACTGGCTACCCTACAGTCACTAGCCAGGGTCGTCCATGAGATTGATTTCCCGTGCTGTAGAGGTACCTCAAGGGCTGCCGGTTCGGGCAGTGCCATGAGGCATCATGCTTAGATGAGGCTGTGCAGTTTTGCAGAGGCTTTCAAACAAGCTTTTATTAACATCCCCCATGACAGCTCCACCTTGTTTGGACCAACTGTTCATGAGACTCTCTCCCGGAGTGAGAAGGATGGAAAGACCTTGTCTGCTGTCGGAATATGTTTCTCTACCCCACAAAGGACATTTTTCAAGAACCAGCGTGGGGTAAGAAAATCTGGTTTTGAAATTCGCACAGTCAGGGAAAATTTTCCCCCGGGGGAAAGGGGGAATAATCAAAATGGAAGACACCACTCATGCGGCTAAGGGGGTCAACAAAATCAGGGGTTGCAGGAAACCTCTTAGGACAAGCCCTTCCAGTGATCCTGACTGTCCTCCTCTGGAGGCAGTCGGGGGGGGGGTGATTCTCCTGGCACCCAGAAGCTTGGGATGCAATCACAAGTGACAAATGGGTCCTAAGGATCATATCTAGGGGGATACTTCATTCCCTTTCTGGAAATTCCCAAGAAGAACATTACCTCCCTGATGTTTCACCCAGTCAGAGGGAGGACGTGGCCCATGAAATAGAAAAGCTTTTGCAAAAAAGAGTCTTCCAAGAGAAGAGCCCCCCCAATCAATTTAGATTGGGCTTTTACTCCAGATTCTTTTTAGTACTCAAAAAGACAGGGGACTTGAGACCTATTCTGGATCTGACCTCTCTGAACAAATTGATAAAGCACATGAAGTTCAGGATGGTCACAATCCAGCCCATCCTGCCTCTCTTGAAGGCTGATGAATGGATGTGCTCTGTGGTCCTGAAGGACGTGACGTGTACTACCATATAAAAATGGACAGATGCTTCAGGCAATTCCTACGATGTTCATCGTGTTTCACTGTTGCAGTCATTACACTTGGGTTATCCTGCTTGCTGGCTACCCGCAGTCGGCCTGAATTCCAAAGTCTTGGTCAGGCGTCAGTTGCTGTCACCTCTTCCCTGACATCAGTGCGCCAGGGGTATAAAAGATGCAGCTGACGCCATTTTCTTCAGTCTTTCTTGCTGCGCAGTGCCCAAAGCAAAACAAATTCGCAAGTGCCGGTCGGCCGACTCCTGAGATTTTCGAAATTGAATTTCAGATCCGAAGTCTTCTATAAAGCTAAGTACTCCGTTGGGGAAGCTTTTTTATTGCTCCAGACCGATGTCAGAAAAAGTTAACAATTGTATTTCTTGTGGGAAGCAAATACCTCATAAGGATTTTCACTCTTACTGTATTCCTTGCCTAGGCCCTGACCACGACATTGCTAGTTGTCGGTTTTGTGCTAGATTTAACCAACACACTATTAAGCGTCGGTACGATTTTGCTTTTCATTACTTTGGCCGAAGGTTTAACTACATAATGCCGTTGGAACAGCCGACGACCGGAGTTCATAAATGCGCAAAGAAAAAGAAAAAGACAGGCATCCAAGGTCCTAAACCGACGATGAAGCCTCTTCTAGGCCAGTCGCCGGTTCGCCGGTTCTCAGTGATGCGCTTTCGCAGCTCCTGACACCCGCTACCTCAGAGCCACAGGCCGCCTCCGACTCCCACGTGGAGACAGCTAGGCCTCTGGATATTGAAGGTATTGGGCCTTCGGAAACTAATCCCTCAGATGGGTCCGGAGCCGCTGAGCAGGCATCGGCTTCTGAGGGTGTTTTCAGACCTACACAGCTTTATATCAAGCCAACTTCAGCATCAAAGACAAAGACTAAAACAGTTTTAAAGACAAGAAAACAAGTACAGCATTATCCAGGACAGACTTCCATGCCCAAGAAACAGATGCTCAAAATTGCTGAAGACCTAATTACTTTGATCAGGGGCTCCCATCCCATCCCCCACCTGATGAGAGGCCTAGGCAAGACACTGAATATGATTCCTTTGATCAGGTTTCCATTTCCTCTGACTCCTCTTCAGAACAGGGATACTCTATTCCTCCCTATGAGGATTCTGATGCTGAAGAATCTATTCCTTCAGCTTCTCCTCCTGAAGATTATTCATTTGGGGAACCTTGCATACCATGAGGGAGCATTTCCACTGGTAGAGCCAAGATTATTCAGGTTCTAAGAAAAGGCTCAGAGACTTTCTTTTACTTCCTCAGCACAGACCTCTTGCTATTCCTCCTGTTCTAGACATTGTAGATGTCTTTTCGGAGTCCAGCCTGTCTTCTGACTCTTTACCTCCTGCACCTGTTAAGCCAGACAGATACTACAGGGTTCCAGATTCTCATAAATTCCTATATAAGAACCCTGCTGCTGACCCAGAAACTATTTCACAGGGTCCCAAAGGGGTCAAAGCTGCTACTGCAAAAAACCCTGCCCCTCAGGTAGAGATTCTAGGGCACTGGACAGATGGGGAAAAAAGTTTACACTTCTGCTACCTTGGCTGTAAGGGCTTTAAATTGTCAGTTTCATATGCTTAAATATCAGCAATATTTAATGTCTCTGTTAAAACAGAAAATGTCGACAAATTCTGAATGTGCTGGGAACAAGGAATTGCAGGAATTATTGCATGCAGCTGAACAAGTGGGAAAACATACTTTCCAATGTGGTTATGATTCACTGGAGGCCTCTTGCAGGGCCGCTGTAACAGGCTCGGTCATTAGAAGGCATGCTTGGTTAAAAGAACAGACTCTGCCTGATCATGTTAAAGCAAAATTATTGGACGCTCCATTAGAGCACGATACTTTGTTTGGTGTTAGGCAGAAGAGGTGTTGAAGAAAATGGAGGATAAAGCTAAATCTATGCAGACAGTGAAGGATTTCTTACAGGTGCAGCCACCCAGATTTAGCAGGAACTGGCCTTCTAAAAACTGGTCCTTTCCCGTGTCTGACAGGCCACAAAGAGGCAGATACAGATGCCCTAGAGGCAGACAACAGCCCCAGGGCTCATACAGGCCCAAACAGTGTGGTGCTTCTACCTCCAAAAGCGGAGAAGACAAATCACAGCCATATAGGAAACGGTCCCAATGACTTCCCTCTGCCAATGTCAAGTATTTATCTTTTGGGAGCACCCTTAGGGGGAAAGCTAGCACTTTTTTCACAAAATTGGCACATGATTACCCAGGACAAATGGGTTTTAAATGTAATCTGTCAGGGCTACAGGTTCCACTTTCACACCCTTCCAAAGGCAAAAGGTATGCCGGACCTGCCACACAATCAGTGGGCAGAGGCACAAAACCAAGTTTCATCCCTCATGGACATGAGGGCTATTCAGCCAGTGCCACAACAAGAGCAGGGACAAGGATTTTACTCAAGACTTTTCTTAGTACCAAGAAAGGACAAAGCATGGAGATCGATTCTGGACCTGTCTATTCTAAATACTTTTCTGGACGTTCCGAAATTCAAAATGTTGACTCTGCAGCAGCTTCTGCCCATGCTGGGCAAAAAGGCTTGGCTTGTAACTTTGGACCTCAAAGAGGCATACCTGCATGTCCCAATCAGACAATCTTGCAGAAGATACCTCAGATTCATAGCTGGCTGAAAGCGCTACCAATTCTCTGCACTGCCCTTTGGCTTATCTACTGCGCCCAGGGTCTTCACAAAATGCCTGGCACCAGTAATTTCATTTTGCAGACAAAAAGGAATTCAAATATATCCCTACTTGGACAACTGCCTTACTCAAGCAGAGACCAAAGACATTCTACTAAAGCATCTGACGTTTGTAAAAAGATTACTAATTTGCCTAGGGTACACAGTAAATGCAAATAAATCAAAACTAGTACCCTGTCAAGAGATAATATTCCTGGGTGCAAGCTTAAATACAACTGCCCAGATGGCTTATCTCACACCAGACAAACAGAGGCATCTGACTTCTTACTTCGAAAACATGGCAACAAAGACCCAGTTATCTGCAAGAAAAATTCTGCAGGCTCTGGGCTACATGGCCTCCTGCATTCTGCTAACTCCATATGCAAGACTGCATATGAGAAAACTACAACGGTACCTAAAAAGTGTTTGGACTCAACATTGCCACAGCCTGGAATCATTACTTACCCTCATTCTTTGCCTACAACAGGAGTTTCGATGGTGGACACAGGCCCGTCACCACAACAAGGGACAGCCATTCACTTTACCCACAGCCAGGCAAACACTAACAACAGATGCATCAGATTATGCCAGGGGGCCCACATGGCAGGAAAATGTATTCAGGGCACATGGCCCCCAAGCCAAAGGCATCTACACATCAATCAAAAAGAGATGCTAGCTGTACAAAATGCCCTGACAGCCTTCAAGGACCTACTTCATCCAGGACAGCTGCTGATAAAGACGGACAACACCACAGTCATGTGGTACATAAACAAACAGGGGGGCACACATTCTTACCCCCTCTGCAGACAAGCCATGATTTTGTGGAACACAGCATTGACTTACCAAGTACACATGCAAGCACAATTCCTGCCAGGAAATACAAATGCTCTGGCAGACGAACTAAGCAGAAACCTCATGGACCCTCACGAGTGGAAACTAGATCCACAAATCTTCAGCATGATAACAAGGAAATGGGGATGCCCAGACATAGATCTTTTTGCCTCCCCTCACAACTGCCAACTTCAGAGATTCTGCACAAGGACCTATCCACAACATGGTAAATCAGTGCCTAAGGGCATTAGACCACATTCTACCAGGGCAGCAGCCACCTCAGCAGCCTTCCTCAGAGGAGTACCAACCATGGATATTTTGGAGGCTGCAACTTGGACTTCGGTGCACACTTTTACTAAGCACTACCACTTGCCTCTTTACTCTAAATCCAGAGCAGGCTTTGCCACTGCAGTCTTGCAGGGCCTTATAGCTACTCCTAATTCTATTTAGACCCAGCCGCCCAACCTCAGCTTTGGGATTCATCCCAAGTGTAATGGCTGCAACAGTGAAACACGATGAATATAGTACAATTGTGTACCTACCATAAATGTAGATGTTTGATTGTATTCACTGTTGCAGTCCAGGTTACCCACCATCCCCCTTTCTTTGCTGGGACTTATCTGTACTTCTCTATCCTATACAACCTATGTGGTGTATTTGCTTGTAGATGAAGGTATTGTTTATTTTAGTGCATGCTTTTATTAGCAATGTTTTTTAGCCTACCCTTTTGGGGGCACCTGACATCTGGGGCAAGAAAAACTAAAGAAAATGGTGTCAGCTGCATCTTTTATAACCCTGGTGCACTGACGTCAGGGAAGAGGCGACAGCAACCGACGCCGGACCAAGACTTTGGAATTCAGGCCGACTGCGGGTAGCCTGCCAGCAGGATAACCCAAATGTAATGACTGCAACAGTGAATACATTTGAAAATCTACATTTATGGTAGGTACACAACTGTACTTTTCATGCTGGGAGCCAGTCATTTCCAGTACAGGTAACTCCCAATGTTCATCATGCTATGCTGCTGCAGTCATCACACTTGGGTTATCCTGCCGTCAGGCGGTCCCGCAGTCGGCCAGAATTCCAAAGCCTTGGTCCAGCGTCGGTTGTCGTCGCTTCTTCTCTGACGTCAGTGCGGCAGGGGTATAAAAGAGGCAGCCGACGCAATTTTCTTCAGTCTTTCTTGCCGCGCGGTGCCCGAAGCAGAAGCAGTTCGCAAGTGCCGGTTGGCCAGCTCCTGAGATTTCTGAACAGAATTTCAGCCGAAGTCTTCTTTAAAGCTAAGTACCCCATTGGGGAAACTTTTCTTGCCTCAGTCCGATGTCAGACAAAGTTAATAATTGTATTACTTGTGGGAAGCAAATACCTCATAAGGAGTTTGTGGAAAAATACTGAAGTTCAACATATTTTGTATTCTGTATATAAAGGGTTAAGCAGAAAAATGTTCACTGCGTGCAAACTGAAATGTACTGGAATATGTTGATCACTGAGGAATGCAGAAGTTAATCTTAAACTGCTGATAAGGAAGTTAATGTTGCAAGAATAACTGTGGTACTAGCTGGTAAAAACAAGTAATCAAACTATCGCTTTCTGATGAATGTTCTGTGTGCTACGTGTGTGCACGTGCAGAAGGGTCTATAAAAGCAGAACTCAAAGTACAAGTAGCCAGACTGTTGGCATACTACTGTCATGTAGCAGGTCTCCATGCATGTAAAATAAAGCTGTTTTACTTGCTTACAAGAACTTGGTGTGATTCTTCCAGAATATGTTAGAAGAGTAAAATCTTTCGACATAACTGGCGCCCAACGTTGGGGCGGCCCCTACACGGCGTGAATCGAACAAAGAGAGGCTGAAAACTTGCGCAGGTGGAGAGAGATCAGGCTCTCCTCGAACGAAAGACCTCCGACTGAAACAGGTCGAAATTAGAGGCCAGTCACTCTTTCCAGATTCAATCCGTGAGGTGGCAGCGAAACAGGGCGGAGGAATCACAAAGGTAAGCAAAACGTTATTTTTTGTTTTTGATTGGAATTTTTGTCTAAATTTTAAGGGACTAGTCAAGGGAGAAATTTAATTTTCTCAAGTATAAGGAGTATATGTGAATAGATTCCATATACAAGAGATCTCAGGAACAGGAATAGTTTCTCGTAAGAGAAATGGGAACAGGAACCAGTTGCGCCAAAGGCGACGACAAAACTGAAGATGAAAAGTTTGTTTGATTTACATCCAAAGAACGTAAAATATTTAGATAAATGGAAAAAAGATCATGGGTTTAGTGGATGTTTAAATAAGTCAGAATGTCAAAATCTAGTAAGATTACTGCGCAAACAGGCAGGAAATAAGACAAGGAATCAAAAGAAGGTGGGGTTTCCCCAGGCACAGAAATGGCTGGAGGAAGCAAATAAGAGACATAGGGAACAAAATTCGAAAAAAGGGTGTGGTAATTCAAGTAAAAAAGATGTGTACTTCATTCAGAAGGAAGATAATGAAATTTCCACAGTCAGTCGTAGTCACCAGAATCCCTCGACCCCTCCCATCCAGCATCCAGACCCTGCACATGTTATCGAGGTGCCCCCTGACCAGGACCCACCACAATACCAGGCTTCGGTGGGTGACCCCCCCCGCCAAGTATTATATTACAGAGAGAGCCCGCCAACACTCTTGACTTACGCAGCGAAAGTATTAGGAGAGGAGGGCACTGGAAACTTAAGGAAAAGGTAGATCAGGAAGGAGAGGAATACCCGCTGATAGAAGTGGCAAATTCTCAAGCAGGGCAGAAGGCGAGGGTCCTACAATATTGGTCTACCGACCGTGGACCCGTGATGACATCCGAAAAGCGGTAGAGGGGATTCCCCATCCGAAAGTAGATATGCGTAAATTCCGTACAGACGTAGGGGGCATGAGAATGAGTTATAGATTAAACGCTGTAGAATTTGAACAAGTAATAAGGCAAATCCTAGGACCAGATTGGCACCTTATTTGCAGAAATTGGGACCCCCTGCTACCAGGGGAAGGAGGAGCCTTGCCTTTTAACTCCGAAGTGTGTAGAACCAGAATAAAGACTCTCTTAGATAAAATAGAAGAACATTGGAAGCCCAAGGCAGATTGGACTTGCATTAATCAATGCATTCAATCAGATGACGAAACCGTAGACAGTTATCTACATCGTCTCACACAATGTTTTGATGCTCATAGTGGGTTGATTAAGGTAGAAAATCAGGAAAATGACTCGCCCTATGAACAGCAATTGAAAAATGCATTCCTAAAGGGCTGCAAGACAGCCATTGGTAACTTTATACAAAAGCATATGATCACACACAGGACAGCGCGTCTGCAGCCCCTTATGGAGTATGCTAGACATGCTGAGAAATACCTGAAGGAAAAAAAAGATAAACAAGCTCAGACTTTTACAGTTAGTGCAGATGGAACTTTAATGTTAGTTCAAGGTTCCGCGAACCGCGGAAGAGGGCATGGCAGGGGAAGAGGACTAGGACGGGGAGGCGTAAGTCATTCCGAGGATTTCAAAGGTAGGCAAAAGAGGGGGGAATGTTTTAAGTGTGGTAAGAAGGGACATTTCGCCAGAGATTGCAGAGGACCGGAGAAACCGATGGCTGCTTCCGGTGGTACCACATGACTATATGACGGTCAGAAAGACGTAGATGGAGGGTATGAGGAAGAAGAAGAAATTGAGAATGGGGAAGTAGGTACAAGTGAAGACGATGGGTGGGGACAGGAAATGGCAGAAAATGAGGCATATCAAATGGTAAAGCTAACAGCACTAGCATCAACTATGCAATTGGAATCCCAACCAGTGATCACTTTGCAAGTTGAGGGCCGAGACATAGAATGCCTTTGTGACTCAGGGGCTTCACGAACGTTAGTCAGAAGTACTGCCATATCATCCGATGTTACTTCGGATGAATATGTGCTTGTAAAAGCAGCAAATGGTCGTAGTTACAAAGAGCCATTGTCCAAACCTCTGTGGTTTACCGACCCAGAGACGAACCAAACCATACGGTTCCGAGTAATAATTTCAAAAATATGCCCAGTAAATTTACTAGTAAGAGATTTAATGCAAGTGTTCGGCATAGCAGCCATCCCAACCTCCACTGGGATGGTGGCAAGGAGAATTGAACCAAATAGTGCAATGCTATTAGAGGGGCAGGGAGATCTACATTACTGGTATAGTAATGATTTGATAGAGACAGGCCCCCAGAGTGTAGTGACGGATCTTACAAATTTGGCATTAAGCAAATACAGAATAAAAAGTCCGAAGGTGTCAGATCCCTTACATTGCACGATGTATTACAGAAGATGTGCCGGACCTGATTTAGAATACGAAAAGAAATTTCTTAGTTTTAAAGTCACCAAACTAGTATTGCATAGCCTTTTTTGGGACACACTAGGTAATTCTGCAGTCACATGTAGCCTTACAAGGGATATGCAGCTGCTGTATAAGAATGAATTAACCACACATATTTCAGTCATGGAGGGTGAAGAAATGTCATGGTACCTCGTGGGTAAGAAAATAACTGAATGGGTAGGATGGACACCAGAACAGTTGGCAGGTAACGGCGTTCAGGTTCAAAAACTTAACTGGGTTACACAAGCCAGACCGACCGTGCACCTCTGGGAAGACGAACCGATACAATCCCCTGGGACATTATGACTATGTCTCCTTACCCCCATGGAGGAATCTCAATTGCAGACGATTCCAAACTCATTATGGTCACAGGGTCAGCACGATATCAGACTGATTAGAACGGCAGGACAGGTAAAGATTACACCCAAGTCAGAATTTAGACCTCATAAACAGCAGTATCCCTTGAGCAGAAAGACAGAGGAGGGCATTTTACCGGTAATCACAGCACTTTTGAAAGCTGGAGTATTAATTCCGTGCACAGACTCACCGTGTAATACGCCCTTATTTCCAGTAAAAAAACTGGATGGGACATGGAGGATGGTACAAGACTTACAGGCAATAAATGCCGCGGTGGTACCTCGGGCCCCCATGGTCCCGGATCCGTCTATTCTGCTGAACGATATCCTTCCAACGGATAACTACTTTTCTGTAATTGATATCAGTAATGCCTTTTTCTCCATTCCCTTGCAGGAAGATAGTAGATTTTGGTTTGCATTTACATTTATGGGCAAGCGTTATACCTATACCAGGTTACCGCAGGGATACTGCGAAAGTCCGACCATCTTCTCACAAGAGATGTCCACCAATTTGGCTCAGTTCCAACCCGCCCAAGGGTGCCACCTACTGCTGTATGTGGATGATATCCTCCTGGCCGCGACTACGGAAGAACTCTGTAAGTCCGAGACTATTCGACTACTACACTTTCTGGCACACGAAGGACATAAGGTAAATAAGTCTAAGTTACAATTTTGTAAATTAGAAGTACGTTACCTGGGTTATACTATCTCTGGGAAGGGCAAGCGATTAGATGACAGTAGAAAGAATGCTATTTTACAAGCCCCCATGCCAACTACAAAAAAGGAAATGATGTCCTTTTTAGGCATTACGAACTTCTGTCGTAGTTGGATTCCCAACTATGCCGAAGAAGTGCACCCGCTATCAGACTTAATTTTTGCAATACCGATGGTGGCAAAAGATTTGCTGCACTGGACAGACAAGGCAGTACAATCATTCACTAGAATCAAGCAACTGATAGCTGGGTCAGCGACATTGGGGTTTCCAGATTACAGTAAGACCTTTATACAGACTGTAGATTGCAAGCAGGGATTTATGACATCTGTTTTAATGCAAATGTATGGAGATAAGTTAAGACCATTGGCATTTTACTCTAGCAAATTAGACTCAGTAGCACGAGCATTACCACACTGTGTGCAAGCAGTAATTGCAGCTGCCCTGGTGGTACAAGCATCTGCCACGTTGGTATTGTTCCATGATCTTACGTTAAAAGTCCCGCACTCCGTAGCAGTCATCCTTCTGCAGGACAAGTTAACATTTCTGTCACCTAGCAGACATTTATCTTGTATGACTACGCTGTTATCACAGCCACACATGACAGTTGAGAGATGCACTACCTTAAATCCAGCGACATTGCTACCCGTTGCTGAAGACGGTATCCCGCATGTATGTTTAGATCTCATACATTCTAAAGTTCTACCAAGACCGGATCTTAAAGATCAACCCTTACTACATGCGGACTGGACACTGTTTGTAGATGGGTCAGCACGCAAAACAGAAACAGGCACCACGCAGGTAGGGTATGCAGTTACTACTGCAACTCAGATAATAGAGGCAAGACCACTCCCCGGGAACTTATCCGCTCAAGCAGCGGAACTGATTGCTGTGACAAGGGCATGTCTCCTTTCGGAGGACAGGAATGTCACTATCTATACGGATAGTCAATATGCTTTCTCTACGGTACATGTGTTTGCTCAGCAATGGAAAAATAGGGGGATGGTTACAACCTCGGGAAAAGATATCATGCACAAAGAACTAATCCTTGAATTACTCCAAGCCGTCCAATGGCCACGGGGTTTGGCCATCTGTAAATGCGCTGCTCATACCCGTGCTAAGGACCCGGTATCACTTGGTAATGCCCTAGCAGACAAAGCAGCCAAAGAGGCAGCTATGTCCAGTACCTTTTCACTTGAAACCACACCTACAGAATTACAACCAACAGATAAGTTTGATTTACAAACCTTACAAGTCATGCAGGAACTTAGCACAGTACAGGAAAAACAACGCTGGACTTGGTATGGTGTTAGACAGAACAAAGGAATCTATGTGGGACCAGATAATAAATATGTTTTGCCTACTAATCTTTTTAGGTATGCAGCACTAGTCGTGCATGGCCCTTCCCATCTGGGCCCTGCAGCTATGGTTAGAATTATCCACCTTACCTTTTGGACCAAGGGTTTCATTGCATATGCAAAACGTTTTTGTCTATCCTGCATAGTATGTGCTAAATACCATGGGGGAGGGGTCAGAGTTGCCCCGGCTTCATTTCCCACACCCCCCCCTATCCATTTCATACAATATGTATGGACTTCATCGAATTGACCCCGGCACAACTAAAGAAGTTTGTTTTAGTGATAGTAGATGCATTTACTAAGTGGGTTGAGGCTTTTCCGGTGACACATCCGGATGCTCAAACAGTGGCTAAAATTTTGGTCAATCACATCGTCCCGCACTTTGGACTTCCTACACGCATCTACTCTGACAACGGCACGCATTTTGTCAATCACATCATTCAAAAACTGTCTACAGTTTTCCAAATTGAATTGAAACACCATTGTGCCTACCACCCACAGTCAGCAGGGTTGGTGGAACGCCACAACGGCATTCTAAAAGGCAAGTTGAGAAAACTCATGGCGAGACACATCAGTCTTGGATTACCTGTCTACCTCTAGCCCTCCTTTCCATGCGGACAACTCCCACCTCAAAAGGAGTCACCCCATTTGAGTTATTGTACGGAGACGTGATACGTCCGCAGTGGCAAAACTTGTTGCCTGCGGAACGTGAGGGGGATGAGGAGATAGCAGATTACATGAGAAAAATGCTGACCAATACTAACAGCTGTTTAACGAATGATTATTTTTCAGGTTCAAGAGACGACAAAATCACGGAAATAAGACCCGGCGACTGGGTCTGGGTCAAGATCATTAAGCGCAAGAACTGGGCATCCCCCAAATGGGAGGGCCCCTACCAGGTGTTGATCGCAACTCCAATGGCAGTTCGGATTAAAGAAAGGTCCTCATGGATCCACCTAACGCATTGTAAAATTGTAAAACATTTTAAGTTAGATAAAAACTTGAATCCCCGTGAGGAACAAACAGACAGCAGTAACCATGAAGGACAATAATGAGAATAAGAGAAAATGGTTCTATTGCAATATTTTATTGTTTATAACTATTGTGATTGTAATATTTCTGTTTTGGCCATTTCTGTTTTTTAATGAAGCTAGCCATTCAAAAACAGACAAACACACCAGCTGGCATCCAAACTTTAATACATATCAAGCGATTAAATATGCATATGCATCCTCAATGAATGTCTCAAATTGTTGGGTATGTACTGCAATACCTACTGTACATAGTGGCTTAATGTTAGGGACAGCCCTCTGGGAACAAATGATACTTGGAATAATTTGTTGTTTGAAACCACAGAAGTACCACTGAGAGACAAGGTGGCTGCCTCTTCTGGGGCCAAAACGGAACAGTGTGTTTTCAAAAGATTGGAAAAGTTAAGGTGGGGCTGAGCCAATGTAATTTGACAATAGTTCATAATTGTACCCTAGAAGGGCAGTGTGAGACCAAGTTTGGAGCTATAAAAAAAGACATCAATGTAAACGATACTAGTTTTGATGTAAAAATGCTGTATGTATATGGCCTGTTATTTAAGGGGCTAAAGCCAAATGGGAGTTATGAATTTCCAACCAATATTACCCTCAAAACGAATGATTGTTATTTTATTTGTGGTAGGAAAGCATATAAATGGTTACCATATGGCTGGTCAGGAAGTTGTTTTTTGGGATATCTGATACCAGCTATCAGACATGTGAATGCATTACCTCAAGGTAAAATACGAAATGCACGTTCTCTTAATAAACCTATTAATCCCGTAGGTAACATTGATGCATCATGGATTTATCACCATGACTTGGCACACGTCAGCAGCAAAGGACTCTCACATATGGACCTAGGTGATGATGTAATTGCTTGGGCTGGTATTTTGCCAGCGTATGGGACAGTAAAATCCATCTGGGAACTGAGAAAACTGTCAAAACTGTTAGAGACTCTGAGTAATGCGACATTTTCAGTGCTAGAATTGGTGATGGACGAATTAACGGCGATGAGAACAGTAGTGTTGCAGAACCGTATGGTGCTCGATTTCACCCGAGCGGCGAAGAGAGGTACTTGCGCTCTCATACACGAGGAGTGCTGCTCGTTCATTCCTGATAACGAGCATGAAATCCAGAGTCATCTTGAAATAATTCAACAAGTTTCTGAACTGACTAAACCTTGTCCAAACCCCTTGACTGACTTTTTCCAAAACCTGTTTGGAAACTGGGGTTCTGTGTTAATGAATATCTTAATTGCTGTATGTGTTGGTGCAGTCATATTTTTGCTGCTTGGCTGCTGTTGCATACCATGTATCAAAATGATAATATCGAAGGTTATCTCTGCCAGTGCTACAAAAGCATATTTTTCTGATTATGAGAAGGTATAAAACGTATCTGGGATTGTGTAAAATAAACAGTATACAAAATGTAAGGGGGGAAATGTGGAAAAATACTGAAGTTCAACATATTTTGTATTCTGTATATAAAGGGTTAAGCAGAAAAATGTTCACTGCGTGCAAACTGAAATGTTCTGGAATATGTTGATCACTGAGGAATGCAGAAGTTAATCTTAAACTGCTGATAAGAAAGTTAATGTTGCAAGAATAACTGTGGTACTAGCTGGTAAAAACAAGTAATCAAACTATCACTTTCTGATGAATGTTCTGTGTGCTACGTGTGTGTACGTGCAGAAGGGTCTATAAAAGCAGAACTCAAAGTACAAGTAGCCAGACTGCTGGCATACTACTATCATGTAGCAGGTCTCCATGCATGTAAAATAAAGCTGTTTTACTTGCTTACAAGAACTTGGTGTAATTCTTCCAGAATATGTTAGAAGAGTAAAATCTTTCGACAGAGTTCCATTCCTGTTGTATTCCTTGCCTAGGCCCAGACCACGACGTCTCTGGTTGTCGGTTTTGCACTAGGTTCAATAAACGCACTATCAAGCATCAAGCTGATATCGCCCGACATTATTTTGGTAGAAGATTCTATTATATTATGTCGTCGGAGCATCCGACAACAGCTATGTACAAAAAATGCAAGGGCAAAGACAGGCAGCCTAGGCCTAGACAAGATACCGAGGTCTCGGTTAGGCCTGCCGCCAGATCCCCGGTACTCGGTGAGGTGCCTACGCAGCCCCTGACTACCGCGGATTCAGAATATTCGACTACCTCTCAGAGACTACCGGGCCTCTGGAGCCCGATCCTCCTCAACAGGCGGACGCCAGCACGGCTGGCGACCCGGATACTAGAGACAGACCTTCAGCTTCCGAAGGTGTATTTAAACCGACGACTCTCTCGGTTAAGTCCTACGCTAAGCTAAAAGCGATAACTAAAGTTAAAAAAACGGGTCCACAGACTACCTCGCAGGCCCCTATGCCTAAAAAACAGATGCTCAAAATGGCGGAGGACCTGATCACCCTTATCAGAGGTTCACAACCGCCTCCTGACAAAAGGCCTAGACTGAAGGAAGAATACCCTCCTTCTGACCAGGAATCCATTTCCTCAGCAGGCTCAGAGGAACAGGATTACCCCTTCCCTTCTTATGAAGACTCTGATGCAGAAGAGTCTATCCCCTCTGTTTCTCCTCCTGAAGACTTTTCTTTTGGAGAAACTCTGCACACCATGAGAGAGCATTTCCACTGGGAAGGCCAACATTATTCTGATTCCAAGAAAAGACTCCGGGAGTTTCTTTTTCTTCCTCAACATAGACCCCTAGCTATTCCACCAGTCTTAGACATTCTGGATGATGTTTATAATGAATCTAGCCTAAATCCAGATTCTATACCACCAGCTCCAGTCAAGCCTGACAGATATTACAGAGTTCCTGACTCTCATAAGTTTTTGTATAAAAGCCCTCCAGCAGACCCAGAAACCATTTCCCAGGGTCCCAAGGGGGTTAAGGCCTCTACAGCAAAAAATCCTCTTCCTGCTGAAAGAGATTCCAGGGCATTAGAAAGATGGGGGAAAAAGGTGTACACGTCTGCCACTTTAGCCATGAGGGCATTAAACTGCCAATTCCACATGATTCAATATCAGCAGTACCTGCTTACTCAGTTAAAGCAGAAAATGAGCCCTCAAACAGATCAACCAGATTTCAAAGAGATACAAGATTTGTTGCATGCAGCAGAGCAGGTGGGAAAGCATACCCTACAATGTGGTTTTGATTCTTTGGCGGCCTCATGTAGAGCAGCTGTTACAGGATCTGTTATACGTAGGCATGCTTGGCTAAAAGAGCAAACTTTGCCAGAACATGTCAAAACAAAGCTACTGGATGCTCCACTACAAAGGGATGCATTATTTGGTGTCAAGGCAGAGGAGGTTTTAAAGAAAATGGAAGAAAAAGCAAAATCAATGCAAACAGTTAAAGATTTTTTGCAGGTACAACCTCCATGCTTCAGCAGAAACTGGCCATCAAAGAACTGGTCCTTTCCTGCTACAGACAGACCCCAAAGGGGCAGGTACAGACGCCCTAGGGGCAGAGGCCAGACACAAGGCCCCTTTAGACCTAGACAGTGGCAAACAACATCTCAAAGAGGGGGAGATGACAGATCTCAACCCTTCAGGAAGCAAACACAATGACTTTCCTCTTCACCTGCCAAGCAAGATTGCCCAGGCAGCACCTATAGGAGGAAAACTGACTCTTTTCGCACAAAACTGGCACATCATAACAAAGGACAAATGGGTTTTGGATATTATTACCCGAGGCTACAAATTTCACCTACACACTTTACCACGGATGAGAGGCATGCCAAATCTGCCAACAAACCAATGGGCAGAGGCACAAAGACAAGTTACAGCCCTCATGGACTTGAAAGCAATTCAGGAGGTACCCATCAAAGAGCAAGGTCAAGGTTTTTACTCACGACTGTTTCTTGTACCAAGAATGGACAAAGCCTGGAGACCCATCTTAGACCTTTCAATTCTAAACACTTATCCGGAGATTCCCAAATTCAAAATGCTCACTCTACAGCAACTTCTTCCCATGCTGGGCAAGGAGTCTTGACTGGTAATGTTGGACCTCCAAGAGGCATACCTGCATGTCCCTATCAGACAAGATTGGAGAAGATACCTCAGATTTTTGGCAGGTACAACGCATTATCAATTCTCTGCATTGCCCTTTGGCTTATCTACTGCGCCCAGAGTATTCATGAAATGCCTGGCATCAGTAATTGCATATTGCAGACAACAAGGGATTCAAATTTATCCATATCTGCACGACTGCCTGATCCAAGCGGACAGCAAAGACATCCTACTACAGCATCTGGCTTTTGTAACAAAATTGCTAAGTTGCCTAGGGTACACAATAAACAAAAAGAAGTAAAAGCTAATACCCTCACAAGAAATAATTTTCCTGGGTGCCAGCTTGGATACAACGACCCAGATGGCTTACCTCACGCCAGACAAGCAAGAACAACTGTCTCAATACTTCAAAAAGATGGCAACTTTTACCCGGCTCACTGCAAGGAAATTCCTGTAGGCATTGGGGTACATGGCATCCTGCATTCAACTAATTGCATATGCAAAGCTACATATGAGAAAGCTACAATGGTACCTGAAAAGTGTATGGTCCCAGCACAGGCGCAGCCTAGAAACAAGTATACCTCTCATTCCCTGCCTTCAAAAAGAGTTTCTCTGGTGGGCTCAAGCATTCCAAGCAAACAAGGGTCTCCCTTTTGTACTACCTCCAGCAAAGCAAACCTTGACAACAGATTCATCAGACTACGCCTGGGGTGCACATATGGCAGGACAATGCATACAGGGCAAATGGTCTGCAAACCAAAGGCATCTGCACATCAATCAAAAGGAGATGCTAGCTGTACAAAACGCACTAACAGCCTTCAAGGACTTTTTGCATCCGGACAACTTCTAATAAGGACAGACAACACCACAGTAATGTGGTACATAAACAAACAAGGAGGAACTCACTCCTACCCATTATGCAGGCAGGCAATGGCCTTGTGGAACACAGCATTAGCTTACCAAGTACAGTTGCAAGCACAATTCCTGCCAGGAAAGGAAAATTTATTGGCAGACGAATTTAGCAGAAATTTGACAGATCCTCACGAATAGAGACTACACCCACGAGTATTTGCAATGATAATTCAAACATGGGGCCCACCAGACATAGATCTGCTTGCCTCAACCAGCAATTGCCAACTACAAAAGTTTTGCACAAGGACTTATCCCCTGGCTAAAGTGGATGCCCTTTCATTCAGTTGGGCAGCATTGTCAGTCTACGCCTTCCCTCCTCTGCCTCTACTGACAAAGGTACTACTGAAAGTCAGATCAGACAGACCACATATGATCCTCATTGCTCCGGACTGGCCACGTCAGCACTGGTACCCGCTATTACGAAACCTGACTCACAGCCCTCCATGTATCTTACCTCAATTCCCCAAACTCTTAACTCAACAAAACTCTCAGATCCTTCACAGCCAACTCAGAACCTTAAACCTAGCTGCATGGAAGATACCTTAAATTACCAATCTACTCTCCTCTCAAAGGATGTCCTGAATGTCATTCTGGAGGCCCAGCACCAGAAAAACTTATTCAGACAAATGGAAACGTTTTTGTGCATGGAACCAGGCCAAGGGTCTAGATCCTGGCATCCCAAACATTCCACAAATACTCCAATATTTATCTGAGATGCTACACAAAGGACTTTCTTTTTCATCTATAAAGATCTATGCTTCAGCAATTTCAGCTCATTATGATACGGATCCTTCCATTTTCTCTCACCCTTTACTAAGGCAGTTTTTCAGAGGGGCAAAGAACATAAGACCCCCCCAGAAAACCACCAATTCCATCATGGGATCTAAATTTTGTCCTAGAAAAACTAACTCTTCCTCCTTTCGAACCTGCCTTTACAGCGGATCTACAACATTTATCATGGAAAACAACTCTACTAATGGCAATCACCTCAGCACGCAAGGTCTCAGAATTGCAGGCGCTTATGGCAGTGGAACCTTTCCTCATTTTCCATCAGGACAGAGTGTCTTTAAGAACCAACCCTTCCTTCATGCCAAAGGTAGTTTCCAGTGTGGCTCTCAATCAGACCATACACCTGCCCACCTTTTATCCTAACCCACAGAATAAAGGGGAAAAACTCCTTCACTCTTTGGACATTCACAGACAGCTACATTACTGTTTGGACAGGACAAAGACCTTCAGAAAATCTGACCAACTTTTTGTATCCTATGCAGCAGGGTCAGAGGGAAAACCTATTTCCAAACAAACCATCTCCAAATGGATAGCTCATTGTATCCGCTTTTGCTACTCTCACCATAGGAAACCAGTGCCTGCTAACATTAGGTCTCATTCTACCAGGGCTACAGCAACCTCAGCAGCTTTCCTCCGAGGAGTCCCAACAAAGGACATTCTGGAGGCAGCCACCTGGAGTTCAGTACACACCTTCACCAAACATTACCACCTTCCTCTATACTCATAATCCAGGGCTGGCTTTGCCACTGCAGTTCTACAGGGCATCCTGGCTGAGCCAAACTCAGTATAGCTCCTTCCACCCAACCTTAGCTTTGGGACTCAACCCAAGTGTGATGACTGCAGCAGCATAGCACGATGAACATAGTACAGTTTTGTACCTACCGTAAATGTAGATGTTCGAGTACATATGCTGCTGCAGTCCAGGTTACCCTCCCTCCATCCCCACTTTCTAGCAGTGATTTCCTTTATCTACAGGTTCATCAACCTTCTGGATACATATCTATATGGTGTATTTGCTTACAACTACCATTGTTTTTCCTCTAAAGTATGTTTTGCAAACCACTTATTTTGCCTTACTAGATCGGGGCACCTGACATCTGGGGCAAGAAAAACTGAAGAAAATGGCGTCGGCTGCCTCTTTTATACCCCTGCCGCACTGACGTCAGGGAAGAAGCGACGACAACCGACGCCGGACCAAGGCTTTGGAATTCTGGCCAACTGCGGGACCGCTTGACGGCAGGATAACCCAAGTGTGATGACTGCAGCAGCATATGTACTTGAACATCTACATTTATGGTAGGTACAAAACTGTACTTTTGGTCTCACCACAGCCTGCAGGGTGTTCACCAAATGCTTGGCAGTAGTGCCAGCGCATCTCAGAATGCAGGGCTTCCAAATTTTTCTGTATCTGGACGACTGGCTTCTGATCGTTCCAACCAGGCGTCTACTCATTCAAGCCAGAGACTGCTTACTACAGCTGGCCCCAACTCTAGGGATAACTATCAGTATGCAGAAATCCTGGTTGGATCCGGTTGAGGTCACAGATTTCATTGGGGCTTATCTGACCACAAGGACATCCTGTGTGTATCTGGTGACAGACAGGGTAACGAATCTAAGAAGTCATACCAGACAAATTCTAACCATACCTCAGCCTCCAGCCAGTTTAGTTCTCAGGCCACTGGGTTCAATTGTGGCCAATTCTCCTGCCCATGCCTCATTTCCACATGAGGATATTGCAATGGACGTTAGCAGTTCAGTGGTCACTACTCATGAATCCTCTCAGTTTTACCATAAAGCTGTCACTAGTGTGCAAGGAATCTCTGCTTTGGTGGCTTCTCTCCGCAGACATTACTCAAGGATGTCCATTCATCCTTCCATCCCCAAATGCCATGTTGACCACAGATGTCTCCCAGCTAGGGTGGGGAGGCATTATGTGGGTTGAACAGTCCAAACCACATGGATGTCCCAGGAGACCAAGTTGCATATAAGTTTACTGGAAATAAGAGTGGCCAACAGCTTTCTACCTCTGGAGACTATTGCATTTCAAATGGACAACGTGGCAGTAGTTTGGTACATCGGCAAACAGGGAGGAACTAGGTCCTACCCCCTATGTCGAGAAGCAGTGAGGGTTTGGCAGTAGGTGAGCTCTACCAATCCTTTCTGGTAGCAATGCACATTCCAGGGTAGTCAGACATATTAGCAGAGCGGCTCAGTTGAGTATTACTGATGCCTCACGAGAGTGGTCTCTAAATCAGTCAATGGCAGACATAATCTTCCACAAATGGGATCTCCCCCCTGCTGCGATCTGTTTGCATCCCCTTTCAACAACAAATGCAGCAGGTACTTTGCCTTGATCCCTCCTCAGGGACACTCTTGTCCATGCTTGGCCCCCTGGTCTTCTCTATGCCTTTCCTTCTAAACCACTAATTCCCAGGTTTTTACAGAAAGCTTTCAGGTTGCAGAGCAAAGTAATCTTCATTGCTCCATTTTGGCCTTGACAAACCTGGTTCACTTTCCTTTGGTGTCATCTGGTTTGGCCTCCGATGAGGTTTGATCCGGTCCCAGATCTGCTCTCTCGCCCATCAGGCTATCCCCATGTGGACATACAGGGCCTGAAGCTAACCACATGGCTTCTTCGCTTCCAATGATGGCAAGATATCTCAGGCTTTCTTCCCCTGTTCGAGATATTTATGGTAACCTCACATAGTTATCCAACACAGAATATTTATAAACGCAAGTGAAAGTGGTTTTCTATTTGGGCTGAGCAAAGATAGATAGATCCTTTTACAACACCAGTGGTGATAGTACTTGACTTTTTGGTTCTCTGTTCAGTGTTAGAGATAGTTATTCTACAGTCAATGTCCAGTTAGCAACCATATCCAGTTTTCATTTTGGCTTTGATTCCTTATCCCTTGCTTCTTCTAAGCTTTGTAAAGCTTTTCTTGGGGGCATTTTCCTGGTCTGACCTCCAGTGAAATATCCTACCCCACTGTGGGATCTAATGATGATTTTGCAAGCTTTGGTCCACTCGCCCTTTGAGCCTGCAGCTACAGTGGATTTGAAATTCCTTTTTTGGAAACTTTTTCTAGTGGCTATCATGTCTGCAAGAAGAGTGTCTGGACTTCAATCCCTTTCTTCTAAATTTCTGTACATGATTTTTCACAAGGATAGAGTTAACTTGCACACCAATCCTTCATTTTTACCCAAGGTGGCTAAGGAAGGGAACATTAATCAGTCCAGCAGTCTTCTAGTCTTTTTTCCCAATTATCAAAACAAAGGTGAATTGTACCCTCCTTCTGCTTGATGTTCATAGACAGCTTTGGTTTTATTTACATAGAGCCAAGCCCTTTAAGACGTCTGATCAGTTGTTTGCATCTTTTTCAGGTAGAAAAAGAAGTAGATCTATTACCAAATCCTCACTAGCCAAATGGTTGAAAGACTGTAGTCCTTTTTTTATTCTTCCAAAATTGTTCCCTTACCAGGGCTTATTAAGGCCCACTCCACAAGGTCTATGACTGCTTCTCAGGCTTTACAAATTGGACATCATATCCAGGAGTAGAACTGCTTTTGGATGTACTGTTTTCCAGAATATACTTCCATGAAGGCCACCCTGGAACCTAGTAGCTGGGGACTCTGTCTCACAGGTTAATGAAATGAAGAGGACAGTATCAGATAAAGAAGTTATGTTCTTATCATAGTGTTGCATCTGTGTTGTCCATCTTCATTTCCATTAACCTTCCCATCCCCCATCCCCCTATTCTAGGCTTTGGGAAGCTTGGTTGAATATTCAAAGGAGTTTCTATTCCTTATGTTGAGCTCCTGAGTTTGGTAATTGTAGAGTTGTGTAACTGCTAAAATGTAAACATGTTTAGGTGCCATATCTTCTCTGGCAAACTCCATCTGAGGTAAGTTGGGGGAGAGGGGCATTGTGGGTATAGGGAGGAGCTCAAGTAAAAAAACAGCCGATTGGTTCTAAGGATTGGAACCAATACTCACAGGTTAATGAAAGTGAAGATGGACAACACAGATGGAATGTTACGCTAAGAACATAACTTCTTTTTAGAACATTTACTTTTGGATTTG